>NC_056737.1:583986418-584331418 GCF_019279795.1 Protopterus annectens
GTATCAGTCTTGTGCCATGCTGATTAACTGCTCTGTTAAGTGCAACCCTTCTTTTATAATAACTGACCATTTACCTTTCATGGTCTCTAATTCACATGCAGAAGCAGTTGGTTTACTGATGATAATTCCCAATCTTTCATTCATCTCACTCACTTACTTCTAAATTTCTGTCACTCATTTGAGATCATGTAACCCTTAGCCCCCCACTTCAGATTGTTTTAAAGTTGTGATTTTTTTTTCACGGAGCTGCAATTTTTTCTCCTGGGAAAAAAAAATGCTGTTCCGTGAGTTCGCTGTTTAGGGTTTTCAAACTTTTAGGTTTGAACAAAGGGCGTTTGAACTTATCACCATTCGATGTGGTGATATAGATCCCCCAGACTACCACATTGTATGCAGTTTCACCAGTCTGGTCACTGTCCATGCTGTAGACTGGATTTTTCCTGTCACTACCGCAGACACTGATGAATTACTTTACAATATCTCACTGTGAAAACCTGTAAAGGACAGATTTTTCAGTGTGTTAATTTACTGAATCCCAGGGCATGTGCTTAATCAATGCCTTCACATTTTAATATGCATTCTTTAACTTTTCTTCCACATAATCATTCTGTAAATTTTCACTTGCACAAGTATTTGGAACTTTCAAAGCCTATTAAGAAAGTCTTTATATTTTGCTTATCTTTTATTTCCAACTGCAGTGTTTTAATTGTTGGCAGGTTCATAAGCATACCTAAGTTAGTGTGGTTAACAGTCTTCTGCTCAGCTAATATGTAATTGTTATCATTTGCCCAAATGGCATGGCAAGTATGATTTCTATTTTGTCGACTCTGAAGAAGACATGGCTAACCTTTCATTTAATACAACTAAAATTTAAAACTTTCTTAAACTAAAGGGGAAAAATGCTGTTTTTGTATGTACCAATTAATAAATCTTATCCTTGACTTTTTTTTATGATCTTCACAAATTTTTCATTTTTACTCTTGGGATTAATCTGATCCTTACTTAGATATCAACAAAATCTGGACCTATATTTAGAAACATGCCCTGTATATATATATAGATAGATATTAACATATACCAGTAAAACTGTCTAAAACACATGGTATTTTCCTGAAGAAATTTTTAAAGCTGATATTTTTATTGGAAGTTAAATATATTCTCAGATTACATTAATTAAACAGTACACATTAAAACAACCCTATCTGTTTACTGCGTTTGTATAGAAGTTTTTTGCGTTTGATCTTCATTACTGAGAAAGATTCATGAAAATTCTGCAGTGATTTGTGTGCATGTATGTATAGGTACACACAAACATATGTATGTGTACCTTAAACCAGTTGGTAACCATATATAGTTAACTAGGCAGGATGTTTTCCCATAATGCTGCAGCATTAGATTGTTAATTAATTTAACAAATGGATCATAATGTGAAGCTGAAGGCTTTTCCTGCTTAGTGTTGTTGTTCCATGGTCTGTAACCTTAACTTAAGGACCATGCCAGCAATTTGAGTTGAAGTAAAAGGAATCATTTAATTTTTAGATCCTGTCACATGGCATGTTAGATTCACTAAACATGTATAAGATGTACGGTTACTGACATTAAATGAAAACATGTAGTTTCATAAAATGACCATGGGATTCTGAATACAATTTCTGTGTAAAATTCATGCAGTTTTCTAAGGCTGCTGTCCTTCAGAGAAAATTAAATAAACTTAGCCTGCAAAAGAAACAGCAGTAACCAATGCTAAGATGGTGTGCTCAGTACTGCTTGAATTTCTGCTGTGCTTGCTCTCTCAGAGACAGGTAATTTATGATTACACATTTGCTTTTTTCCTTATTGTCAGTACTTGAGTGCCTTAGGAAGTATGCAGTAAATCTCACTCTGTGGCTTGCTTTTCACTGCTGTGAATCTTTCATGGGAACTGCTACTGTAGCTTGGTACTCTAACAAGAATTCCAGGAGAGATATTAAAATTTGTCATCAGAAATAAGGTTTACCAGAATATTAAGCTTCTTCTTCTTTTACTGGAAGGACACATTAATGCAAAAAGTGTAATTTCAAAGATTCATTGTAAATATTCCATTCAAGCTGTGTAAGGCTGATAAAAAGCAGAAAAACATGTTTTGCACCATAATACATCTCCAATCTTCCAAGAGTTTAAAGAAAAAAAGTAAGGCATCTGTGCTGACTGATTCAGAAATTATAAGAAAGTGCTGTGCCAATCAATGAATATGAAGATTAAAAATAAGAAATATATTATCTATATAGTTGATTAGTTTCAGAATACATAATGCAAAATAAAATATTCCTGTGTATGTCATTGCACGTGCGTCACATTTATATGTGAATGTGTATACTCATGACTATAAACTTCCAGTTTCATTGCACATGCATGTATGTGCAACACTACATGCATGCACCCACTCACATGCAGACATGCAACACAAGCCACACTGATAATTATTTTTCAAACAGCAGTTGGTTGGTATATCTATCTATATATATATATATATATATATATATATATATATATATATATATATATATATATATTTATATATATAGATATGGAACACCCTGAATGACAAAACATGGCATGAGAAGTAATGAGACAATCGCAACTGGACTGAAAACAACAGCAGAGTGTTTGTACTCATTGCTGAGGACCTGTATCCCCTTAGTAGCCTATGTCCTGGAGTACAGGCAAGAGAGGGAGGGAGGGAGAAGCAGCTAAGGGAAGGGTGGCCCTCATACCTCTCAACTTTCCAGATTTTCACAGAATGTCCAGATTTTTGCCTCATATTTTTGATACAGTCATCATAAAATTTGTGTTTTTCTGGCAAATCACTGGGATGATCTGAGGATTGAAATCATTAAATGACATACATTTGAGTTTCAGAGTTCATATCCTTCAGAAAATGTATGTTAGCACAAACCCTGTTACTCTAGCAACTTTCTAAGTTTATAAGAGCAATATTTAACATCTGTCCCTATTTCTGGGTGTTTGTCCCCCCATTTTGTCAGGCTTTGTCCAGATTTCTTGCACTTAGAGGTTGAGAGGTATGGTGGCCCTTCAGCTGTTATGCATACCTTGGTTTTGTTCCCAGCAGGCAAACTTACAGTGTATTGTCCTTTTATTCAGCACACTGCAAGTGCAGAGACATACATTTCTGAAACCTGGGAAGACCGGACGATGCCAGTGATTCAAGAATTTATATTCAGAGAATAACTTAGCTTATCCTTTTCTTTTGTGTGATGAGTCTGAGACATCATCAATGTCCCTTAGTTTTTTCCATAACAGGTGTAAATGGGTAAGTTTATGTAGTTCAGTATAGGGATTCAGTGTCAGAAAAAATCAATAATTAGTGAGATAATTAATGAACCCACTTGACAGTATTACTCAGTTTTGTGTGGCATGCAAACATATTGACTTTGGGTTAACAAGGACCTGCATTTTTTCATTATCATCAACTCCTGTTTTCTACATGAGACTGTGGTGCCATGTCAACTGTCACCATTTCTCTTAGTTCAATACCATTCTCTTACCTTCTTCAAATATGTCTGACTGGCACAGATCTACTCTCCCATAATCCATCCATCCTTTGATGGAAGCCCTTGTTTCCTCTTGTCTTCTTCCTGCCCCAAATCATTTTACCGTATTGTCTTCTGCCTTCCTGCACATGTGTATGAACCACCATAATCTGTTTTCTTTGACTTTATCTGCAGCTGGAGCTAATTTGTCTTCTGCTTTGATTTATTAATTTCTTCACCTTTCCTACAGCATGTATTCTACCATTCATCTCAAGGACTTCATCCTCATCACCTCTAGCTTCCTCATTTGCTCTGCCTTCTTTGCCCAGGTTTCTATACACTACAGTAGTAATGGTTGTACCACTGTTTTGAACACCTTACTCTTCAGCTCCTTTGGCATTCTTCTATCATGCACTACAATTGACACTCACATCCGGTTGGCTGCATTCCCTCTGATTCTAGCTTTGACCGCCTCATTCCATCATCCCTTCTCTTCAACATCTCCCAGATACGTGAAGCAGTTAACCTTTTCCACTATTTTCTCTTCTTTCCCAGTTTTCTACTTCTTCTGACTTTTCACATTTGTCATGGCAACTGTCTTATCTGTACTCAGATCCATCCCCGTGCTTTCAGTTTTTCACTCCACTCCCCTATTATTTGCTGAACTTCTTGTTCAGAGTCTGTTTTAATGCCACATTATCTACATACAGCAGTATTGCTGATCTGTTTCCTCCAACCTGTTTGCTAATGTACTCCATCAGCAGTATGAACAGCAGTGGGCTCCGAGCTGATTCTGATTCACACCCACTCCCAACTGGAACCATTCTATGAGCCCAAACACTGTTTGTACTTGTGTCATTGGGTCTTTGTACATAGCCTGCCCTAATTGTACCAATCTTTCCATGACTTTGAGTCATCACAGGACTGTCCAAATCAGCTTTCTTGAGACCTTGTCACACGCATTCTCTAAGCTTAGGAAAATATTTTCCTCATTTCTAGCTACTTCTCATGTATTTTTCTCACTGCAAACATTGGGACAGCTGTGCTCCATCCTTAACCAAATCCAAACTGCTTGTCTTCCATCTTACTTTCTACTAGTCTGTGTATTCATTAACCAATCATCCTCTCCAATGCTTTCATACAATGTGACAGAAATTGAATACCTGTATACTGCCCGCAGTTATGAGAGTACTCTTTCTTCCTGTACATTGGCAATAGAATGCTTATTCTCCCTTAACCTGGGATGCAACTTTCTGTCCATATTGCTATGAGTAACCATTTCTTCCCAATGCATATTTTGGATGAGACATTAAACTGAGGCCTCATCTGCCTGAGTTGGTTGCACCTTAAATGGATGTAAAAGATCCCATGGCAATTATAGAATACCACCTCAGAGCCACCCTGAAAATACGTCACTGGCCTAGTGGAACTAGCCCAGTCAACAAAGTGTAAGAAAAAAAACTCACCAAACATCTTGATCATATCTAAATGACCTCATCTGAGCCTGCTGCTTTTCCTGGCTTTATTTTCCTTAGTACTAGGGTGACCAGTTCTTCCTCTTTCATCATAAGCTTCATCTGGGGCATTTCAGCTTCTGTTGAGTTTTCTTCATTCATAAGCTACTGGAAGTACTCCCCCCAGCAACCTTTTATGTTCTGTGGACTGGTGATGACGGGTGTCTGCTTTATTTTTCTCTTTGCCTTGCAACCTAATATATTTTCCATCTGCTGAGTCACTTTCCAGAAGCTGGTAGAGTGCCTCTGATATCTTGTTATTCACTACTGCAACTGCTGTCTTAGCCTCTTTGTTAGCCAAATAGTATTCTAGTATTCCATTTTTTCTCTCTCCCACTTTTTCTTGCACTCCTCCTTTCTCTTGATAACTTCCCAGATTTATGAATTCTGCCACCAGCTTTCCAAATGTTCCTTATTTCCAAACCTGGCTTGGCCACATACCTTTTCTGTAGTCCTCACACATGCTGTTTTGAAACATTGCCATTCTTCATCAATTCCCTCTATTTCCTCTTACTCCTTAAGTGGTAAATCCCTAAGTATTTCCTTTGATTCTTTGTACTTTCACTCCAGTCAATTCCCTGGTCTTCAGCCTAGTTTCTGTTGGCATTAGAGCTTCCTCTGACCACTGCTTGCAGCTGATTGTAGCCACCAGCTGTTTATGTTGTGGGACAACTATGTCACAGGTGGGGTGACTTTTCTATTGCTAAGTCTTTCTACTGTGTTCCATCCTTACTAGGAAGAAGTCTGTCTTACTTCATGTTGGCCATTCTAGTATATAATCTCGTGACCCTCTCTCTTGCTGAACCATGTGATGGCCACCTTCAAGACATTTTCCAGAAAGAAGTCTAGGATCACTTCCCTTTCTTTCTTTTTTTCACCTTCTGTCCCACTCATGTGGAAAAAGGCAGACCTCATAACCTGATTTGTGTTTGTTGATGTGCTCATTCAACCCCCTCCCCCCATTATCATCACAATCTCATTTTGTCCTGCCTTATCTAGCAGGTCCTGTCTGCTGTATGTATACACTCTTTTCCTAGCTATCTCAACATTGCTTTGGGGCATGGACTGAGATTATGAATACATGCTGCCTTGTCCTTAGTTTGAAGTCTGATTGCCACGAGTCTGTCACTTATACCTTAACTGTCTTCTGAATACTGTCCATCACCACAATTCTCACATCAGTTCTAGTCTGTCTTCCCCATGAGTAATATACTCTGAATCCCAAGCCAAGTGATTTTGCTGCACTGCCCTTCTATCATGTTTCCCTGATACAGTAGAGTTACATTTTTTTTACCTTACCATCATACCTTCCACTTCCAACCTGCATTCTAGTAGGGAACCTATATTAAAGGTAGAAGTCCTTAGTATATGTTTGGGAAGTTGATTTTTTTTTTGTTTGTTATGTCTAGCTTTCACTTAACTCAAACTTGGTAACTGGATACCAGGTGGTCAGTACCAAACACTAGCCAACAGAGGTTCATAGACCCACTCCTAACATTTGCATGGGTCCCTGGATCTCAACCCACTTATCACTGGCAAATATCCATGCCAAATTTTGTTGATATTAGTCAACATGACCAAATCCTTTACAGGCAACATTTACATCCACAAATGGCTAGCTTGATGGGCTGTGCAGTCTATGGTCCATGATCCCCTAGTTAGAGGATGCCTGCACTACAGCTGCTGTTACCTGAAGTGATGGTCCATACAACTCTTCCCCAAAAGGCACCACCTAGAGATTGTGCTGCTGCTACCAACTCCATTCTCCAGCACAACACCAAGAATGTTTTTGACAGGTGTGAGGTACCCAACAGAGATGCAGGAAAAATAGTTAAGCTACACACAGGCACTGGCTGAAGGTCAAGACTGAACTGTGTACCTTGAGCATGGGAGTCAAAGACATTATCCGGTATGTGAACTTCATTAATCCAGGTGACAAAAAGTATGATGATTAGCTGGGTACAGACTTTCTTTCAGATTCATAGTCGCATTAACTTAGACACATACACACACACACACACACACACACACACACACACACACACACACACACACACACACATACACACACACACACACACACACACACACACACACACACACACACACACACACACACACACACACACACACACACACACACACACTCAATTATAAGCACAAACAAAAGCACACATTTGTATGTTATCCATGTGCCTCTGCAAGTTTGGTCTACTTTGAGAAAACCCACTGAACATAAAATATGAATAAGTAGCTGCGCCTGATCTGGAGCAAAATATCAGAACTTCCAACCAAACTGCAGTCATTCAGCAGAGGGGCTTGCCCCTCTGCATCCTCCATGTGGAGGGCTATGCATCTACACCTCTGCTATGTATATCTACCAAGCTCTAAAATCATAAACCAAGATCCCAGCTTTACACTGATCTTACAACACTGTGTATCAGCTTTCTTGTCGACAAAACATAACATCTGGGAAAGTTGTGAACAGAAAAAGCAATCAATGAATTTGAGTGAACCCACAAACACCCACACCCACACATACACACACACACACAGACATATATATATATATATATATATATATATATATATATATATATATAATATATATATATATATATCTATATATATATATATATATATATATATATATATATATATATATATATATATATATCAGTGCCAGAAACTTGAAATTCATATGACAGAGACCATATGATCCAGTTTCCGAAAACTCAAACATTAAAAAAAAACACAAAAAACCCCCACAAAAATCTACCTTTTCTACATTTTTGCAGAGGGGGACAAGGCACCCTGCACCCCCCCCCCCCCTGCAAATTATATATACCAAGTCTGAGATCACAGTACAGTGAGGAAAAGGGTAAATTTCCTGATCCACACTCTACAAGCTTCAGGTTTTCAAAAACTGGATCATATGGTCTCGACCATACAAATTTCTGAAAACTTGATCAACTGATAGGGACCCATCCAGTTTGTGTATTTAATCTAATATATATATATATATATATATATATATATATATATATATATATATATATATATATATATATATGTATGTAGATATATGTAGTATGGGTGTATGTAGATTAATTTAATAGTTTCTCCAAACATAAAATATCTAAAAAATGTAATATAAAACTCATTTAATTGACAATGTATTTATTTTAAAACATATTTAATCTATCATGTTTCAGAAAGAGAAAATATACTGCAAAGAAATATTTTTCTTCTTTCCATGTTGGAGATGGGAATATTTGCCTCCCTAGACTGCACAACTGTGAAAAGTGAGGAAGTGCCACACAGTGTAACACTGTTATCCATATTTTACTTTCTCTGCAGTTGTTTGACTGTGTCATTAGTACATTTAAGTAAGGGGGACATAAGGCATCTTACCTTCCTGCAAAAATATTTTTTGTGGGTATTCTGTCTTTCTGAAGCATGTTATATTAAACGCATTTTAGATATTTTTTTAATATGTTGTTTTTAGAAAAAATTTGCATGAAATAAGTAAGTGTGTGTGTGTGTGTGTGTGTGTGTGTGTGTGTGTGTGTGTGTGTGTGTGTGTGTGTGTGTGTGTGTGTGTAAATATATATATATATATATATATATATATATATATATATATATATATATATGTATATATGTCATGTACCAGATATAATATAATAGGTACAGTCTCTTCTAGTTAACTGTAGTTTATTATTTACAGTAACAAGTCAAAAGCCACATTCATTTTCAGCTTATAAGGAAACCAGCACACTTTTTCTTAACATACTATAAGTAAGTTGAATACAGTTCATTTCTGTTTTTGCTGGTCCACTTTAAAGTCTCTCACTGAAACATCATATTCCTTATAGTTATTAAACTCTAGTCAGGCTGCCTTACAGTTCACAAACATATATCCAGGGAATTGTTATGGCTAGGCTTGTATAGGCCCTAGGACCGATAGCCTAGTACCAACCCATGACCCTATTAACGTATGGAGCTCATGATACTTCTTGACTAAATTCACACTTGGCATATTATACTCCTTTTAGTCGATACACAGAGCCTCTGTAGATTCTGCTGGTATTCACCACAGCTTCTACTAGTTATGGTAAACCAAGAGTTTCTACTCTTGGCTCCCAAATCCCTCTATGTAACGTGCAAAAGTCTCTTAAATTACAGCATTTCAGCCCTTCTTTTAAAAGCAGTTCTCCCAGTAATTCACATTAAATGTGCTAGCACAGGGTTTTACTACCATAACATGTTGTGTTTATACACCCACACCACTATCAATTTTCACCATAACATGCAGCATATATACAGCACATTAAAACAGCATTTCTGACATATGAAGTAGCTAGATGTCATCTTTGAAATTACCTTACAACACTTTGATGTATTGCTTTTTTCATCTGTGCAGATTATTTTGTATTCTTAAAGTGGTACGTGCTACCATTTCTTAAAAACTCATTCCAGTCCTAAGCTTCAGCTTATATTGTGTGCTTTGTGGTTCAAAACTGTAACAGATTGTAACGCAACTTTAGGAATGTTTGTCTTCACTTTTTATGGGTATGTCCACTCACTTTAAAACCAAAAGTCTCATCAGAAAATGGGATCATGATAATTAAACATTCCCCCATCACTCAACATTTTAAAATTGTCAATTAATATACAGAGCAAGCCTGGTAAAACATAAGAAACCCCTGCTAATCCCATGGAATACTAAACCTATAAAGGAAAAACATTTATCACACTGCCATTTTTTTCCATTGTTAACATAATTTGCTCAAGGTCCTGTAACAGAGTTTTAAATGTTTTATAACATGAAAATAACTGCAAAAAGACCTTAGAGTGGGCACACCAAATTATTTAAATGTATTTTAGCGTTATGATAGCATTTTGTTTCCTATGCTTCCCTGAACTGCTTATGTCAATAAAAGGATTTTTCCCATATTAACTGTCAAGAGTACTGTAAAGGGTTCTTGTATTTAGAAACAGATCTATTGCTAGTGTCGAATGAGTCTGCCTTATGACTCTGGAGGACCTGTGACATTAAAAAAGAAAAAAAAAATGCAGAACAACTTAACACACTCTGTTCTCTACATGCAATAATACCATCCGGGGTGGGTGCTACAGGAATTAATCAACCTTCCAGGGGAAAGGACCTGATGTTATTGGATGAGCCATTATCTGTCACTATTTTCTACTTATTAGCACTCCCACTTCATTCTCAAGTATATTTTGAAAGTTATCCACCACCAAGGTGTGTATGCTAATGTCATGTATATATTCAGTTGTTGATTACGGGAGATTTTCTTCACCTCGATCACTGTTGTGCTAAAATTTCTGACATATGGGAATTAGCTGTTGGTAGACATCTTTCAGCTGTCCCAACTCCCAGTTCTTCATGGATATATGGACACTGGTTGACTCCTCCCTTTACATGAATGCATGCTGACATCCCAGATAAAAGTCACAGCAAACACGTTATCATATTTATTTATTTATTGTCACATACATCAGTGTATCATGGCGACAATGTTTGCAGATTACTCAGTCTGGCTGTAGCCTTAGAAGTTACATCTTACAAAATCAATGGAAAGATAAGTGCTCCACTGAGGGGACAAAAACTTGCAGTTTGGTTCAAGCTGTCATGTGGCATTTATTAGTGAAATCTAAAAGGGAACCTGAATTTGCTTTCTTGTGTTAGGCTTTCTCCTTGGATCCTTAGTTTTTTTTCAGGAAAACTGATCTTAGAACCCTTTGAGCCATTGGCATTGCTCCCATTTAAATATACATCTTCATTGCAACTATCACATCAGCTAGGAGAACATCAAAACTACAAACTATAGCCAAACTTTGAGACCTAGAGGGATGGAGCCCTCACTGTGACCTAGAGGACCAGAGTTCAGTTAGTATCCCAAGCACTGGAAGAGCTAAATAGCAGTAATAGAAAATGAGCATCTTTTGACCCTACCATCTTTTGAGGGGACTGGGAGCTGAGAGCTTGTCATTGGTGTCTGGTGAACATTTTCTGCCAGTGCAACAAACTATTTTGTATAGCAACGTGTGTTTTGAGTGGGGGAGCGGTATAGTGGGGTGTCTGCCTCAGTTAGGTTACCCCTTCCCCATCACTAACAAACATTCCCACCATGTGCATATGTATAAGGTGTCCAATTTATGGCTTTTACCCTTCTGAAAGGGAGGATGGCAATCTCACCTCATGGAAGGCTGGTAATGTAGTTATGTGCCTAGAGATGGAGACCCCAGCTGTATCAATTGGACTCTCCCCAGGACACAGCCTCTTTATTCACTGACAAAAGAACAAACTGAAGATGGGGGTGTCATTTTAAATGTTTGACTTGTATAATAACGCCTTACAGAGTTATTATCACACATGAGCAAAGCCTCCAAAATTATATTTTGTTGGGCTAGTTTCCCGGTTTGTGTATCCTGATGAGTAGCTGGGCTAAATGCATCGTTCCATCATGCATAAATAAAGTTAGATACTAGTTCAAGTAACTGAATCTTGCTTAAACATAGACTCACTGTCAACAGTGAATTAAGACATTCATTAGAAAAGGACAGTTTCAACCTGTTTCCCAATTATAACTCAAATACTCCAGTATGACCTTACGTTGTACTTTGCAAAAAAGTGATTGGTTTGCCACCTGCAAATTCATTTTAAAAGAGTTGAACCATGACTTATCATTAATGATGCAAACAAAAAGTTTCAGTCAGAAACCATAATCCAGTAGAAGTCCAAATGCAGCTGCAGGGTAAAGGTACCAAAATGCAAAAATATATGTTTATAATCCTCAAAGAAACACGAAGTACCCCCACGGCTCTGGAAGTCCCAAAGTTTATTGAAACACACAGTCAAGACAAGTTAAATCAGTAAGCGCTTTTGGGTTACACCTGAACCCTTCATCAGACATAAAACCAATGCATATTTCATTCATTTAAATACTAAAAAAGGCACCAAAATAACTCATTCATGAAATATCTCATTCATAGGTAATGCTTAACCACTAGACGGCAGCCTTAATTCATATACCGACAAGACTTAAAAAGCATTTTAAAACAATGTTTTTTAAATGATGTATTTTCATTTTAAAACGCTCTTTAAGTCTTGTAGATATATGAATTAAGGCTGCCATCTAGTGTTTAAGCATAGGTATTATCTATGAATGAGATATTTCATGAATGAGTTATTTTGGAGCCATTTTTAGTATTTAAATGAATGAAATATGCATTGGTTTTATGTCTGATGAAGGATTCAGGTGTAACCTGAAAGTGCTTACTAATTTAACTTGTCTTGATTGTGTGTGTCAATAAACTTTGGGACTTCCAGAGCCGTGGTGGTACTTCTTGTTTCTTTGAGGATCAGAAACCATAATTGTGTATTTGCAATGGTAACTGTTCAGTTTTTCCATGTAGTACTGTCAATTAAAACTGTAAACAAATAAGTGTCATTCATTTTTGCCCTGTACATCAAAATCAAGTATCCTACCTGCATATGATGATGTTCATACGTTTAACATATATCACTCTTCAGAAGATAGATTACACTACCTTTTTTATACATGTTGTAACTTTAATTGGATATATATCATTTAGTAATCCATAAGTAAATAAATAAATAAATATATACATACTTGCATACATACATACATACATACATAAGCAGTCCAATATAAGAGGAAAACTTTCTGTCTTTTCCTGGAAGTGGTAGTCTTTTTTCATATTCAGCTGCCTGCATTCTTTCCTTTTCCCCTGAACAAGTTTTGCTGTTTTATTTGTTTGCTCATGTATATTTTAAAGTTTTAGATTGTAGATACTTTCTGAAGCATTGTGGCAGTACAGTTGTACATTATTACATTTACTATTATTTAATAACATCTTATATGTAGTTTGGAAGAATGCTACAGTGTATTCCACAACTAAATCTAACAATAGTTTATACAGATGCAAATAAAATAAAATAAACCTCCAAGAGAGATAGAATCATATAGTTCATTCACCTAGCCATTTTTGTGTTTTGTATCTGATAACTTTGAAATTAAAATGGTGAATTTATTATTCATATCAAATATATGCTTACAAAATACAATTGTATTTTGTCTCTAGTCCATATCTTTCTTCAGATTAATAAATGGACTTTCTTTTTGATCTCTGATCCAGTGCAAAAAGATGACTCACCTTGTTAACACATAAGACTCCATAGAAAAAGGCTGCTGGACTTGAGATGTGTGCCCTGCCGTACATCCAGTACCCCAAAGTCGATTAGTAAGTCAGTGTGTGATGAACCAGCATAAGTCAGACAGGCATTTGTCTCATAATGGGCAAAATATATTGGATTCTGCAGACACAGATCTGAGGATGTGAGCATGAAGCGGGTAGTTATAATTATTGTGATGGCAGGAGTCCTTGTGGGCTTATTCACATGCTGTAATACACATAAGCTAAAGCCACACTGACAGCCTCACATTGATGTATCTGGGGAAGTCAAGCTAGGAAAACTCTCATATTTAATTCTTGTTCATGATTATGGCCGAAGATCCACAGTTTCTGTTACCTTGCTGTATTACCTAGTGGCATGAGCCATTATGAGAATTGTGTGGGCATGGCAGGGGTTACAGAGCAGCAGGACAACTACCTGTTACCTTGCCGTGCCAGCTAGTAGCATGAGACATTAGTGAGGAGCGGTGGACATGGTGGGGGTTATGGAGCAGCAGGACACCTACCTGTCACCTTGCTGTGCCAACTAGTAGCATGAGACATTAGTGAGGAGCAGTGGACATGGCAGAGGCTATGGGGCAAGAGAAACATCTGCTTATTACCTTGCAGTATTAGCTAGTGGCATGAGGCATTGCTGAACAGCATGTGGGGACAGCAGGGGTTATGAGGCAGCAGTACACCAACCTGTTACCTTGCTGTGCCAGCTAGTAGTAGGAGGCATTACTGCAAAGCAGTGGATATGACAGGGGTTACAGAGCAGCAGAACACCTGCCTGTTACCTCACAGTACCAGCTAGTAGCATGAGGCATTACTGCAGAGCAGTGGATATGGCAGGGGTTATGGGGCAGCAGTATACCCACCTGTTACCTTGCTGTGCCTACTAGTAACATGAGACACTAGTGAGGAGCAGTGGACATGGCAGAGGGTATGGGGAAACAGAACAACCACCTATTACCTTGCTATATTAGCTAGTGGCATGAGACGTTGCTGAAGAACATGTGGGGACAGCAGGGGTTATGAGGCAGCAGTACACCAACCTGTTACCTTGCTGTGCCAGCTAGTAGTAGGAGGCATTACTGCAAAGCAGTGGATATGACAGGGGTTACAGAGCAGCAGAACACCTGCCTGTTACCTCACAGTGCCAGCTAGTAGCATGAGGCATTACTGCAGAGCAGTGGATATGGCAGGGGTTATGGGGCAGCAGTATACCCGCCTGTTACCTTGCTGTGCCTACTAGTAGCATGAGACACTAGTGAGGAGCAGTGGACATGGCAGAGGGTATGGGGAAACAGAACAACCACCTATTACCTTGCTATATTAGCTAGTGGCATGAGACATTGCTGAAGATCATATGGGGACAGCAGGGGTTATGAGGCAGCAGAACACCTACCTGTTACCTTGCTGTACCAGCTTGTAGCAGGAGGCATTACTGCAGAGCAGTGGACATGACAGAGGTTACAGAGCAGCAGAATACCTGCCTGTTACCTTGTAGTGCCAGCTAGTAGCAGGAGGCATTACTGCAGAGCAGTGGACATGATAGGGGTTATGGAACAGATGAACACCTGCCTGTTACCTCACAGTGCCAGCTAGTAGCATGAGACATTACTGAGGAGCAGGGGACATGGTAGGAGTTACAGAACAGATGAACACCTGCCTGTTACCTCACAGTGCCAGCTAGTAGCATGAGACATTACTGAGGAGCAGGGGACATGGTAGAGGTTATGGGGCAGCAGAACACCTGCCTATTACCTTGCTGTATTAGCTAGTGGCATGAGACACTGCTGAAGAACATGTGGGCACAGCAGGGGTTATGAGGCAGCAGAACATCTACCTGTTACCTTGCTGTGCCAGCTAGTAGCTGGAGGCATTATTGCAGAACAGTGAACATGGCAGGGGTTATGGGGCATAGTGTACCTGACTGTTACCTTGCTGTGCCAACTAGTAGCATGATACATTAGTGAGGAACAGTGGACATGGCAGGGGGTATGGGGCAGCAGAACAACCACCTATTACCTTGCTGTATTAGCTAGTGGCATGAGACATTACTGAGGAGCATTGGACGTGGCAAGGGTTACAGAGCAGCAGAACACCTGCCTGTTACCTTGCAGTACCAGCTAGTAGCATGAGGTATTACTGCAGAGCAGTGGACATGACAGGGGTTACAGAGCAGCAGAACAGCTGCCTGTTACCTCACAGTGCCAGCTAGTATCATAAGGCATTACTGAGGAGCAGGGGACATGGTAGAGGTTATGGGGCAGCAGAACACCTGACTATTACTTTGCTGTATTAGCCAGTGGCATGAGACACTGCTGAAGAGCATGTGGGGACAGCAGGGGTTATGAGCTAGCAGAACACCTACCTGTTACCTTGTTGTGCCAGCTAGTAGTAGGAGGCATTACTGCAGAGCAGTGGATATGACAGGGGTTACAGAGCAGCAGAACACCTGCCTGTTACCTCACAGTGCCAGCTAGTAGCATGAGGCATTACTGAGGAGCAGGGGACATGGTAGAGGTTATGGGGCAGCAGAACACCTGCCTATTACTTTGCTGTATTAGCTAGTGGCATGAGACATTACTGAAGAACATGTGGGCACAGCAGGGGTTATGAGGCAACAGAGCACCTACCTCTTACCCTGCTGTGCCAGCTAGTAGCAGAAGGCATTACTGCAGAGCAGTGGACATGGCAGGTGTTATGGGACAGCAGTATACCTGCCTGTTACCTTGCTGTAGCTAGTAGCATGACACATTACTGAGGAGTAGTGGGCATAGCAGGGGTTATAGAGCAGCTGAACACCCACCTGACAACATATAGGGGAACATGCACAGACATTTATTTTATGCTAGAGAAGAGGCAGCCAGACTCAGATTTACAGATGTGCATATACAACCATTATCCTGGTCAAAAGAATGTAAAGGAAACATTAAAACCTTTTTCTTTTGCTTAGTAGATAAAAAGGAAATAAAACTAGCCAACCAGAAAATTGTATTACCCACAAACCAGGTATAAAATAATTTAATTAAAATTAATAAAAATAAAATATTTCTTAAAATTATCATATCATATAATTATAACCTTGATTATACTACAATAAATTACTCAAAATTTAAAGTTAAAGTGTGGGCTCGTATACACGTATACACACACACACACACACACACACACACACACACACACACACACACACACACACACACACACAGCCACACACAAAGCATTGCTTGTTACCTCAGAAATACAGCTAAAAAACACCCACTAGACAACCATATTCATAAAAACTTACATAACTATAGTAACTCCTCTTCACCAGACATTTTGTGCAATTAATGGATCCATTTGAAATTAATAGAAAAATTATATTTAAAAAAATTAAGTAACTGGAATGGTAATGGGGGTAAGTTGTGTGATATACACAAAAACATCTTATATTATAAAATTTGGGAGGTGGAATTCATGATTCATGTGACATCATAGTCCACAGACTGCAACACACACACACACACACACACACACACACAAAACAAATAGAATGGGTGAGCAATCTCCCCTGCCCCCTCAGCACATTTATACCAATAAAATGAATTAATAACTTTTTATAGTTTTCCTATCAATGTCCAGGCTACAAAAGGACCTCTGTGTTCTCCAGCACCACTGCCTTCATTTGTATTAAGTAAACAGTAAATACATTTCTAGGGGGCAAGTGCCCTGCACTTCCAAGTCACCCTCATCACACTTTTGCATGTCTAAATTTAGTAACCGAGATCGCACACAAATGGTAAAAAATAATACCTTCCTTAACTTTAATTTGATGGAACAGTGCTCCATCTAATGATCTAATAAGAAAAGGCATTGCATCATTACTTCAGCAAGTCAAAACATTGTATCATTGCTTCATCAAATTAAGTCATAAATCTGCTGAATTAGAGCCCATATATAATACTTGTATAGGATTGATTCATTATTTGCTGGCACACATCCTATTAATAATATAACACTGAATACTGCGTTTCACTGCAGCACAAATGATTGCAAATGTAAAGCAATTGCTCTTCATTAGTGATCAAACTACTTCAGTCACAAGTCATCCTCCATTGCAAAACAACGCACACAAAACAAAATGATCAGAAATTAAAATCAGTTATTTTACATTTGTGGCCACATTAAAAAAGCCACTCTCCTTCCCATAAAAAGCAGAAACTCTTAACGGCTAACGAAAACACTTCATTGCCTACATAAATATCACCTAAACTATGTATTTATAAGGAAGGTTTTGTCTCCCACACCCCTCCACAATGTGGAGGCTCTACCTCCATGCCACCCTTACGTATCTTTATATTACTTCTACAGTTGTGCAAGCATAATTAAAGTGAAATAATGCCTTAGCATACCATCTGTAGCTAAACTGTAATATCATTTCTTTATTTTAAAGAACAGTTTGTGCAGCAAAATCTGCACTGGAAAAAAAATTATTCTTAATCAACTTAGTGATAGCCATGTATATCTATCTGTATGTCTACACACACACACACACACACACACACACACACACACACACACACACACACACACGTACACACATGTATACTACATATATGATTATATCATGAAAGGTTGAATATCGAAAAATAGGAAATGCCTAAAACACTGAATACCACAAAGATAAAATCACAAAATATTAAATTCTTCTCTCCAAGTAAAAAACAGCCTTAAATCAGTAAACCCAGCTAGAAAACCCCCATAAAGCATCAACTGAATAATGGTAATGTTAGGAAAAGGGCTTTTAGTAATGCACTGTGTAGGACTGAGGTTAGGGGCAGGGTTAAAATTAGGGTTCACACACACATTAGTAAAGGTGGATGGGCAGGAGTGTATATCATACTTACACACACAATAGCACTTTTCCTTCATACTCATTTCCTATGTTCCCATTCATGTTAGTACCATGTAAAGTTATAATTTTCTCTCCCATACACGCCGTCACTCCCAACAAGGAAAATACTGCTTATTTCTCTAAACAGCAAAGGCAGACCAGACTTTCAATGTCACTTACATCTCAGCCGCAAACTGAGAACTTTAGGCTATGTGGCCTGTGTAGATATTCTATGTCTTCATCATACCTTAACACAAAATGCTGCCTGATCTGGACAGACACATAGAAAGAGAATTAGCTTCATATTATTTTGACTTCTGTCATTTCAAAGCTCTAAATACTGATTTTTAGTGGAATGTTCAGATTAGCCTAAATCGTCGGGCTTATGGTATAGTGTTAGCTGTGTTGAGAGCCAACTAAGTAACCATGTTCTGTGAGGCAAGTCAGAATACCTGATGGGATATCCTGATTTGGAATGGTAGCCCCAGATCTACTCTTTCAACAATAAAAAGGCATAAAAAGAAAGTGTTCTTTTTAACTTAGCTTTCCAAAAAATAATTTACGGAAATATTTTAGGAAAGATTACTAGAAGTAAGGATGATGAGTTAAAATATATACTGACACCAAAGAGCAAGAATGTGTACTGGAACTGAAAAATGCAAGAAATAAGGGTCTATAAACAATTGCTGCACTTTTCCAACACCAGGTCAAAAAATACATATTTGATTCAGTAATATGGTATAGGCAAACATGTTAATTAATCTGGAATGTTAAGTTGTTTCAAAAAAGCACTTGCCACATGTGTATGTGTCAGATACTTGTTTCAACAAGAATGGCATTACTGCTGCCTTCTTGGAATACAAAATTAAAGTTATTGCTGTTTTATCTAATTATGGGATGGAAAAGAACTGTATCGCTAGATATGATTTATTTATTCACACCTCAAGCAAAGGAAGAAATATTCGTAAAAGGAAAACATGTTGTGCTGTAACTAAATCTCTGCAACTTGTGAGGCATCGCTATTGTGTTATGGAATACAAATATGTAGATATTCAAATTGGTGAATACATAAGGTGATATTTAAGTGCTTAAATCTCTTTTAGTTGCTTTAGCAAAAAAAAATGTTTGTCAAAGTAGTGCTAGCTGAAAGATTATTATTAAAAGCCTAATAATTTCTCCATTAAATAATGCTGAGCTTGCTAAAATGTTCTGCTTCTGATAGTGTTAATGAACAGTCTTTTTTCTTCAGAAATTAGTGGAATTCAAAAGAACTTTTGCTTCACATAGAACCTGTCAAAATAAAATGCTTTCTTGCATTAAATAATATTCGTGGTAAATGTTTAATTCTTATACTAAATATTTTCTTATTTTAGAGCTACACATGCACACTGGATCTGGCACATCTGGACAGTGGTTGTTAAACCATGGTAGCCTGAAATTGCCAAATAATACAACGTATAAAACTCTGTAACTCATCTCCCCCATGTAGTTACCTAATAACTGAAGAGCATGCTGAGCATATTTAGTGTATTTTACATGAACATGTCCTTAAGTACCACATAAGTCATAAGGGAAAGCATGATCACACTGTGGAATACCTTGAATATGTAATAATGTGTAATATGGTGAGCATGCTCCCTATTTGTTATGGAGTGGGTACTCCATCCTTGATCGCTGCTTTTACATGTTTATTGTTAGATGTCTAGGAAAATAAAACAGGAGGAGGCAAAGGTGTTATCCACCTTGTTTACAAATGCACTGTACTTGTAACAAGGTTAATGAGGCATGTTAGATATACGATGCAGCTGCAAAACATGCTTTACTTAAAACTACTCCTAACCTTCCACCTGCCATGTAACCTTGCTAAAAAGAACCCTTATGCTGTGTAATACTTAGGGAAAGGAATTCCTGAATTTCTATAGATAACGGCCACAGTGTAAGTTGCTCAACAGGTAGCGTGCTTACCTTTAGAGCTGGAAGATAAGAAGACTATGGCTTTTATTCCCATTCCAGGTGATTATATTAACTTTCAAATCACGAATATTGCAGGATAACATTGTTGCACTGCACTCTTGAGTGTGATGTCGTTTGGATGAGACAGGGTCTCTTGTGCTTGACTTGGTGGTAGATGGCTCAAATGGATGTAAAACATCTCATAGTAACTATCAAAAAGAGAAGCAGAAGTTTCCTGCTGCCTTGGTCAAACTTCCACATAAATACCACCTGGGATCTCTCCTGAAAAAGATCACCAGAATATTGATCTCCCGGATTATCCCTCCATACAAGACCCATGTTAGCACTCATTCCTAGATCCACACCCCTTCAGAACCCATGTTAACACTTACTCCTGGGTTCATAGTGGTAGGGAGAATTTGGTATTTGAGATATGGAGTTTAGATATTATGTTCTCAGGGTTACGGGATCTCAAAATTGGGCTACAAGAATATGATAGTAAACCATATGTGTGTGTGTGTGTGTGTGTGTGTTTGTGTGTTTGTGTGTGTGTGTGTGTGTGTGTGTGTGTGTGTGTGTGTGTGTGTGTGTGTGTGTGTGTATACATGTGAGGTGCATTTTGTATACATATAGGTTTGGCCATACAATCATTAAAAAATACATTGAAATGTATATATGTATAAATATATAAATATATATATATATATATCAGCTCTTTTATAGCAACTACAGTGGGGAACAAACAAATTCCCAACCCCCATTGTACCTTAGTCTTACTCATACACAGTCTGACAGAATGTAAAAACTAGCAATTAGTGTCAGTGACATATGCTTGGTATGGAAAACTTGGTATTAAACTGTGCATTAAATTGTGTTACAGCTGCTGTGACAAGATATGAGCAGCTGGCATGACGTGTGAAAATTTGCAAGCATGCCACACCAATTCGTCCTTCTCTATTCAGAGTGATTAGTTCCTCATACAGTTCCTTTGGAATCCTGTCATGTTGCAGAGGTTATTCAAAACAAGAAAGAACTGTTTCTGAACTGAAAGAAGTGTCTAACCTGTTGCATTTCCTTCTGTTAGTAACGTCTGCTTAAACTAACTTCCTAAACCCTCAGGTCTACTACTATAGCACTGCTATAGCCCCCTTCTTTCTCTCTCCCCTCCCATTGTCCACACTATTTATCTTTTTTCCCCTAGTTCCTATCAATGTCTGTACATTTTCCTTCTTTTGAACAATGGTATCTTTTTGTTTTTACTGTTATATGTAGTAAATTTAGACCACTGCTATCAGTGCAACCTTTAATGTTCATGTTTTTCTTTTGTTTTTCTCTTTATAATTAATTTCGTATTTGCATTATTATTTTTAATAGTTTTTGTCCGGTGTGTTTATCTTTCCTTATGTCTGCTGGGGCTCTTTCCCCTTGGGTCTCCACTGAAAATGGGTTGCTTACTATCAATGCAATGCAAATAGTTAATAACCTTTTCTTTTTTACATTATTTTGTATTGTGATTGTTATTTAATATTTATATATTGTCACTTTATCTTTACTTATGTTTGCTGGGGCTTTACCCCTTGGATCTCCACTGAAAATGGGTTTGTTTGCAAACTTAGTTGGACTAACAAAGTTAAGAAATGTGAAATAAATAAATAAATAGGACTACAAAAACACCAAGCAACAATATTTAATCATGGGCAAAGCTTTCGGGTATATTAACCCTTCTTCAGTGCATTAAAAACAAAAACTTTTTCAAACATTACATTTTTATAAAACACAAATTCCAAGAAGCTCTAAAACCAAAACAAATCCAAGGTAGAAGGTCATGAGCAACAACTGTTTTATTTGCTAAAACAACTTATAAACAAAACCAGAAAGTTTCATATATAGAAGGTGCTTTCGTCCATTATCAGAACTTCATCAGAATATAAAAACAGTTAAGTTACAAAACTTTTATACACACATCCATGAGCAATGGCAGCAATTCCTTTGATGTTTCAAGAGGGAATGTCTCCAACCATTCTTAGGTAACTGTAAAAGTTACAGACTTCAAATCGGACTTCAAACCAGTGAGTGGAGTGCCACAGGGTTCAGTCCTGGGACCTCTCCTGTTTGTTATCTACTTCTCTGAAGTATAGGCTAACACAGAAGGCCTCTGGCTAATGAAGTTTGCAGATGACTGCAAACTAGGAGCCATAGTCAAGTCCCCAAATGATGTGGACATCCTATAGAAGGGCCTCACTGAGACAGATGCCTAGTGTCAGAGCCATGGCCTCAAGCTCAATGCCAAAATGTGCATTGTCATCCCCTTTGGTAAAAACTCTGTACCCATCAACTATCACATAGACAGCAGTCTACTTAACACCGAATTTGTGATAAGAGACCTTGGGACCCATCTGGACAGTAGTCTTTCCTTTGATAATCACATTGCCACAGTGGTCAGGAAGTCCTTCTACATGGCACACCTCATCGCAAAAGGGTTCTCATCCAGGAAAAAAGTAGTCATTGTTCTCTCCACTCAACACTCATTCGACCCATTATAGAGCACAATGCCCCTTTTGGAATGTACCTCACAAGACATCTGCAGCAGCTGGAAAGGCCACAGAAGTACCTCAAAAAGAAGATTACTGGCCTCAAACAGATGCCCTACACCAACCGTCTCAAAAAACTCCAGCTTTACTCTGTAGCATATCACCTCCTCTGAGGTGATCTCTGCCTAACATATAAAGCTATGTCAAACCCAGAGCTGTTGGACATGCTACACATAAAGAAATCCAAATCCGTTCGAGCTACTAGTGACCTAAACCTTGCCACCACAATAAACAGGTCATGCTGGAGGGATATATTCCTGTCCCATGGACTTCCCATACTCTGGAACAAGCTACCCATCTATGTCAAGCAAAGTACCTCATTAGCACTCTTCAAGAAAAATCTTGATAAGTGGACGGGGAATAGGAAATACACCCTGGGGATCAGTTCTGATACCCTGCTCAACAGTGGCACAGGAAAATAACTTTCTTGGGTGGCGTAAGCCAGGGAACCTTGTTGGCTAAGCTTACTTAGGCCCTTGGGATGATAGCCTAGTACCTACCTATGAACCTAGTATGACAGTGCCATCTAGTGCTCTGAAGATTTAAGTGCACTTCATTTTGACAGTATGTAATCTTGCAAGCCAGCTAAGAAAATGTAAACTTTTTGTATTGAACAGTTTATGTTTTTAAATATATTAGTTTCTGTAAAAAGTCTTAGATAAAAATAAATAAACAAATTCACATTAAAATGAGAAGTTACAATCGTATACATAAAAATCACTCCAAAAAACCTAGTACCTAAAAATAACTCAACATTCAGTGCATGCAATGAGATGGTAAAATACATTAAAACCATTTGTAACAGGCAATAGGAACATTCAGTTAAAGAGTATATAAAATTAAAGCATATATAAAATGTAAGTCATACATCATTTCCTCAAAGGGGTTTGAATAGGAGGAAAAATGTGTGTTAAAGTTCATATAAATAGCTTTAAAAAAGGGTACTTAAAGTGCAAACCCATAGCAAAGGGGCCAGAGATATTATTGTACCATTCGCCCGTACCTCTGTTTCATTACCTAGTCAATCCTTTCAATTTCAAAAGGGGTGCAATGGAACAAGACTTGGTAAGTCCAGGCCAACCATGGACATTCAAAGTCAGTTGCCAATATTATTCTCTTAGTCAGGCCAACCATGGACATTCAAAGTCAGTTGCCAATATTATTCTCTTAGTTCTAATAACTGTACCTATGGACCTCCTCTCATTCCCTCTTTTAATCCTTCTATAACTACAAACTTAAATGTGTCACTTTTGTTGTGCAAAACATGTCTTGCCAAGGCATTGTTGGGGTTCCTTTTGTTAATGTTGTATTGGTGTTCATAAATTCTTTCCTTTATCCTACACTCAGTTTTACCTATGTAAAAACATGGGCAGTGTTGGCATAATGCATAGACCACCTTCCTAGAATTACAGTCAAAATTTGAACTAAGTTTGAATTCATTGCTTTTAATAAGAAACCTGTCACACATTAGAATGAATTTACATTGGGAACAGAGCCCACATTTCTTCATATGACATTTCCGGTGCATGTTTTCTTTAGATCTGTGTTCCAAAATTTCCTTCAGGTTCCTATCTCTTCTAAATGTGAAACCAGGTTTGTGTCCTAACTTTTCTCTCAAAGTGGGATTTCACAAATAATCACCCAGTTTTTTTTTTCAGTAACCTGTTTTGTTCTGTGGTCCATATTAAAGGTAGTTATGAAATTCATGGAGTAATGAGGTCTGATACTAGGAGAACCAATCAGGTGAAAGGATTATTGCTAAGAATAGAGGCATTTTGGAATCTATGCCTGGAATTAAAGAAATTATTAGTGAAAAATCATCCTTAACCTATAGGAATTGTTCGAACCTGAGGAAGCAATTATGTTATAAAAATATCTCAATTACTGATAGGAATTGCCATTCAGTTAGCTAGGGACATTTTCTTGCTTCAGTTGTGCATATTGTAAGCATCTATTGACCGATAGTTCTTTCACACATCCACTGACTAAAAGGAAATATCATTTCCATTGCTTTGCGACTTGTAATACAGTTAATATTGTATATCTGGCTACCTGTGTGAAATGTACATCATTTTACTTAGGTAAGTGCACACACAAATTGAAGGACCCTATTACTGCTCATTGCTCAGAAATACATAGGAAAATTGGAAAATTGCCACAAATGATCTAGCTAGGCATATTATTGATAAAAGCAAGGATCATGACTTTAAGTTTAGAGTTATACAAATTATGTAAAAGGCTATGAGATATTTAAGCAACAGGCTGGCGGTATGTGAATATAATTGGATTCTGCATCTGCAGGTGGGTACTGAGCCTGGATAAATGCTATGATTACTATTAAACCTATTTTAAAAATGAAGCAAGCATGCCTACATTAGCTACAATATGCAGTGTTTTAAAGATGTTTAAAAAGTTAGAACTGATAATTATTTAACTATTAGGCAATGTATTGAATGCACTATTTTTATGTACTGTGTTTTTAACTGATAATTAATAGGCTGTGTCACATAATTCATCTAAATGTCTTATAAAATGGAGTGTTTGAAAAAGTTTTTGTTTTTAACGCTCTGAAGAAGAGTTGATATACCTGAAAGCTTTGCTCGTTCATAGTTCATAGTTTAGTACTAAGCTAACTGCCCTTGCGAGCCATTTTAAGCTTAGCCAATTATCCCTTGTGAGACTAAAACCCTGCATCTTGTGTTTGTAAGGCAAGCACCTTAGCCATTAAACCACCCTCCCAACGTGATTAAATATTGCTGCTTGGCATTTCCGTAGTCATAGTTCTTGCTTTGAATATGTTTCTCTGTGGACTTGTTTTACCTTAGTGTTGTTCCATTTTGGTGGCTACATTATGTAGCAAAAGGTCACAGCTTAATTTGCATAAATCATGTAAGCCTTCTTTTGGAATCATACTAGTGTCAACACTGACTTGCCATTAGTATAAATCATCTTGGAATTCAGTATTTTCTCTACTACTAGCAGCACAGTTGTTACTGTTTAGTTACTTTGCAGCAAAGTCAATTGTGTTAATACAAAAAATATATACAGCTGACTCATTTACTATTCTAAATAGGAGACTAAAACATTTATTAAGTTATTACACAAAACTCCTCTATGACACAGAATAGTTCTAAAACAATCACTTTAAATTTCAGAGAGGTCTTCCCTGAAGCCAATATATTAGCATAATCTTGAGGCAAAAAATGATGAAGAGCTGTAAAACAAAAAAAGTAATGCAAATAAAAAATGTACATGAACCAACATTCTGGGATTGCTAATAAGTATGCCACAGATGCTGGGGAAAAAATGAATAAGGGAAGAATCTGCATTGATGTGCATGTTGCAAATGAGACTACAGAAAAAAATGCAATTGAGATTGTGCATGCCATTATAACTGACATGAAAAGTATTTCAGTTTTTAACATAGTAGATTTGAAGCAGGTGCAGGAATTCAAAGAAAAGTGTTGTGTACCTGCCTGTACTTGTTAACATTTGGCACAGCTATGTGGTAAAACATGGAAGTGAATGGAGCAAGTCTGCATCCCAATAGGGCTATGCAGCATGTCAGAGCACCTTGTAGCTCCCATTTGTTGATAGGTAAGCAGCACTGTGAGTGCATAGGCAGACACAGCCATGCAGCAACACAGTTATACAGGAGTGTAGGGAAGCAGATATGATAGGTGTACTAACAAAGGTAGCACTCACAGCTGCACAGCCTTCATGATATCCAGAGAGAGACAGGGGTGTACTAAGAAAGGCAATACTCTCTACTGCACAGTCCTTGTGATATCCAGAGAGAGAGAGAGAGAGACAGAGGTATACTAAGAAAGGCAGTACTCTCTGCTGCACATTGCTTATGATATCCAGAGAGAGATAGGGGTGTACTAACAAAGGTGGCATTCTTTGCTGCACAGCCCTCATGATACCCTCATGAATGTTAACACAGACACTGTTTGTGCATGTGAGACTGCATGTTACCCATTATACATCCTACCATGCTATCCATTGAACATCCTAGCAAGCTACCCATTGCACATCCTAGCATGCTACCCTTTGTACAGCCTAGCATGCTACCCTTTGTACATCCTAGCATGCTACCCATTTTACATCCCTGCATGCTACCCTTTGTACATCCTAGCATGCTACCCATTGAACATCCTAGCATCCTACCCATTGTACATCCTAGCATGCTACCCATTGTACATCCTAGCATGCTACCCATTGTACATCCTAGCATGCTACCCATTGAACATCCTAGCATGCTACCCTTTGAACATCCTAGCATGATACCCTTTGAACATCCTAGCATGCTACCCATTGTACATCCTAGCATGCTACCCATTGAACATCCTAACATGCTACCTATTGTACATCCTAGCATGCTACCCATTGTGCATCCTAGCACTTTCAGCAGCAGAGTGACAGGAAGTGCTGCAAATATACAAACAGCAGAAGCAAAGAGCTATGTACACTGTCATGGAGTGGGCATATACACAGACAAATTATGGGATGGAAAGGGGGTATTTAGGAAAGTAGGGATGGGGGATAGCAGTAAGCAGAGGGATATACAAAAGGATAAACTGAATCAGTATGTAGTCTGAGGAGCGGGGGCATTTGTTTTGCAAGAATAGAGCTCTCATTCATTTATAGAGATGGAGAATGTTCACAGGAAAATAGATGAAGAGCGGGAGGGTGGGAGGTAGGAGAGTGTGCTGAAATAAATAGACAAACACAGAACAGGAAAGACAAACATGGATGGATGTGCAGAAACTAGGACTGGGAGCAACTGAATGGATGGAGATATATCGATTCTGAACAAGTGGTAGCAGGGAGGAGTGGATCATTGTATATGGCATGGAATGCAGACAATAGGAAGGGGATACAACAGTATAGAGAGGAATGTGGCCAGTATGTAAACTGTTGTGCAACTCAGAAAGGAACTGTGCTGCTCATTACTAGCAGACAACTCTACATGAGTGGTGATAATGGTGGGTAACCCCCTCTGGGGTTGGATGAGTGAATCTGTTATTTGCTCTAGGAGGTAGTCCATGTGGCAAAATCATGTGTTCATCTTATTCTCAGCCACTGATGCACTCAGCTTTTCCAGCTGTGTCTATGCCATTAAAGGTAGTGGTGCTGGACAACCTGATGTTGAGAGTTTAGCTCCCCCTCCAGTAAGGCACTCACAGAACCATCACTCTACACAACCACAGCTTGGACAGGCTTTTGTTGCAGTACCTGCTTAGCCATGTATTCGTCTGGACCTACGGAGTGGAGACAAAATGGGAAGGGTGCTATAAGTGAATAGCCTGTTAACTACAACCGTTTTACACACATACACACACACACACACACACACACACACACACATATACATATATATATATATATATATATATATATATCTATATAAAACAAGACAGCATACGTATACGCCTAATCCTACTGCTGTCTTGCCACCAGCCTTCCCTACCTCCTAGAGCAGCCTGCACGGTTCATTTCATGTTCTGCTTGTGTTCCATGACAGTACAAAATGCATGACACCTAAATGCCCACAATATATAACCCTCACCCTGTTGCTCTGTGGACAGATGTGTGTGGCCTGTTTGTTTAATTATAAAGACCACCACAGACATATTACCTTGCAATGCACACAGTGGCACCCTGAAATGTTTTTTCACAACTACACTACATAGGAGCTCTCCACAATGCTGCACCATGAAAATCAGTTATGTATGACAGGTGGACCTGCAGCTAACATGAATAAATCTGTACAGGACATTGTCAATAGTGCCAACACCACCTTTGCCCCACCCCAAATATTAAACTCTCAACACATGTCACCATAGATATGAATAGATAGAAAAACAAGCAAGTAGCAGGAACACATATGTCTGCGACATTGACAAGAAATCCAACAAATAAAGCACTGTACAATGACAGATAATTGTAATATTAATCAAAGCATTGATATCTAAATTCTGTCTCCTATTAACAGAGATCTTCAGAGTGGTGATATGGCAGGTCTTCATATCTTTGCCTCCATTTCCCTTCTAGCTTGCCTATGCCCACAACACTGATCAAAATCTCATCCAGATCATACCATGTATCAGATTCAGGGATAGGACCATCATAAGGCCCCAGCCCTCCATGATATGAGTACAGAGTACATATAGTATTATTTTGTTTTCTTTCCTGCACAAGGCAGATGCTTCCTACAGAGAACTTGCAGGAGCAGTCATTACCATATGGCTATCTTCAGCAAATGGAAGGAGGTTCATGAGGTATAAAATGACAGCCATGGAATCATGCATACAATGTTATTTCTGAATTATGTGTGGCACAGTTTGCCATTTTGTTGCGTTGCAGTCTCATAACTAGTGCACATGCACAGGTTTCCTATATGAGTTTGCAATCATCACAGGCCTGACACATGCTGTCAAACATGGCAAACTCTTCACTGCACTGTCTGTTTCTTCAATTATCACCTCTATTCCTATGTGTTTGTTCAGTCCTTTCCATTCATTGTCATTCAGTGCTTTCCCCGTTCAGACACTACCTCCCCTCCTTGCATCATAGTCTTACTGGTGTACAAGTCCATGTAAATGCTCTCTGTAAATGATCCCTACAACTGCACAGCCCCATCCAAGATTCCTCCTTTGGTCTCTAATCCTTCCTAATAGCCTCTAATTCTCCTTCCCATCTCCACTTTCATTTCTTTCTCTTCCAGGATTTTCACTTTGACTTTTGGCCAGGTACCCAAGTACCTCTTCTCCTGCTGATTCCTTTCTATTGCCATCACTTTTCAGTTTCCCTGATTATGCCTCTATTCTCCTTACCATTTCTTACTTTTTTATTCTCCTCTCACTTTTCTTTCCCATCAATTGTCCTCAGCTGATCTCTGCTATGTAGGTGATGGTTGGTGATCATCTACAAATATGCAGGAATGTCACACAACCACAATTTGCTGCTACGTCCTTCAACATAGACCTGACATGTTGTGTTGCAAGGCATTTTGGAGGGTACCAGCCAGCACCATCAGCAGCTCTGTTAAAACATGAAGACTACAGATATAATACTTTATCTTATTAAGTCTGTCATGCCTGGAGAGACCCATCCTTGCACATACCTTCATCACTGCACATACCGGCATTGTTGTCCATTGGTAGGCCATGTAAGGTGCCATCATGTAGAGCACAGTTAGCAGCCATGTTCGACAGTGCAGGGAACCCTACCACTCATCTTCATTAGGGGTGACTAAAATAAGGACATTGCAATTAGCTAGCCACTCAGGTGCAAATATATGACCAGTGCACCATTTGTGTATAGATAATGTATACTTACAGCACATAAACTCAGTACTATAAAGCTCCTTATTGATTAGAGTTTGTTAAATGTTCCAGGTAGAATTCCAGATGGATTTTTGAATGAATGAGTATTCTAATTTTGTATGGATATCTAGAGTTTGCAGCAGTGACATCTGTAAATAATATGTGCTATCTATAAATTAAAGTTCACTCTGGTTACTGGTGTCGTTGTCATTTATTTAAGAGAGTGGAAGTGAATTAAAGTGAGACCCTACTGTACACTTTAAATATATTCCTCTGTCATGTCATTTTTTGCAAGCTCTGTGTGCAATTTTTTTCAAAGTGAATAAAAGTATGTGCACTCACACATGACACGGTAGGTTTATGTAGTGTTTAATTAGCAAGGTAATTTACCATATGTCTCATGGCACGTTGACAGGATAGTATGGTGGCAAATGGCTTTAAACAATAATGAAGAGTTCATAGGGCTGGATTAGAGGGGGGCTATATGCACTGAGTTCTGGTTAGTTACGAGCATTACTATAGAAGACATGTAGCAGTGTGAGAACAGTGCTACAAAAGCTGATCTTAAAGATGATAACATTTACTAGATTTCTGTTTAGCATACAGATACTTGCTGTAGAATGTAGTTAACGCTCTCAGTGACACAAAATAAATGTGACTCTCATGTTTGTGGTAGTCTCTTTTTATAAATGCCGTCCAGCATTAGCACTAGGATATTTAATATGTTGTTGGCTAAGAGGTAGAAATACCAATGACCTCATTAGACATTAGTTTACTAGGTTATATCTTATTTGTCACTTACTACGATTCACAGGTCTATGACACTGGATTGAAAACTGATTTAATCGAATGGCTTTTACACTGAAAATGCCATTGATAGAAATCAGTTTTGTGGAAGGCTGGACCCCCCACACTCCCCGCTAAATATATATACCAACTCCGAGATTGCACTAGTGTGAGGAAAGGGCAAATTTTCCGATCGTCACTGTAATGTGATCTCACAAAATCAATTTCTATCAATGGCATTTTTGATGTAAAAGCTGTTCGATGAAATCAGTTTTCGATCCATTGTCATAGACCCCAGTTCGCAGTGTATATAACTTAAGACATGTATACTGACTGTCCTTATAACCATTACAGGAGAAACATCTTTCACAGGTACTATGATAATGATTTGACAAAGTTTCCACTTTCTAATGTGTAGGCATTTCTACTCCACAAAAAATAAACAAACAAACAAAAAAGTTGTCAGCAAAAAAGTTATATTGAGATTCCCCATCCTAGCTGACATAGCTAAGGTCAGGTGAGTGACATGTCTTGGCCATCAAGATGAGGAAACCATTTTCAGTAGATTTTGTCTTATGGCTAGACCCAGACAGACTTACGTAATCACCACAAAAAAGCATGAAAATGTATGTAAAAAGCTATTCTTTTCAGAAATATTCTGATGCATTCTCACAGAGAGTAAGGAAAATTCCATATGCAATATGGCCATAGCAGTCCACCTCATAAGTGTAGTAATTGTTCATACAAGTTTCAAAGACCACAGAGAGAAAATAATACCTTTGGCAATGCAGTTCAGACCATAGCCTTTGCGAATAGTCGCGGTATTGTACTTGTTAACTGTCGTGTTTGTAGTGAATAAGCCATTAAATATGCATTTGGGCTTTAAACCTCTTAGCAACAGTGATAATTTGATAATTTGCTGCCTTGTTAAAAATGTTTTTATTACTACAGGGTCCTTAGTAACACCTTGAACATATTATTGTCATTTTCTAAATAATTAACATTAATTTGCAGAATTTCTTTAAAATGTCAAATTAGACCATTAGCAGAGCATTATTCACAATTTGAAAAGCAACTTCGATGTCTATAAAATTCAGTAATTATTACAATTGGAGGGCAAAAATAAATGTATGTCACTCTTTTGTGACCATCAAAAGATGTATGAATCCAAAGAAAAGGTTAAAAAATATAATGAACATTTCCACACTTATCAAACTCCATTCCATTATGTCATAAATTAACTTAAATATTTCCTAATAATAACACAACCAAAATAACCGAATCAGCATAAAATGAATTAAATTTCTATTATCTTGCCAACAATAAAATGTGTTCCTAGAGTAATATGTACAGCTGCCTTTTGTATGAGTTCTCATATTGGGAAATAAACATGCAGTAAAACCTTCAGTGATGAATCTAGCTCAACTTTTTGTGTTCAGACTGCTGTTACTACTGACTATTCTGTAAAGCATCGCCAAGCCTCCCCCAAACCACACATCTTTCAAAGCAAATTACACAAGGCTTGCAGTTTGTATAAAATATTAGAAATGAAAGATGGTAATTTGAATTATGATTAAAGTAAATGTGGCATGGCAAATGGCAGTGGTGATGCCCCTTTACATGGAAGCCAGGAAAGTGCAGATCCAGTAACCTGATTTGGAAAGCCATGAAATGCATCATATCTGACCTCAATAACCATGATATCAAGCACCTTAACAGGATACACCCACATCAATTTGGCTTTGTCAAAGGAAAATCCTACGTATCAGTTTAGTTAACTTTATTAGCTTGGCCACATGGGCTATAGACTGGTCATTCTGTTCACACAACTTGTTTGGATCTGACACCGTACATTGTGCTGGTATCATTAATAAGATAAGTGTCCTAAAAGTGGATCCATATTTCGTGACTTGTACAGAAAACTGACTGAAAGATAGAACCTACATACTTAACGTGGGAGACACCTCCTCAGAAAATACAAAGGTGAAAGAGGGTGTACCTCACGACTCATTTCTAGGATCCCACATTTCAACATCTACTCTCATCTCCAGATCTGAAATCAGGACCGTTGTTTAAGAAAGTTTGCAGATGATTACAAACTGGGAATTATCATCAAATCTCCCTTTGAAAGTCATTCATTACAGCAAGAACTTATTTACTTTCATAAAAAATGTGGCAGTTGGAAAAGGGGCCACAATTAAATTCAGAAAGTATAGTATTGTTACATATGGTAAGTAACTTTCACCTCAATGTCCTGTATAACCAATATTCCACTCCAAATTCATAAAGTAGTCAGAGATCTTGGGACTTGCACTGATGCCCTCTCCTTTGACAACTATGAAAAATAGTGGGTTTATATTACAACGTCGAACTTAAACAAGTTTGAATGTTGTAATATCAAACCCTAAACTCTGAAAGTGGAAAATAGCGAAGCAATGGCACATCGACTTTTTTCCCAGGGAAACAAATCAGTGGGCCATTTTCGGGGCTTTGCTACTTCCTCCACTGTGGTGCGATCTCGGAGTTGGTATATTTAAGTAGGGGGGGTGTGGGGGACACAGCCCCCATGCTGGGGGGTGTGGGGGGGTGAAGCCCCCCTCTGCAGTTTAAGGTTACTTTTTTTTTTGTCAAGGAACAGCAATTTTTTTCCTTGGGAAAAAAATTCTTGTTCTGTGCTTTCGCTTTTGTTGCGTTTTGGACAGTAGGGTTCGATATTACAACGATCGAACTTTTGTAAGTTCGACGTTGTGATATAGACCCAAAAATAGTAGTTAGAAAATCCTTCTATTTTTGCAACTACTGTCTCAAGACAGATCATCCACATCAAAAGAAGTTACCTTCTCTCTGTATGCAGTTCTAATTTGACCAGTTATCGAGTACAATGACCTTTTTTGAAATGTATTTCTCTGGATATACTAAGCAATTGGAAGAGCTGCAGATGTTTTTTAACCAAGAGGATTGTTAGCATACATAAACTCACTGAGCTTCCAGGAAAGGCTTGAAGCTCTGTCCATGTATTTTGTTTCTTTTAAGCTCATTTGATGTGATCTATGCCATGCAATGCAAGGCATCCTGCCCTCCTCTATCTCCTGTAACTTCAGACATCAGGTAGCTCCACTCGTGCCATAACTAGTCAGTTAAATATTTGCCAGCGCATCAGTAAAACGTACTGGAGAAAAAAAACATTGTATTACCCAACACCTGTGCCCTCATTCCGGAAGAGACATTATTTGCAAGGTAAACTTCTTGCACCCTGGTATTATTCAAACTAAACCTGGATAATTCCCTATGCTAAACTACTTGGTGTCAGCTTACATGAGCAGCTCAAATTTGACACACATATTCAACTAAACATCAAGAAAACTCATCAACAATTTGGCCTACTATATAGAAACATCCACTATATCACTCCTTCTACTAGACAAATCCTTGCCACTGCCTACCTTCTCCCCTCTCTATCGTATGGTGCACCTATACTAACTAACCTATCTGCCTCCATCTCTTCCAAAATGGAAAGATGTTACAATAAAATCTCCAAGTTTGCCATAAAAGCCAAACTCTCCTCCCACCATTGCTCTGCCCTCCACTTACTTAACTGGCTAGAACTTCCCAACCATCTTGACTACCTCCAACTTACTACTGTCCATAGACTATTCATTTTATTCATCAACCCTACCATATGCCCTGCTCTTTCCAACATCCTACAACCTTACACCCCTAACAGGCCACTTAGATCTTCCCACCTAAACCTTCTCACAGTCTACAGACCAATCCACTCTGCTGGACGGCACCGCCTGTCCTTCTCCCTAGCCAAAAAATGGAACTCTCTCCCTCCTTCTCTACGAACTATTGAAAACACTGACACCTTCGAATCACATCTCCATTCTTACTTATTCTCTAACTGGAAGTGCAGTTGCACCTTACCCACCTGCCTTCTTCTCTCCTCATTTTAAATCATATTTCCCTACATCCCCTTTGCCTGCTACTTAACTCCTCTAGAAATGACTCACTCTTCAGCATTATCTCACGTACATTTTGTATACATTGTATCTAGTTTGCTCTCCCTGTTCTGTTATCTCACATACATTTTGTATACATTGTATCTAGTTTGCTCTCCCTGTTCTGTTATCTCACGTACATTTTGTATACATTGTATCTAGTTTGCTCTCCCTGTTCTATCTCACGTACATTTTGTACACATTGTATCTGGTTTGCTCTCCCTGTTCTGTTATCTCACGTACATTTTGTATACATTGTATCTAGTTTGCTCTCCCTGTTCTATCTCACGTACATTTTGTATACATTGTATCTAGTTTGCTCTCCCTTTTCTATCTCACGTACATTTTGTATACATTGTATCTAGTTTGCTCTCCCTGTTCTGTTATCTCACGTACATTTTGTATACATTGTATCTAGTTTGCTCTCCCTGTTCTCCTCTCCCTATCATTTGTACCTGTTCTGCCACCCAAACAAGATACATTTTCTATACAACCATTGGAATTGTTTTCCTTTCAACATATGACTTATAAAGTTTTTATTGTACCAGTTTATGTCTCTGTTCTAAAATGTATCTGCACCCTCAATAGTTACTGTAACTTGCTTATCTTATGTATCTACATCTTGAGGGGTACTTTATCTGAATATTTAATGTTTACTATGTAATGTGGAGCTTTACCAATGTACCAGTTCATGTCTGAATTTTGAATGGTAACTTTAATCCACAAATTCAATGTCTACTATGTAATGTGGAGCCTTACCAATTTACCTGTTTATGTCTCTGATTTTATAATATATCTACACCCTCCATATTAATTGTATTTTGCTTATCTTATGTATCTGCATCATGAATTGTAACTTAATTGGACTATCTAATGTTTTACTATGTAATGTTGGAGCTTTTCTCCCCCGGCCTCCACTGAAAATGGGCTCCTGAGCCCAGTGGCTCCCCCCAGTCACTGAACTGAAATAAATAAATAAATAAATAATTGGATGGGCACTAGCAGGGCCTTTTGGTTCCTCTGATCTATTATCTTATATGTTAACTAAGTCCATTAAGCAACATATGAGCAAGGGAGACAGCACATTGAGAAGGTTCTTACAAGTGATACAGGTTTCCTGGTTTTGAATGTCATTCCTTTCTGATGGAAGGTAAGTTAGGAGGACAGATCAAGTGTTTGGTATGCCTGCTCTGTTGCAGTTTTTGAAGAAGTACTGTTAGGATGTATGGACTGTTTTGCTCCATTATGGACTCTATACTCAAGGGTTGTGTAGGCAATGAGTTGAACAGAGGGATCCGACAGATGTCTTGTAAGCACAGTTCTGGAACCACTTGATTGGTTCTGCCCTGACATCACTGCATACTTACTTTATTAGGGTTTGCTGTAGGATGAGACATAAAACGCACCTTTCTTCACTGTGTTTGTCTTTGTGAATCTATCACTCATCTCCATCACAGACGTAAAAATCATTAAAGGGGGAAATAAATGGTAGGTGGCTATTTCAAATACAAACTTTGCAGATCCATTTCATTCAGGCATTCAGGACAGAAAGTCTGAATAACTTGCCTGCTGAGACTAAACAGACTGAATGCCAAGAAGCCCGTAACATATACATACACACACTGACATTACCTGCTTGACTTCCCCCAGTTTGATGGCTGATCCTTCACGTCACCCATATTACTAGTCTAAAAATTAGGTTACCATAACAATTAAAGAAAGGAGAAGGTACCCCTCAATGACCAACGTACAAATGACACACATTCCATAAAGTCAATTCTTGTGGTATTCTTTGTAGAGGTAAGAATTTATTTTCATTTGCTGAGGGATTTAAAGTGCATTCTGCTTATTTTGACTTAGCTAAGGCATTTCAGCATTATAGCACATAAGGGAATAATTGACAAAACTAAAAGCATTGAAAGTCGATCTGTACATAGTTCAGTAAGTAAGATACAAGTGTGGGTTATCTGTTACTGTAAGTAGTGGGGTACCAGTGGTGTCCCATGGGGTTTTTCAGATTTAAAAGTGCAAAATGACCTCTGGATAGCTTAATGCATTGATGACTGGAAAAGGAGTAATACTACTACTGCATTGAAAAATGCCAATGTTCTTCAAGATGATCTACAAAATATGTACCTTGTGCAGTTGTAATGAACTCAGCTTTAATGTCTACAAATACAACACCATGAGTGTTGACAAAAAGACATAAAAAATTATAAAATACACATCAAATCATATAAAATATAACCACTAGAAATCTATGAACAATGTGCACAATTTAAACTTTGATGAGTGCACGTGCAAAAGCCAGAAAAGTATATTCTAGAACACATCTATTTCTAAAGATCATGTCTGTTCACTCCTGAAGACAAGCATGCACCCCTTTATATAAAATGAGTTTTACAATGACTGTCAAAGCCACAACTCACTAACCAAGTTCCATATTTCCCCAGTTTAACATATTTCATGTACCACACAAACCAGACCCCTGGAAGTTCAATTTATTTATTTTTTTCTGTATTGCTTATATTAGAAAGTATTTCTGCTGACTTCAGTGGGATACAGTAACTGCCTAAGCTCTTTCTCAATTGATATTTAGGTAGTTCATATTAGCTTTAATGAATAGAGTGTCTCAGTGGTGGATGTGTACTTTGTTGCTGAAATTATTTTAATATTTTATTTTGTAATGTCATTTGAGTTTTTGAGGACATGTTTATGGAGTGTTCTACAGGTGCTTGAGTCCCAAACGATTAGAACCCACTGTTTCAAAGCCAGGAACTCAAGTACCTTGTAGTTCAGCTAGGTTGCTGCTCATGCTGAAGCCTAAATATGAGTTCAGGCAAGCAGCTGCTGCAGCTTACCTGAACACATTATTTGAGTTTGAGTGTGGTAAGTGAGCAGGACGTGGGAGTGAGGGAGAGTGTGAATTAGGGCACTTGTAGGAAAGGGTGTAAGATGGAAACTTTTGATTTAGTGACCAATAACGGAGTCTTACATTAGGAAGCATGAAGAGGGTCTTAGGGTTTGGGAGTAGGAAGGTGTTTTTAGATTTAAAGAGTGGGAATGGAATTTTAAGTTTAGGAAGTGGGATGGGAGTTTTAGGGTTAGGGAGTGAATCTGGTATGGCTATGGGAGCTAAGTAGTTTCAGGAGATTGAATTAGTGGAATCTGAGTTGCCTATTTGGGCAGGTGGTAATAAGCAAGTGTATTGTGAGCATATATCATTCAAGCACTTGTAGTAGACCCATTTGTACAACCTGTTGCCTGATTACCTCTTCATTCCACATAAGGAAAGAGCCAATCGTAAAGGTTGGTGATTTAAGCAACCATCAAGGATTTATATTATATGAAGCCTAAATCATCACCTTAGTGACTGACATGGCACCCATATCTGGACATTTGAGTGGTCCCATGCACATGCTAGTGAGGGCTGTTGCTACCAGTATTGTAAGCCAAGCCCATGTCTCCAGTTAAATCTGTATTACCTGCAGGCCTCTGTTTGCACTGTTGAAATAATCTCTGGACCACCAATTCCACCCCATGAGTTAGGTGACCATGCATTTTCCTCTCGCCCCTACCCTTCTCAGCCTGGGTCTTCTTGCATCCAAGTCTCTAATACAATTTGAGTCAGCTTGGTTATAAGCAGGGATTTATCCCTCTTTGCTACAGAGCTGGGATTGTTCAGTCATTTTTTTAAAGTATTTTACTAAGATACTGACAGTTATATAAGCAGTTGTTTAGTTTTATAGTTCACTTTTATTTTTACTCAAAACTAAAACAGCCTGTTCCCTAGTCTTTAAAAAAAATCACATAAGTAATCAGTCTGATGAAGTCTTGTTTTCTTTGTGAGTTAATAGAGACAACAATACTTACTGTTTTTACCTTTTGTTAATTTATTCAATTTCAGTTTTATGTTTACTGCCATTTGTCTGGTTCTTCCACTACTTTGCAAGTTTTATTGTAAAATGTATTTTTACTTATCATTACATTGACATCTGTCTTGTCTGACAATTTAATTTCCATCACCACTGGCTCACAAAAAAGGTGAATAACAGCAAACATCTCTGCTGGGTTTCACTTCTCTCTGATTTTCTATCTAAAGAAGGAAAAATTCTTCTTCTAATTGATAAATGAGTACTATAGTGGTTTACATATAATTACTGCCACCTCAAAGAAGGTAGTGATAACTTTACAGCCAATACCTAATCAGATCTATAGAGGTATTATTGTTTCTCCAAAAGAGAAATACTATTGTGTTGCCGTATCCAAGCAAAATGATTACCAGCAAAACAACAATCACAACTTTTTCTCATTTGCCTACTATATGAACTCCTTAATTTTGACACATTTCCATTCCTTGCCAGATGTCTCACAACCTGAACCTCAATCAATCAGCTCCATTCCTTTTCTCCCAACTCTTGCCTCTTTACACACTGTTGTTGCACCACCAGCCTATAGTAGTAATGATTTTCTTCCAAAGTAAACTGATGGGTATTAGGAAATCTTAGAGGTACAACAACATTTACACTTGGGTATATATAGGCCCCAGGATTCAAGAAGCTTGGCACAAGGACGGTTTTAGCTAAAATGCAAAAGTGTGTACAATGTCCGAAGTCAGTGCCGTGCTGAAAAAATCAAATGTGAGGACTTTCCCACACATGGAATCATTCCTGTGATCTGCCTGCTACGGCAACGCCAATTACTAAACCGGTCTATTAGTAAAAGAAATACGTCAAACACATACATAATTAGGCTCTCATGTGTAACATGTGCATTACCACATAGTCATACTTATTAATTTCTTGTAGTGTTATGTTAACGGGAGTAAGGATGTAATGAAGTATAGAGTCTAATCTTGACATAAACACGTGCGTGTCCCATGTGGGACAACCCAAAAATTGCGAATAGTGTCCTTTTTGCAGACTAAAATTTGGAAGTCCTGAGGATATGTGGAGTGAGTCAACCGAAGGAATGGGTCTGTAGGAGTAGGGAGTGGACAATGTGTAGTGGTGTGGATACACGACGAATCCAACTGGAGAATGGATGATTGCAGTGTTAGAGAGGTATTGGGGTGGGTGTTTGGGGAACCAGGAGCCATGGGTAAATGGGTATATATGCAAATGAAGCAGCACAGCAATAGTGTATTGATTAGAGCAACTGCCTAACGAACAGACATTCCCGTTCCGAATCCCACTGCATCACATACCATTTGCCATCGGTAATCTGTACATGAACATATTGCAACATCTGTCCACTGTATAACCTGCAAAATAACAATTAAAAGTTAACTGGAGTGAAGTGTCAGTGTCATAATGAATAAGGCACTAGTAAGTAGGTTTAAGCATATATAAACACCAATAAGCGTGTGTAAGTGCGTTTGCGCAGGGTATGCATTGCTTTACAGACACACACACACACATATATATATATATATATATATATATATATATATATATATATAAATAAATATATATATATTTTATATATATATATATATGTGTGTATATATATATATATATATATATATATATATATATATATATATATATATATATATATATAGTTGCAGACATATACATATACGTATATATATATATATATATATATATATATATATATGTGTGTGTGTGTGTGTGTGTGTGTGTATGCGTAGATATACACAGATATACAGCTATGATAGGAACCAGATCACAAGAATGACATATGTTCACAGGCTATGCCAATGGAAGTGAGGGGCCCAAGCAAGAAACATGAAACTCGTAGCATGACCTTCCACCCCCCCCCCCCAGCCGGACACGGAAAACATACACACAAACAATGTAAAGAGTCCACTGCTCCCCAGACCACAGGCAGGATATAACCAGGGGGGGGGGGGTACACAGTGCACCTGTGAATTCTAATCTTGGAACACAGACAAAAGCATCCCTTGCGGGACACCCCAAATATTGGCAAGACGTAAAGAAGGTGATAAACCAAACATTCTGGCTGGGGCGTATACATACTCAGAATACAAGGGTGGGAAAGCCTGATGACCTATGGGTCAAGACAATTGTATGAAATGGGTCCCGTGAAGTGGAGAGTGGGGAGCGTGTAGTGGTGTGCCCAGAACCGACCAGGACCCACAGTAAGGATGGGTGCTGTAGAGGAGATGCGGGTGGGGGAACTATGGGTAGCTACTTATGGGTCTAGGTGTGCAGGTGTTGGCTGATGTGGGCCTATATGGACAGCCCCAGGGATGTAAGCAAATGTGTTCATTGGGCAGAGGTGTCGCCCAACGAGCAGCCACACACACTACGAGTCCCACTGCAGCAAAGTGTAATCTATATGGCAAGGAGCAGAATAACCAGATGTAGATGTATATATGTAGAGGTATGTCTGTGTATATCTACCCATAGTGACATAGAGATAAGCCTCTTCCTCTCCATAGTACAAATGTATACATACAGAGACAGAATACATATGCATACCCACATATAGATATATACATATGCAGATACCCATAGACCCCATATGTTGTTTTTATATATATATATATACAGCAATATATAAATATATACATGTATGCATGCATATACAGATATATCTGTATATAGTAATGTATATAGATATATATCTATATATATATATATCTATATATATATATATATATATATATATATATATATATATATATGTATATGTGACTGTAAATATACACATGTATATAGCTAGGATATGATACAGCAGTTATGAGTTACATATGTTCACAGGCCATGCATATGGGGGTGAGAGGTCCAATAAACAAACGTGTAACACGTAGCATCAACCCCCCTACCTAGGCCGATGAGACATACAGACACACAATAAAAGTAAACTCCAGGTCTAATCTTGAAACATAGACATCGATGTCCCTTGTGGGACACCCAAAAATTAATGATCATCGGAGTCAGTCCCAGTAATGATTCATCAAACCAGGCTGTAGATGTACATGGACCAGTAGGTTGTGCAAGCCTGATAACCCATGGGTCGACACAATGTACAACATGTGCCCCGACACGCGGAGAGTGGGGAGTGTGTAGTGGTGTGTTTATACCCCACCTGCACCCACAGTAAGGATGAGTGCTGTAGAGGAGGGGCAGGTGGGGGAACTATGGGTATGCAATTATGGGCCTAGGCGTGCAGGTGTTGGCTGGCACAGTTGTATTAGGACCGCCCAGGGGATGTAAGCAATACTCCAAAATGGGCATAGCTGATGCCCATACCTCTCAACCCCTAAGAGCAAATCCACTGGACAGGACATAAACCATTGGGGGAACAAATAGGGACCATACCTCTGAACTGTCCCTGATTTCGACTCAGTTTCTAACTGTCCCACTTAATCCCTCCTAAAACTAGTGACTGTTGGAGGAAAGGTGGTGAATTACATGTAATGAATAATGACAACTGTTAAGAGTTATAAACATTTACCTTAGAAAATGTGTATGAATTCATATCTCTTATTCTGTCAGTGCGTCAGGTTAATAGCACTAATAATTTAAATGTGTCCCTGATGTTGTTATGACATGTTCCTGACTCAGTTGGTATTTTTCCCCAATCGTATGAGAGGTCTGATAGGGACAGAAAGCACATATTCCACTGACAACCTTAGAAAGATGATAAAATATTAGGTATGCAATAGCATGACTCGGCTGAAGGATGTGGGTTCCAAAACCAAATTACTTGTTTGTATTGGAGTATCAGTTCCCTTGTATTAGCCAGACAGGTGCAGATTGTAAGAGAAACACACTAATAATATGATTCAAACTCTGGACAGGCTGTGGATTCCATACAGTCGAACAGCATGCTTTCACCTAATGGGCAGCCATTCCCGATACTGTAGGCATGTAATCCGATGTAATAGGCATCACAAGGTAATATCATAGTCCTCACTCCCACCCAGGGGTGTGAGTGTCAGATGCAAACACCAAATGCATTGTATTTGTAAGTGCGGGAGCAAGCGGGTGTAAGCTTTTTTGGCCGCCAGTATGCGAGTATTACACTGGTGAAGCAATGTAGAGGCTAACTGAGTGTAAGAAACTGTAACCGGAAGTTAGCATTGCTTAGCTGTGTGCAAACCCGTGCACACCCACTCACAACTGCTTTAATGTGCCTTAATCACTCCATATCCAATGGCCTTGTTCTGCCCAGCAACAAAATAAATGGCCTCTGCAAGGCTCGAAACCAAGACCCTGCACACACAGCTATTGTGATTTACCACTAAGTCATGGCAGATATACAGACATTGGATCTTATCACAAACATATCATCCAGCGCAGTCATTCAACAGTACAGGAAATGTATTCCATCATGTAGATGTATGTGTGTGTGTGTTTATGTCCAGATATAGATACATACATATATATAGATATATCAAGAACATCCTATGTAACAACAAAGCATTACAAAGGAATGAAAAGGGAAACACCAGCAGCACTTGTATTATGTAGTGGTGTCGTCCTATGTAATATCAAGACTCCCTCAGACAGATGTGTCATTAATACACGCAGACATTTGTACATTGTCAAATACATCACACAACATTACATTAACACAACAGTTCCTGTAAAATCATTATGTGAGATCAGTACTCTTGCAAGGTGCTGTGTGCGATATCATCATCATCATGAAAAAGTTAAATGGGGTAACCATAGAGGGACCGGTAGTGTTGTGTGTACAATGGGATTGTCTGCATCACGTGTACCTGGAATCTTTAGGAGTCATGTGCATACTAGGATCGTGTGCCTGAGAGACAGGGGTGAGGACAACTGGAGTATGTTGTGATGCATATTAAAAGGGTCACATGTGTCCAGTGGACACATGTGTGAAATGGACAGCTATGTATGGGGCAAATGTTGTTCTAGGCACCGATTGGCCTTTTGTTTCCATAGGGTGAGTGTGAGATGTGAGGGAAGGAGAGTAGGTATGCTCGTGCAGGATAGGTTGTGTAGGTTGACAGACAAGATAGTATAAAAGGTCAGTATATTACACGTGGGGGGATACACCTTGGACGGAGAGGAGTGTTCGACAGTCACAAGCCCATGAGCCCCCAGATGGAAACAGTGGGACAGAGGTCCCCAGCCATGGGCAGACACCACTGCACTAAAACAGCCGCAAAGGTGGCAGTGCTGGGGGCTGTCTAGTAGGGGCAGGCTCACCCTGTAAATGTGACACTCTGCCCTTGAGCTGGCGTATCTGGCCTTGAAACCCCTTATTGAGCCCCCTAGGCACCATGTCCAGGACTATGCAACAGCAGACATGTTCCTGTCTGGTCCTGCTCCCAGGGGAGGACAAGCCCCATCCTTAGTGGCGGTTCCACCAGAAGGTGGGGCAGAGCCAACAGAGGTGGAGGTCCAAGGCTGGGCCCCAGATGTGCTGCTGCCCGGTGCCATGGCCAGTTGAAGTGGGACAGGAGGTTCTGCCGAGACCTCCAAACCCATTCAGCCTATGGTGTTGCAGTTTTAACACAGATATGGCTTAGTAATAGTCAACAGCATTCAGGATTACTTATAACAGCATGCATAGATATGACCGTCAACCCAACACAACAGATGGTATACATTTGCAGAGGGAGCACAACACATGCATATATACTGCATGACATCTGTACAAAGTGTAGAAGACTTGTTACTGCAGCTATGAACAGTGGCCATGTCACTGAGAACCCCAGACAGTGTCTGTCATACCACTGTTTCATGTGACATATGTCTAATCAGGGATGCAATGGCAGTAACTCATCACTATCACCATGTACTGACTGCAATCCTCACACTATGCTCCTGCAGTTCACAGATGTATGTTCAATGAGTAACACAGGAAACAAATGGTTCCACACACTGACCAGTCCACAGATGGCCCTACAGATGGGGGTCCCTCAGAAACAGAGCACTGTCTTGTCAGTTTTAAAACATGCAGAATAGCCATTACCACACACAACTTGTTAAATTGGCAGTAGTCTCAATGAAGCATAGCTACACTTAGATGCTGTAGTCATGTCTGGCACATCACCCTCCTGTCTTAAGGCTGTTTCCCACTGTGTATGTTGTTTGAAGAACATCCAGATATCATCTGTGATGCCATATACCAAACACCAGATCCAGGTACCACTCACAGCGACTGTCATGGGCAAACACCAACATGATGTTCCTAGATATTGTACTTTGTTTCCATGCGATTGGCCATGGGAACATCACAGCTGTTCCACATGCAATCAGCTAGAGGAGGACTGCAGTAGGTGCGGAGGCCATCACCTGATCATGACCATCACTTACAAAACACAAGCTGATGCTGAGCAAGTGTACAACTCCACATCCACCAGAGAGTGTGTGGGAGGGACAGACAGAGGCAAAGTACATCAGAGAAGGGCTTGGAGACTAAAACCTAAGCATCGTCTGTCACACATCTACCAGTACAGGGGTTAAAACCCCTAACTGACTAGTCATTACTATTACAAGTGCATGCAGTTACTCCATGTGCCACAAAGCTGACATGCTGGTATGCTATAAGAACATATATGTGTGCTGGTGAGCAACATCTGCAACAGAGATATAGTAGACATACATTAGGTGTAGCACACAAGGCTGTCCACATGAACGGGTGTCATTGTCAACACAACCACACTCTCTAATGGGCTCACATTGATACACTTTGCCAGGCCCACAAATACACTTCCTAATTGCTTAGTTTGCCACACTGCAGTAATGTACAGGTACTGCATGCACCACAGGGGATATCTGGAGGTTCTATGGGCTAGGGCATGTGAACGTGTCTGACATCAGTTGGTATGCCAATGGGAGTTATATTGGGTGTGATTGTGGTTGGGAGCATCATACCCCACACAAAGACACAAGGTGCCAGTACTGACATGCATGTGTGCATTGCTTCATGGGTGTGTAGTGGTTGGCTGTGCAAGATGGCTGTACAAGGCTGGGTGAGGGGTAATCCTTGGCATCATGGCACCCAACAATTGTGTGCAGTGTGGTACAGGGGTGTAGTGTCTGCAGTGTCCCACACAGATGGGTATTGTATGAACTGTTCTGACATCCTGGTTACCATTTTGTATGGCCATAGCTTTGCAATGCATGCCATGTCTGTGTTTGATAGTCCTTGACATGGACATTGCCTGGGATGTGCATGTCCCACAATAATGTACAGTGACATGTACAAGTGTACCTGATTTGGCAGGCACATGTTGTGTACACAGACTGTTATCCTCAGATATGCCAATACTGGCCTGGTGTGGCAGGACCTGCTTATAGACAGCAGGTTGACCCTGCACCTGCATTGATAGCATGATACAGGTATTCCCTGGTGTCAGTGGCATTGGTCCATACAGGGCACATGTGTAAGGCATTGTATAGCCTCTGTGGATCACATTTGATGGCACCACATATGTTGCAGGCATCCAGGGGGAACATAGTGAAGGCACATTGTCCGCAATTATGTGCCTAATTGTACTGCTGTACAGGGTGCCATGCCCTCTGCAGCCCACTGCAATCACACCATGCCTACTATCTGTCATCAATGTGCAGGGTACTAGCAACATAGCGGATTATTCTAGGCAAGTGTGTTTGTGTATGACACATGGGTTCAGAATGTATTCCGGGTAATAGTAGGGTTGCATACTTTGTTCACCAGGCCTTTTGCCAGATGTAGGGTATGGCTTGCTGACACAGTTCCTTGGCTGACATCTGTTCTCCTTGTGAGGTGGACATTGTGACATATAATACAGACACCATATATGAAAACTACAAAATCCACTCCCCAACATGTCCAGTGGTTAGACACTCACAGCCACCTCCACACAGGCTGTGACTGTCAAACACACACACACACCTGCCATGTCTTGGAATAGAACCCCTACCTAACTAGTGTATCACACTACAGCATTATGCAGTTACAGCATGTGCTATGGAGATTATTGGGTTACAGCAGTCCCAGAGGTGTATTTGTAGTTGGGTGACATCCTCCGGATTGCCAAAGAAGGGCATTTCAAGTATACTGCGAGTTGTACATGTCTGTTACCTGCGTGTACCCGCTGCTTACTGTCACAGAAACACATTTACACCTGCTTACAACTGCTTAAAAGTGTCTTATGCAGTCCTAATTGACAGTATCAACAAGGCTTGTAGGTCTTGAACCCTGGACCATGCACACTGAGGTCACTGGACATATCACTAAGCCATCTGGGTTGTATACATGTGCATGGAGTCTATAATGCACATCTTACTACAGGTATTTCACAGTACTGAAAACAAATAGGACAGTCACTTTGTGTACATATGTACAGTACCCTTGAATGTACTGTACTCTGTGAAGCAACAAAGACGAGTCTACATCTGTACAACTGTCATAACTACATATATATATATATGTGTGTGTGTGTGTGTGTGTGTGTGTGTGTGTGTGTGTGTGTGTGTATACATATATATATATATATATATATAAATATATATATATATGTATATGCACCTACGGTATGTGTACACACACACATTTATATGCATACACACAGACACAGCTATAGCCATATATATATATATATATATATATATATATATATATATATATATATATATATATATATATGTATACACGTCTGAACACCCTGTGTGACATAGAAGGGTTCCAAAGGAACTGATGTGTACACAAAACAGAGGCATCTCTTGTGTTTTAACATTTAAATCTTAAGCAATTCACCAGAGAAGGGATGGTTGTTGTGTATGTGGAGTTTGGGGTGGGGAATGATGGCTAATGTAATCTACCCCGGGGATTGTGTAGTTAGGGTGGGGGAATGATGTGTATGGACTTACAACCCAGCGACCACTTCTGTGTCACTGCTCGACAGTGGCACAGGAAAATAACATACCCAACTGTTGTCGTGCTTGACTATGTATTCTTTATCAATCCTAACTATGTAATACTTTGTAGACACCGGTCACCACAGATGGCTACCATGGTGTGCTAAAAGACATTAAACATGTGTATGCCTGGCTACAGGATAGTCACTCATGCACAGACACACACACACTTGCCAGTATTGTGTATACATGTCTTGCCTATGTAAAGGTAACTAGTACAGTGGTATGCAGTTGGGGTATGTGCCACAGAACACATACAATTACACTTACTCTGATTCCACTTCTGAGCTGGGTGACATCACAGGACCAATTACTTGCAGTGGGGAGGGGGGACGAGAGAGGTTTAGCAGTTGACAAGGATAAAGGCCAGTGCAAAAGGAGGTATCTCTGGAATGCAGCAAAACCCGCTGTCATGATAGGATGCAGACACAAATACACACACACAACCACACTCAACCATTTGCTGACACACACACTCAGGCATTTGTTGACACATACACTCAGGCATTTGCTGAGACACACACCCACACACACTCCGCTGTCACTCACACAAACACATGCACACTGTTGCCAGTGGTGGGATCAGAACTCCTGCCTATCTACAGATCACTATTACAGTACTAAGCAGTTATGAGATGCGCCACACAGATTACACATTCCAAGGTAGTCAGACTGCCCTTCTAAGATTGAGGACAACAACAGGGAGAGTGACAGTCACAAAGTACATAGCTTAAACCCTGTGTGTTTAAAGTAGGTGTCCATTACAACCTGTATGCACAAACAAGACACATCATCTGCAGGTAGGCCTGAGAGGTATAGTTGTAGCACAACAGCAACCTGAACTGGAGTATGGCCATCTGTGGAAAGGACGACTACTATCACTATACAGTGTTACAGTGGGCATGCTCATACACTTAGTAACACAGGGCCATTTGGGATGCACTTTGACTACAACTACACAAAGTTGTACTGGGCATGCTCATACACTTAGTAACAAAGGGCTTGTTAGATGCACTGACTCAAATTACACAAGGTGACAGTGGGTATGTTGGATGCACTGACTCAAATTACACAAGGTGACAGTGGGTATGCTCATACACTTAGTAGCACAGGGCTGTTTGGGGTGCACTCCAATTCTAACCGCAGAAGGCCACAGTGTGCATGCTCATACACTTACATGTACAGAACATGTTGTAATGGACTCCTATTGTAAACACACAGGTTTACAGCTATGTAAATCTTACCTGTCAGTATATATGCACATCATACTGCTTTACTACCTGATACCTGTATGTGGCCCGTAAATAATATATCTGTGTCTGTGCTGTGTGATACACATGCATACATGTACAAGAAGTACTGACATATATATGTTAAGTATACACATTCTTGCATGTGTGGACGTGACAGAGAATAGGCTACCTGGGTCACACAGGTGGATGCTACCTACAGCATGTGTCACACACCTTGCTGCCCTGAAAGGCATACATTGATAGCAGGTTGTGGACAGTGGCATTATACGTGGAACAGTGGCATGTGCAAGCATAATGTGTAAGCCACATTGTGTAATGGTACTGAATTGCAGGTGTGAAGATGATCTCTCCCAGCTGTGTTAGTAGTTGTCATTATTAGCAGGACTGCTACCTTAAGTATATCTCACATTGGTCATATACACAATTTCTGCTACTGTCCATCACCTTACATGAGACATTTGCTACCAAGCACATTACTGCCACTCGCAGTGATGTCATGGTACAAGTGGCAACTGCTAGACCAAAACAGTGAGCCAATGTCCTGCTGTTATTATGATGTTGTCCAGTGCCTGTCATTCCAGGCTATCATGACTGAACAAAAAGCCTTCAACACAGAGCACATACATCCTTGTTTCACGTGTGTGTGGATAATACCTAGGTTGCATTTACCCATATAGCCATAATCCAAGGCAAATGTCCTACACCCAGAAGTAACACCCTGACACCTACAAGACAATTGCATTGGATACTTATGCTAACCAGTGCTAGATGTGTGGCTTTAGTAATCCATTTGCTCAATGTAGAACCTACAATGGGGAATACTGACATCTGTGCAGTGAGGAACACTTGGCTGAAGGCTCTGTAGTGCACAATTGCACTACCACCATATAACTCAGATCCAGACATGTGGGCCATAACAGTGGTATGGACCATTCCAGGTGGTGGTGTACACATATTCATAAAGGCTACTCACATGTAAAGACCACTACTCTGACATAATGCATCACAGATGAGTCAGGTACAGGTGACAGTGGCAAATGTTGCATTCTAGGTTGTATCCTCATATACATACACCACCTTGTCCCCAGACTACCAACACACATCCATATGTGGTATGACATAGTATGGTAGACCACCAGATAACCCTCAATTGGTGGACTGTACCTAGGCCTACATCAACTGTGCAAAGTACCCATGTAGAGACATAGCTGCATTATGTGTTATGCAATGCATTAATACCACTGTTTGTAACCCGCTCAGTTGTACACATACCAAGGTCCTTCAGATGTTGTCAGCATTAACACAGTCGATTGTTGCAGTACACCAGTAAACAACACCCTCATGGTTGGATATGACCTAATTGTACCTGTCCTGGATATGTACATCCCACACCCATACAACATAAATGACATTACCATAGCTTTTGTTATCCTTTCTACATACAGGTGGCTACAGTCATTACACATGTGCACATGGCAGATAGCATAGTAACAGTACATAAGGTTTGATATCTATGTTAACAGAGGCAATATTCCCTCTCTACTGGTCACCCATGACACCTATCATATCATACAACACCCCATGTGGCATGTATGTCTTTAGACATGTCCACCTAATGCAATGCCTACAAACATACCCAAAAAACAGGATCTTAGGACCTACACAAGGCCTGTATTGACAGACTCAGGGAAATCCAGCTCTGCTCTGTATGTTCCTGATTAGTCATAGGCGATATGTTCATGACATGTACAGCCATGTGTGGCCACAACTCCTACATATACCCCATGTCAATAATTGCAAGCCATGCATGCTGTGTGCTGTCTGGACATTAGCCTTAGTACCACAATAGCCAGTACATGCTGGGGTGAGATGTTTACAAGCCACAGACCTCGCACATGCTTGAATGAGTGTACTGCCTAGCTCTAACAGAGCACATTGCTGGCACTCTTCCAGTAAACATGAGATGTGTGTGGCAAATATGATGTGCTCACTGTTGATCATTACAGTGCCCTGGCTTCACCATGACACTGTCAAGTAACAGTTTGTAGGAGCATGACATGGAATAATGCTGTGTGTGTCTCGCTGATATGTGCTGTTGTCATATATGTACACTTGGCTGCTTGGTGAAGGTGGTGGTGTCCTACCAGTACATGAATACAACATCTATTATGGTGTAATGCTCGGCTATGTTTCACACATGGCATGGGGAAGGTGTGAAATGCATTCTCTTGACCTGCTAGTGCACTTACTGATGTACACCGCATATGCGTACATGTATTGATGTTTGTGTAGGTTCCTTGTGTGTGCAGTGTCTGATGTCTGAAGGTGACTGTTGTCTTAGTACATCATGCTGTTGCAATACAGCCTCAACATTGCCAACTGTATATGGTGAAATGCTCTAAGTACAGTAAGCCGTACATGAGGTATGGACAGATGTTTGGACATGACTATAAGTGGTGGGGCTTCTTTGCAGATGAATGATTACTGAGGACAGCTCACAGGTGTGTTACAACCAGTCCTACAAGATCAGGTTGTGTTAATTGAAGTGGATGACAGACAATGTAGAATGCTGTAAGGGTGACACTGAAGGCAAACCTCATGACACCTGTAACAGTAATACCTCCCCTATGCATATATTGTGCATATATCAGCACAGTTGGCAAAGGAAAGAGTCAGTAAGCTTTGTACTGGATGAAATAGTGCTGTACTTCTGTAATACCTATCATAAGATAGGCAGGTGTTTGATTCACAGTACTGGCACGTGTGGGTGTATGTGTGTCCATATATGTCACGTATGGTTGGGAATGCATCCCACATGTTATCACTCTCCTGAACACTGTTGTTGACATCAGTACAGAGTGAAGTGTAGAAAAGAAAGGCATAGGCAGGTGGTTGAACCTCACACATGTAAAATGTCTGTATGTGTGTGACATAGGTGTATATATTTGTGAATTCCACAGTGTGTGTGTGTGTGTGTGTGTGTGTGTGTGTGTGTGTGTGTGTGTGTGTGTGTGTGTGTGTGTGTATGGCTGTCCGGTCCCTGGAGTGAGGCTGTATTTTACCATAGTGAAATGTTAATGCCCCCTCCCCTCATCCATTCAATGCAATCTAGCATCCCTGTTGATATCATCAATCGTAGACGGGCATTCTAACCGCCTGTTAACATGTACACCCTGGGGTGTGACCTGTTGTCACATAGCCTACTGATGGACCCCCCCCCCCCCACATACACTCACTGCACTGTAGTATCCCTGTCGATGTCCTCGATCATAGGCCATTCCAACTACCTGTACATATGTAATCTCTGTGGCACGTCTCGTAATTGCATAATACTATAATGATGATATGCACATAGGCAGGGGTTCTCATCCAAACACCGGCAACTGTGTGTGTGTGTGTGTGTGTGTGTGTGTGTGTGTGTTTGTGTGTGTGTGTGTGTGTGTCAGAGTGCGTATTATTGTGTTTGTGAATCCCTGAGTGTGTGGGTGTGTCTGTGTTTGCATGCTGTCATGGCAGTGGGTATTACTGCTTCCCAATGAGAAGCCACTATTTCCACTGGCCTTTACCCTTGTCATCTGGCATACCACTCTTTTACCTCCTCCCCGCTCCAGGTAACTATACCTGTGATGTCACCCACTATGGATGTGACGGCTCTGTTCAAAGTATCTTACTACACAGCTATCATGCTCTTGGATAATTAGAACAGTAAACATAATTGAAACATGGGAGAATATAACTGTGATGTGGAAGCTACAAAGTGCATGCAGGTATTGTCATACTGACCTTTGGGTAGTCAACATGTACATATGGGACACTAACCGCAAACACTGACATCCCCCGGCACATGCAACTACACCTGAAAGAGGAAGGCAGAACATCAAGATTAACATGCTGTTAGTGTTGTTACACATGATACATACTGTCAAAAGTACAAAATGCATTCTAAAACTGTAATACATGGTATGTCTGCTGCCTGTCAACACTACTCAACAATATTAATCTGCAGTTATCTACCTAGTATGTTCACCCTGTTCATCAGACCATATGAGCATGTCACTGCACCGATGGTGTGGATGACAGGGATGCAGCACAGGCATCATCATATGCACAAGGTAATAATGTTTGCCAGAGGCTTAGGCTGTGCCATTGGATGACATTATGTGTGTGTGTTAGGGCCTGTGATATCATTGGGCATGTGTGGATGTTATGCGTGTGTGTGTTGAGGTGCCCCACATTTGTTTCTGGTGTGTGTAAGCATGCACACAGGTCTGGCATGTGGCTGACCTACACAGGGGTATTATTGACAGCTGCAAACTGTACAAGGCAGGTTTCACAGTTCACGATGTCCGGCCATGGCCACATAACTTGTGCCTGCCAGGGGTTGCACAGGCACTACCAGGCAGAGGTCCAGCTTGGGTACTGTCTGATGACACATGTCCACTGGAATTGTGTCCCTGTTGGGACCATCCAGGACCATGTGCACGTGGCCTGCTCCACCCTGGTGTGGACTGCACAGCACCAGCTGCACTGCTGCTGCTACCACCACTATGGGAGCAGTAGCATGTTCACGTAGACCTTCAACGGGTGATGTAGCTGACCTACATCCACATGCTCGACGCCTCAATCCCACCAGATCTTCCAGCACAGACATTCCATGCTCGAGGATTGACATGCCATGGTCAAGGACTCCCACCATGTCACCTAATCATCTATCCAAATCATCTGCAAGATGATGCTGAGCATTTGCAAGTGCCTGGATGTTGTCAGTTAATGAATGGACAGCAGCCCTCTGAAGCCTCAGACCTTCTCTGTTGTGCAGTTCAGCATGTGACTGTGCCTCCATTACAGCCCGAAACATGCATCAGGTGACTCCAGCTGATGTGCTTTATCTCGCAGGGACATGTTGGCCAGTGGTCCTCCTACAAGCAGCGCTAGGCACATGCCTGTGTGGGACATCACCAGTCAGTTGGTGCCACAGACCAGCACAGGTTTACAGTACACCGGCTTGCTGTGTGGTGTATGACCTTGCCAATCACATGTAGTATGACATATCTTCTGCTGACATGTTGAATGACATGCATACATGTGTAACACAATGGTGTCCTTTCCAATCTACAGTGCACGACATGTTATGTGGTGGTTTCATGTTATGCCTACACAAGCTGTGCACAGGCCTGTATGATGATTAGTGTTTCACATCTGCAATATCACCATTACACAAAGGCCATAGTTGTATTGTGTTGAGCCAATGTACAACAGGGCATACACACATGTACATCATTTCTACTGTGTGTGTTGCTTCATGTCTCTGGCCATCCTCCATGGCCATGTGTACACATGTTCTGTCCAATGGTTGTGATGGCCATCTTATTTCACATGTCAGTGTTATCCCATATGACATACACCCATAGATGTCATATGCTCCATTGAGGACAGGGTTATGCAGACAAAGGGTGGTATATATGGGATGTGAGACATGTTTTGCAGGATAGTTGAGCAGTGTTGCAGTCAACCTACTACATGTCATGGACATGTCAGATAGCACATGACATTGTGTGACATTCATAGCAAGGGTATAATCCACAAGGGTGTATCCTGTGGGCCGGTCATACTCCAGCTCCAACACATTTAGAGAGTGGATGCTCTATGTACAGTACTGCTTGTATTCCCAACATGTGTAATGCTGATTTGTAGTACCTGTCCCTACAGTGGAACGCACCTTCACCATTGTATTCACTGTTGTCCACACATCTGGCAGTGACAGTTTGGAAGGTTTAGTGTAGGTGTTTCATATAGTCTTCAATTGTTATACATGGGTAAACATTGTGATGCATTGCAGGTCTGACCAGTCTCCATTAACAGGACCACCGTACATTATGTGTAGATGTGTTACGGCAGATAGCATGCAATTAATATATTCTGTGCATTATCAAGCCTGGTAAATAATAGCAATCTCACCTGACACAGGCTGCTGTCACTGCAAAATGCCAGAGGTACCTAAACAGGAGTGTCATAGCAGTAAGATCATTATCCACACCTGTGTGATAGCGACAGGGTGCAATGTCCATGTTAGCACATAAGCCAGTAATATACACTATATTATGGAGTATGCACATCTGTGCATACATAGAGTAACAGACTATAGTATGTGACATGTGTGCATACATGCCTTGCATATGATGTTACATTACATATTGTACAGTAACACATGTAACTATGTGAAATATGGTTGTGTTATATGTGCAGTAGTGACTTACCAGGCAACTCCAGGCTGGGTGGTTGAGAGACACCCACCTCCACAATACCAGCTAAAGCTTGTGGATGGAGGTCTGCAGATGTCCCCAGATTGGCCAGTAGCTCCTCGGTACGTGTGAGTGGGGGGATGGCTGAGTGCCCCCCCCCCCACCTGTTGCACCTTGTTCCCTGGTGATTGCATTAGCACGCTGTTTCGCCCAGCTTATGAGGTCAGTGCAGTGTCAGCGCACCTGCTGATAGATGCAATTGTGACTGCCAACATCATTTGCCCTCATGCAGAGTTCCTCCTACAGGGCATCCCGCTGCTGTGCATCCTGTGGCACATGGCTGAAGACTGTTGTGTGGTTGTTGAGGAGGTATGGGACTAGGACCTCATCCTCCAAATGGCTGTATGCTAGTATTCTGCTACATGGCATACCTGGAAGACATAATGATGGAGACAGGTCACAGTAATTCACAGAGAAGTACAGCAGTACAGCTGAACATACATATGTATCACATTTACTAAGATTACAAATACATCTTTGCAAATCTACATGACACTAACACCACTAACATGTATAAGTCACACACATTTGACACTTACTGGTGATGTGATGTTATCGCCATATATGTGTTTGTCATGTGATGACATTGCTCATACAGCATGTGGATGTTGTCTTGATGTGGGCATGTCTGTTTGCCTGTACTGGTGTCTTTACCTATCAGCACATGCCTGGGTGTGTTCACATTAATGCAGTCAACCTTAATGCTGTGTATATGTTACATATATAGTCATACATAGCCATTAAGGACATGACCTCTGACCCTGAAGACTTGCAAGCATGCATGTGTTTTGCCATTTATATCTACATGGCACTGTACAGCTGTGCAGCATCCTGCCATGTATTGCCTGTGTTGCCTATGTGTAACACATGGGACAATAGCTAGCCTGATGGTATTTGCAGGGTTGGATATCAACTATAGCATGTATGGTCATAGTGATCTAGTAGGCTATATGCCCTGGGCCATTTATGAGCTTAGGCAGACAGGTTACCTAGCTGTAGGCAACAGACAGGTAAGTTTCAGTGGCCAGTTCAAGCAGTGCTACAGAACTGATCCACAGGGTTAGTAATATATTTGGCATGCGGTCATTACACCATGTCAAAGAGAGGGGTGATGTGCAGCTTTGCTGGACAAGGATGCATAGTATGGCAAGAGTATGTTAAGTGTATGGGACAGAGATCTGTTAAGCATGTTGTGATCCTTGTACTAGAAAGGTGAGTGTCTATGAAGTATGTGTTTATTTGGGATCAGGATGTGTTAAGTGTAGCATGTCCAACACTTCTGGGTTGGACATGGCTTTATTCAGGGTAGGCTGCATGCTACATAGTGCAGCTAGGGATTGGGAAGGGCAGTGTAGGCCATCTACACATGAGCAATAACCCTAAAGGAAATATGTGATCTATTATGGGTCACATGGGTGTTAAGTATGGCTGTGGAATTTTCTCTATATTCCTGGATGGCACCCTGTCATGATTAGGGGTGCCACATTCGACTACCTGTCTGGTGTGGTAAAGTAACTATCAAAGGAAAGAGTACTATCAGCTGCATCCTATACACACAGTTGCCATTATGTTGACCGGTGCCTAGGTGGTAGTTCATGGGTACAGTGTTTGTAACATAGGGGATGACAATGCAATACTTAGCTGTCAGATTGTGGCCATACATCACACACCACACATCTGACACACTAAGGCCCTTTTGTATGTTGAACGCAGCACACATTGAGTCGACTATTGCTCCTAGTTCATAGTCATTTTCAAACATCAATAGGCTGATGCCTTCTGTGTTAGTCTGTGTTGTATAGATAACAAAGAGGGGGAGTACCATGAATGAACCCTGTATTACTGTGGCTGGCACTGGTTTGATGTGCATGTATTAGTCAGGCACCGTCTGTAGTGTTGGTTCTGCCAGCAGTCCAGTTGCCAACCACACCTTTGATATAGGAATATACACCTAGTTTACTGAGTGTAGCTGGAACACAGTATGCGTGATAGTGTCTTATGACCTGGCAAGGTCATGATATGCAGTGTGAATCAAGCCTACTGTCATCTACATCTGTACTGAGTACATCAAATACACTGATCATGGTTCATGGCCTTACAGACCAGACTCAACAGGGTAGTAGTGCACTATTTCCCATTATCAATGGTGTCTCACCCTTTGTGGGGTGTAATAACTGTTGCTGTGCACCATTCGGTGTGTACACAGCCTGACATGGTGCTATGATTGAATATGATGTGTATGTGGATAGCTGAATGTTCTTACATTTGTGTAGGATACACCCTGGGATGTTGACAGGTCCCATGAAAGCTGTATGTATGGCTTTAGAGAGTGCAGCTTGTACCTGCATATGCGTTATTACAGGGGCCCTGTAGTGTACATGGATATATTTCTAAGTGTACCTGTTGGGGGGGGGGTGGGAGTGGGTTTAGGATCTCCATGACCCTATCTGAATGAACGGGTGCTATTTCTGTAGGTGCAGTACTTCCCATGCCATAGTGCTGTGCAGCACAGCAGGTCTTGTTGTTGCTATTACGATTAATGACACAGCTATAGAATGTTCTGTGCTTGGCCTCATAACATGTGGCTGATTAGTTTCACAGTAGCTTTGTGTGGTTTTATGTGGTGCACCTGCATCTTACTGAGGCTGACCAGGGATCACCTACACTTATGTGTGTTAACTCTTGCAACAGTTACTACCTTCTGTGGTACAGTTTAAAGCATGGTACCACCAGTTTACCTTCATGTTTGTGTTGGGTTGAATCCTGGTTCTGTTTCAATGGCACAATCACTGCACATATGTGACTGCTTAAGATTCATTTGTGTAGGATTCAGCATTTGCACATGCATTGTCCATCTGCATGGGTGCCATGACAGTCACCACTCTGCTCTTAGGAAACATAACATTGGCATTGGAGACTAACTATGTGTAACATACTGTTAGCCTGTTTGTGTGACTACTGTGATCCAGGTCAGTGGGGTCGATGGAATCCATCATGCATTGAGCACAGGTGTTGGTACATGAGAAGTCTTCCCAGTTCATAATGGAATAGTTGAGAGTAGCCATTATTATGGTTCTGTCTCAGACCTAATCCTCCCCATTACAGCACATTATGACAGTTGGGAAATCCGCGGCCTGGTTGGTGATCTGTCTAAAGGTGCAATTTGAATTCCACTTTATATATATATGTGCAGACATCACTGACATGCATATACATATATATACATATATATATATATATATATATATATATATGTATATATATATATATATATATATATATATATATAGATATATATTTCATATTAATTTGTAACAGTAATACATATGTAGACTGGAATGTGTTGGTTCACAAACTACAGTACATTACAATGTACTGTACATATGTACACAAAGTGACTGTCCCATTTGTGATCATTACAGTGAAATGCATATGGTATAAGGTGTAGTCTCAAGACCATGAAACATGTATACACCTCGGATGGCTTAGTAGTAAGTCCCATGACTATAATGTGCATGGTCCAGGGTTCAACACCTGCGATGCTTTACAAATGTTTTTTACTCCAGAATAAGGCTCATTTAAGCAGTTGTAAGCATGTTTAAAAGTGTTTATGTGACATTATAGCAGCGGTTAAACACAGTTAAACAAACTTTGTAATGTATAACCTGTGCGCGCAAACATGGCCACATCCGCTAACTACTCAGGATATATACATGTCAGTGAAGTAACATCTCACTATACACTGACATAACATAACATTCTCTGTTGACTGTACTCTCCAGCACACATGGGTTTATATGGGTGTTTTGAATGTTTGTTATACAGACTATTACTACCTATATATGCAAGCTGTGGTTAAGGTATACTTTTGAACATGATAAACATCCCTGCCTTTATCGGGATCTGAACCTCGAATGCACAGATACTATGCAGATGCTGTAACCATTACACTGTTAACATTAACGTTGCTTCTGCCTATTTCCTGTTTAGATGATTTCTGTGTGTAAGCTAGGCTAAGCAAAGGGCGGAGGCCCCCAAACTCACTGAGCTTCACGTACTCTTGAAATAACAACATAAAACAAATGTACTGTGAGACAATACCTTACATTCCTAACTACATTAGGCATAGCCCCTCACTGACACACTTAAAGGGAAACCTTGTTGTGTGAATGGGTAACAGAATATACACCCCTGGGATCATGTGCCCCAAAATCATACAGCCAGGCGGTGGGGGAGCCTGTCTAGCTTGATAGCTGCGAGACCTGTTGGGAGAATTGAATGGTGTTGAATTCTCACATTAACATGCCCTCTTTAGATCACTAAGTGTCCCTATCACCCTCCACAGCCCCAGACTTCAACAGCTTCCAGCAACTTTGCCTGGAATTGCTTCATTGGCTATGCTTGACAGAGGTTCAGTTACTTCATCAATGGTGTGGGGAAAGCCAACACACTGTAGCTATGCTTCTAATTGCCCTTGGGCAGATAGGTAGTAGGCTATCTGTAAACCTCTAATGTGCGGGCCATCACAGCCATAATATGTGAATAAACAGACCTTCAGATCACAATATACAGTGAGAAATCACCATGTAGTCAGGAAACAGTTAAATACAGCAAGAACATACTGAACACTGATACTTAGTCACTCCAAAAGCCTATCTTGGAAGCTAGATGACTTGTATAAGTTTAACGCTTTCTATTGCTTACCAGTAGGTTACCTACAGGAGAGAGGAAAAACAAGCACAGATGGGGAACATGCATGCAATGATATCATGCCGGCCTATGTGTCAGCCTTAGGCTTTGGAATACTGACCAAGGCTATTGGCGCCCCCATGGTGCCTTATTTTGGAGAGTCTTGAAGGTGAATACCAGCTCCGTAAACAGCACAATAGTAGATTCAATGAAGGTTATGCTACTCAGCACCAGTGGTTGTGATCACAACATGCATGCACTCACAGCACTCCTCAGGATGGACAACATCAACATCTGTGCAATAACTGAGATCTGTCTTAAGGCTCCTGAGAGCACAACAGCACTACCAGACTACAACCCATACCACACATTTCAGCCACAGAACATGGACTGACAGACATGGAGGGGCTGCATCCATATTCATCAGGGATACCTACACCTCCAGGTTAGTGGGGTAGCATGATACCTCTGAGATCATCCATGTGCAGCTAACATCAGCCACAACTGCAATGTAAATTGTGGCCTGCTACGGATCATACTCCATGACCCAGGACTACCACTCCACCTACCTGGAGACAGTGGAGAACATGACAGTCCTAATGCACACCCTGGCATTGGTCGATGTCAACTACCATACAATTAACTGGAAAACCTACTCAGGCACTCACTTCCAGGCCCAGCGCTTTCTGGAATTTATCACCTCATATGCCTTGTATCAGGTAGTAACCTCCTAACGTGGGGTAGAAACTATTAGAAGTGGTCATCCCCAACATGGGCAACAGGTGCACCACAGCAGAGGTTAACCAGTCACTGGTTAGATTGGACCATGAACTATTCACTGTTTCCACACCCAAGCATCTCCCACACCCATGGATACCACAGTGTATACCTTTCCTACAGCTACATTTACACTACTTGTGACAGGGGTGGGGGGTTTCACAGCCCCCACGCTAACTGGAAACACTGCTTAAGATACAGACAGATTTACAAATGCTGTCTATAAGCACCTACACAGATGTATGGATCGTGCCATCACTGGTAAACCAAGACTCACTCCTCCTAGACAAGGGCACCAGTCTGGTGGACCTCTGCAATAAACAGGCTATACTACAGAAGTAGGACAGTGTTCCAGACAAACAGCAAATCCCACGAAGGCCAGCATCCGTGACCACTATTAGTATGATACATAGGTCCCTCATGACATCATCCAAGGCTAACATCAGCAGGAGAATACGCAAGGATTCAAAAGATAACCACAAAACGTTCTTTGGCTATGTCAGGGATCTACGTGGTGACACACAGATTTGCACTGTGCCGGTGAAATATTGCACAAAATATGCTGACCCTACTGATATCGCCAACATCCTTGCAGATACATTCAGTACATACTTCACCCCCTAAAGACCCCATAACACTACCCAAAAGGTACAGTATCCCACACATCAGAGACACACAGGTGGAAATGGCCCTCTCTAACAGCAAAACACAGCGTCAATGGAGGCAGATATTGTCCCAGACCACATCTTGCAAACTGTACAAGACAACCTACCCCCCCATCTAATTAAGCTTTCCTACCTCAGCCTCTCCACAGGCTACATGACCATACAATGGCACGTGACAATGGTTATTCCACTCCATCAAGGTGGAATCACAGCTGACCATGGTAACTACTACCCCATAAGTCTGACTAGCCTGGTCTGCAATGGTATGGTTCACATACTCATGGCACTCATTAACAAAGACATTGGTAACCTCCAAACACGTGACCCAACCCAGGTCAGCTTGGTTGAGTGCAGTTCATGCCTACTGAACCTGTTTGACATCTTACATACAGTCATCAAGACATTAGATGATGGGGGAGGTGGTTCACACATACTACCTGGACCTCGCCAAGGCTTTTGACACCATGCCCCACTCAGGTATTATTGATAAACACACCAGCCTGTACATACACACGTACATCACAGGTTGGGTTGCCAACGGGCTTACACACAGAACCCACATGGTACGACTAGTGGTCTCCAGGTCCAACTCTTGACCAGTCATGACTGGTGTCCCACAGGACTCAGTCCTAGGAGCCCTACTGTTTGACATATATGTCTCAGAGGTACAGGCAAACACAGGTGGACTACGGCAGACCATGTTTGGCAATGACTGCGAACTGGGAGCCATGATTGATAGTCCAGCTGACACAGACTTCCCTCAAGGGGCCTCACAGAGAACATCACAGGGTGCCAATGTCACGGCCTCCAGCCAAGTGCCACTAACTGCATGGTCATTCCATTGTGGAATTGGCACCCACATATTAACACATAAGTGGCAGCCACTTTAATATGGATGAGGTAATGGGGTATATAGGGACTAAGGTAGATAGTGATCTCCCCTTTGGCAATCATATCTCCACAGTAGTTAGGACATCCTTCTATGTAGGCCATCAGATTACTAAATGATTCCCATCTAGACAAACTGGGGTTATAGTGCCCCTTTACTCATCACTCATCAGTCCCATCATAGGGTATAATAACACATGTGGTATGTACCTCAGAAGACACTTCCAACAGCTGGTAGGTCCATGAATGTACCTTGCCAAGGGGAATACTGGCCTTCAACATATGGTCTATGCAGCCAGACTGTATAAACTCCTGCTTTACTCAGTGGCATCTTGTTTACCCAGAGATGATCTCCGCTGGCCAACACAGCCATGTTGACCTCAGGCTTGATGGATATGCTCCACCTATGTGAATTCATGTCACAGTGAGCCACATACTGTAGTGAGCTGAACCTTGCCACAACAATAACTGGAAGATGCTGCAGGGACAGCTTCCTGTCACAGACACTCCCCATACTTTGAAACAACATCCCTAACTACATTATACAGAGCCCCTCACTAACACTCTGCAAGAGAAACCTTGAGGAGTGGATGGGAAACAGTAGATGCACCCCAGGGATCCCACCATTGCCTCTGCTCTACAGAGGGACAGTTAATGAATCAATGGGGTGGCAAAAGCTGACACATTTTGACTGGGCATATGAATGGCCTCTGACAGTTGGCCAAGTATCTACATATGAATCTATACATACAGTATCTGCATATGCTGATAGCTTAATTTACTGTTCAGGTGTTGACTTACCTTGTGCTAATGGCAGTTGTGTGTGCAGTAGTTGAGGGCTGCCTATGTTGGATGCACACAGTAGACTGCCTATACATGACAATTTACAGGTAGTCTTGTGTGTGTGCCATCCATTTTTACTGTGTGTGGGCAGGTGGAGAAAGGTGTCACTCCCTAGGTGCCTACACTGTCAGTGTGTGTGCTATACGTTCCCTCTTTGCCAAGGCATGGGCATACTGGGCATGCCTCCATCTGCCTACTGGGGCTGGTTCAGGGTGTTTGTGGTCTGAGTACCTCTGTGCCTCTGGGGCCCTTGGCAATGGTGGTGGGCTGTGAGGGTCTTCACCATTTTGTCCCTTCTGCACCTTTTTCCGCAGGATCATCTTGTGTAGCATGGCACATGCTATGAAGATGTGGGCACATGTGCCTGGAGAGTACTGCAAGGATCCACCAGATACGTCCAAGCAACGGAACCATGATTTCAGCATCCCAAACATATGCTGTATGATGATTCGGGTTTGTACTTGTGCCTCATTATGGCATTCCTGTATGGGTGTGTGTGCTTTTCTGATGGGAGTCATCATCCATGGTTCCAGTGCATAGCCAGCATCCCCCACCTGGTGGTCATTTGGGATGTCCCCCCTGGCAAATAACTGATACAACTGTGAGGCATGCCAGATGTGGGAGTCATGATAGCTTCCAGGGCTGCCAGAACACACATCCATGATAATGCTCTGTGCATTGCACACAACCTGGCAGTTGATGGAGGGGTATCCCTTGTGGTTTATGTCATGCCTACCCTGCTCACCGGGTGGTGACTTGATGTGTATGTGCGTGCAGTCTATTGCACCCAGTACCTCCAGGTATTCTGCCACATGGTGGAAGAGACGCATATTGCTGTCCAACTCCTCCTGTATTCGGGGGAAGTATATGTGCTCATTGGCATGTGGTAACATTGCATCCAGGAACTGGTGTAGTACCCTGGATGCTGATGCCTGTAAGGATCCCTATGATATCCCCAGTTGGTCTTTGAAAGGTACCTGTAGCTAGTATTCTCAGGCTTACACATACCTTCGTATCCACTGGGATGTGTTCCCCTCTGTTTGTTCTGGCTCTGAGGCATGGCCGGCACAGCTCCACAAGTTGCTGTAGGATGTCCCTGTCCACCCTGTAATGCTCTACTATTTCCAGATCATGTAGCCGCTGGTAGGTTACCCTGGGTCTGAACCCTCTCCTCCTCCCCTGGTGCCTGAGGTGGTCGTGTGCATCATCCACCACACCACCTTCAGTCTCCAACACATGCTGGTGCATCAAAGCTATGGCAGCCCCTAACATGTACATAATAAAAGTTCCCCGTCTGTATACACCACTGGTGCAGAGTGTATGGGAATACACAAATGTGTGTGAGGTGCTTTCACACTTTATAGTATTGTGCTATGGATGCTGCTGATGTCAGTGGGTGTGTATGAGCTATTCTAGCTGCAATGTGTCTTAATTATGGGTTTTGCAATGAGTACTGCAAGTGTGAGGCCTTTACTGTGGAGATCTGCTTGCCTGCCTTGATTAATCTGTTGCCCTTTAATTCACTTTTAGACCTGGATCCCTCCCATTATCAGGCATGCATCCACCTGCCGTCTTTCTTGTTTTGTACTTTCCCTACCCAGTTATGGCAAAATGTGCGTTGTAGCTGATATACTGCAAATTGGCTTTGTTCTGCTTTGACACTTTACTATTTTCTTTGCATTACATCCCCTCCCCTTTCCTGTTCTGCAGGTAGCTGCTTGCAGCCTTGTTAGCTGTTGTCAATGGCCCACTGTAGGCTCCTAGGTGTTAATTAGTCATTTGTACTCCAGTTTCACTGCTGCAGCATTTCCTTATTTCTTTCCTGTATCCTTCCTATTTCAGCTGCAATGCACACCGCCCATACCCGTTTACTGGGTTTACACGCGTTTTCATCTCCATTCACATGCATACTCGGTTACCTTGTGTACTCTCAGCTAAGTATAGCTGTGGCCAGTTCAACACACCCCTATCCTGCAGCTTTGCCTAGCTAGGGGCAGACTGGTTTAGCAATGCTCCTATGTGCTTACAGCAATGGCGACACACCCCTCTCCTGATGTCATCTTTATCTCAAGGGCACACCTCCGTGTTAAAATGCTAAGCTGTGAGGTGCATCCTTACACCAGCAGGGAATCTGTGATTCACTATTACTCCTCTCATTTGCATGGCATGGTCTACTAATTCCTAGCTACTGCACATAACACTGTCACTGCCCCTTAGCAACCCTTGCTCCATAAGTATGGTGTAGCATGCCTGCCATTGACTATTATGGGGAAATTGGCATAAGTGTTTCATTGCGGTTTTATTCTATACTTTTATATATTCCTTGCGATCCCCTTTGTGCACCACTTCCCTGCGCTTCCACGTTGAGATAGTGTGACTATATATATTAAATGTTAATTTTATATTTTGTACATTTTTTATGTCAATGGCTATATATTTAGTCATTGGCATATATTAACAATATAATACATGTGTTTGATTGGCTGTCATGGCTCCAATTTTATGTTTGCAAAAATGTAAACCATTTCCTACGGTTTACATTTCTGCATGCTTACACTACGCCTGCACCACTTCCTGAATCGCTACATACCTTCATTTGCATGCTACACTGCTGCACATGGGGTAATTAGCATACAAGGCTTGGGAGTTGAGCGGGCGTAGCATACACAGGTAGTGCACGTGTAAACAGCTCGTACCTGAATCGCTCGGCGGCCATATTTGGTGTTAGAACATCGACGCTATGCCTGCACCTGGCATAAGCTTATTGAATCTCAGGGAGAGAGAACATGTGAACTGTGCAATCTCACACTAAAGTCAAGCATCCATACCTCACAACCTATTAGTGCAAAAAATCTGGACAAAGGCTCCAAAATAGGGACACATTTTAAATATTGCTCTTGTAAACTTAAAAAGTTGCTAAAAAAACAGGATTTGTGTTAACATGCATTTTTCTGAAAAATATGAAGTCTGAAACTCAAAAGCCTGTCATTATTTACTGACTTCAATCCTCACATCATCCCAGCGATTTGCCAGAAAAATACAAATTTTATGAGTTCTGGTTCTTCAGTTCGATTCTCGGCTAGGGTGCCTTCTGTGCAGAGTTTGCATGTTCTCCCTGCATTCGTATGAGTTTCCTCTGGGTACTCTGGTTTCCTCCCACATTCTAAAGACATGCATCTGGAGTGTTTCTCCCTGGGCCTCCACTGAAAATAGGATCTGTGGAGCCTAGTTGGACTTTCCTGGTCAACAAATGTTAAATAAAATAAAAAAATAAATGAGTAACATACCAACAATCTGGACAGTTGAGAGGCATGCAGAGCATCTGCTTTATTGACCAAAGTGTTGACAAAACAGAGTTCAATTTAGCATCATATTGACTAAGTTCATAGACTCTATATGAATGTGTCTATAAATATATATATCTATATATATATATATATATATGTGTGTGTGTGTGTGTGCATGGTCTCTGTATATATACATACACACACACACACACACACACACACACACACACACACACACACACACACACACACACACACACACACACACACTATTAGAAAGCTGTATTCTGAACTGCTGTCTTGACATCTCCCCCCTGAAGAGAGATAGTGACAGACTGTAAATAATTTGCAAAGTCCAATACATGTACCTGCTTGCATAATGCTTGATATATATTATACATATTCACACTAGTACTTACCAAGAGCAGCTTTTAGAGGTAGTTATACAATTTCCATTATTTTTATTCCTCAGGCAGATGCACTTCATGGCCAGTGGTTACTCTCTATGGAAATTAACCCATAGAAGACTAGGGCTAGACAAAGGGTTAGTCTTTTCTAGTACTTCTAGATGTACCAGTCTGGGTAGTATTTGGCACAATTGCATCAAGTCTCAAGGCACTCTGGGTAGCCTCATTACTGGTCTCAGATTTGGAGCTTCCAACTTTTTGGTAGTACATTTGATGGAATTGCTATACTTCAGTTGCCTAAGGACCTTGTCATATTTGATTTAAATGCCTGGGTGTAGTTGTCTAATATGTGACTTTTTGGTTAACACTCCTCAGGAATGGTCTTGATGTGTTTTTGTTATGTTTCACAATGACATCATCATCCTTTTATGTCTTGTAGGATCAGTTATTTCTATTTTATCTCCACCTTCAGTTTTAAGCAAACTGTTTAATCTGGTTGAAGGGCAGGTTCAGTTTGAGTGGAATATGACCTGTGATTGTAGTGTTTGTATCATTTGCTTTTCAGTCACTTTTCTTGATAGATTAGAAATAAATAGTCTCTCTTCTCAGTATCGATTCCATCATAAGCACAGTGATTTATCTACCTAGCCTCAGATAAGAGGGGCTTTCTCCTACTGCTCTGTTGGAGTAGCATTGTGAAGAATACTTTTGACACTTCTGATAGCTCTTTCATAAGATGCATTGGATTATAGAGGACTTGATGTAGTATGTATGCAGCCATATTCATCAGAAATGTGCTAAAACTCTGTGGGAAAAAAACTTGTATCATTCTCTGTGAATAATTTAGTTAGCAAGCCATATCTGGTAACTGTCTTAAACCTGGAAATAATTTATTAGTACATGCAGAAATTCTTTAGCTCAAAAGCAATAGTTTACAACTTCAAGGCAAGTTCTCCTTTTAGCGATGTACTTTTGCAGTTATTCTCTAATAAAGTTCATAGCAATAGTTCTCTACTTTGAGATGGCTTGTGTATTATGCAAAACTGGCACATCAACACAAGCTTTTGCGATCTCCATAGTGATACTAGGTCAGCATATCTACATTTTGGCGATTTCACAATCATTTAGGTATCATTTAATTGACTACTCAGTTATATTACTGTCTTGTACTCATTACCTTTTTGTTTTGTTTGTTCTTACTACTGCGCTGTGTACTCTGCATGCCATGTTATTTAATGTAAACTCATATATGAGTGTAACACTTTCTATTATAAAATGTCTTATTTGTACTTGTGGAGCTTTCCTCCCCAGGCCTCTGCTGAAAAAGGACATGCGTCCAGTTGGAATGTCCTGGTAAACAACTGTAAATAAATAAATAACAACATTAGTCAGGGCTTAATGGCCTTCATTTATGTGTTTCAGCACTTCAGCATATTGTGACGCAGGTAGGAAACCATTGTGTTCAGGCTTTACTTTAACAGCACAGTATTTCTGCATCACGTATTTTCTGTGCCGATCAGATGGCCGTCCATATGTAACATATTCAGTGACCGTCTCTATCTGATTGTCATGTATGGTAGTTTCTTTTAGTTTATCATGCCTATTAGTAGTTAATTATTTGTCATAATGCTTTTTGCAAATATACAGCAATGTCTCCATCTGTATCATATAGTGCCTAGTCAGGTGTTGGGTTTATTGACAAGTCCGCCATAGGCAGTTGTTCTTTTGGCACATTGATCACTCTGCCATTGCTATATTTCAATTTTATAAGATGTTCTGGCATATTGGTGGTACTTACATTAACTAGTGGAACTGTTGCTTTGTGGTCAGTCTTCTGTTAGAAGCTCTCTAACGTTAGTTTCCTGAGAATTTCTCACATACCATTACACTTCAAAATGCCGTTTTTCTTTTTTCTGAGTATCTTTGCTCTGCATCATTTAGCATTCTGAAGCAATAGGCAGTAGTTCCTAAGATGCATCCATCTTTCCAGACTAAAGAAACACATAGACCATTAACTACAGGCATCAGCATTCACAATGGTTGGTTCGGAGATATAATATTACAAGAGTACTAGAACAGATATCAACATTTGTTTAACTATGTTGAATGCTTGTGGTTAAATATTCATGCGAAGGCTGCCAGCCTAGCTAGATAGAATTTTGTAAATAATTCTATGTTCTTGTAAATATGAATATGATCCACAGGCTTGCTTGGCAAATGTAAAGAAAACCGTGTATGTTCTGAGCTTCAGGAATGTAACCACAGTGCACCCTGCTGGAAGAAAGCTGATAAGTAAAGCATTTTGTGACTGATCTCAAGCTCGGAGACAGCAAATTCTTTCTATTGTCGTAATTTAAGAGATAATTACTAAGGTTTTACATGTAAGGCGTCTTTGATTGCTGTGGTTTTCTGGCAACTGCAAGATCAAAGAAATGTTAAAATTTTAAGTTCTGTGAGCCTGGGAAACTAAACCAGAGAATTGTAAAGAATGATGTAATGTGAAATGACTCAGCAGTACTGTGTTATCAATTTAAGACTTTCTGAGCGAGAGAGAATTAAGCATTTTGGATTTTGTCTGAAGACATCAACTTGCCAGCACTCTGCCATTTCCTGTAAGTAGGATCTTAGATCTTAGTATTTCTCTTAGAGTTAGATAGCAATTTAGCCAGATTAGTCTAGCTGTTTTCTATATTTATGTCAGATTATTCTAGGGTATTATTTTAAAGCATGTTCCTGTGATTTATGAACTCTGTAATGTCATTGTGTTGAATTAATAAGTATTATCTTGCGTTTTTATTATTTATTATTAAATAATTTTAAACCTTGCAACTGTGGCTGATTTGTGTAAAGGTAATTGAAGCTCCTAGATGCATTGTGTGTATTTGGTGATACTGTCCAAGCCACTCCATTAGCTTTAGCCCAGGGTCACACTTACTATTTGGATAACAGTAATATTACACAGTAAAATTGTTCACCCTTTGGAAAGGACCTTATTAGTAGATGATAAGAGTAGTTGGTCACAGTGCTTACTACCTTATAGCCTGGCAGTTGGTGGGCATACCTGGAGAACCTGTACCAGCCTTCCCCAGCAGTGCCTGTGTGTTTGTATATAAACCAAATCTCAAAGTGTGCATGTGTTAGTACTTGGGCAGGGGCACGAAGCACAGGTTAGACATAGACGGTACTGGAGGTTTTGGCTTGACTACTCGGCTGAGATCTGAACCCTATAACTGTGCCAGTGGAGAGTCTTATTTGGGATCTGGAGAGAAAGGGAGAAACCAGACCCTGTCTAACAGTGATCTCTGTGTGCTCTTAAGGGAAATGGTACTTCACTGTGTGTGTACTTGTTATCCTTCCCAATGTGCATGCCCCTCACTGGTGCTAGTGGTGAGGATTGAGGCTCCTTGATTACTGGGCCAGTACACGGGTGTCACAATGTTCCCATGATCATGGTTACAGCTTTCTTTAGTAAACTTGTCACTCAATGTAGGACTGTGGACAGATCCTATATAAACCATATCATCTTTAGCACCTAATGTAGCTCAGATATGTTGGTTGGATCTTTTAGATTTGCTTTGACATTGATGTTTCTTGAATCTGTTCTCACTCCCCTAGCACTAATACTCTAACCAAATTATTGGATATCAGGCTCACCAGAACTGCAGTTTGCTCTGTTTAGCTACTGACCCAAGTTTTTTTTGTGGTTTGAAGCACTGATTCCAGTCTTTTGTCACTTGCCTCTTTTATCAGGAGCAAGCAGAAGCACATAATCACCTTTGTGTCCTTCTAACAGATTTCGCATTTTGTACTGAAATATTTTTGGTGTTGGCAATATTTTGAAACAAAATCTTCTTGTTGTAGTAATGGAGATTGTCAGTATATGACTATGTCTCTCTATGGTTATCTTTCAAATCTCACTTGAAGCATTTACTATGGAGACCACCCTGACACCAGCCAGCTTAGGTAAAATATCTGAAAGGTTAGGTTGAATGAACTTTTCCCTCATGAATCAATCATTTAACTCTTTTGTTTTAAATTAACACATTCTCACACTGCCATTCTTTTTGGAACTGGTACCATTGGCTCATTCTATTCATGTACACCAAGTCTTTGTATATAAATATTGACTTATACCTCAACTTAGCGAATTGGAAATGGCGACCTTGAGTTTGTACAACTTTATCTTTATTAACATCTCACACTTATGCAGACCAGCTACTCCAAATGCATTCACATTAATTTTATATGGTTTGACAATCTGCCCCAACTTAAATGTCACTTCTGTTGAGCAAACTGTTTACATAATGGACCTTCCAGCACATTAATTAAAAGTAATACTTGTTTTCCTTACAGTTAGCCATCTTTAGGAATAATCCTACATACCTGAGTTTGTCTGCAGGACCACCTATACCTTCATCTGCTTCATGCAACTGCCAACCATTTGAGATGCTTCTTTAACTACCAGGTGATACTAAAGTAACATCAACCCCAGCACCTCTTTTAAATTTTACTGTGATTTCGTGTGTTGGGAATTTGACTTGGTGTTTAGCATAGCAGGTACTAAACCCAAGAAAAATGCTTTCTGAGTGCTTTTCTTAAATTTACTCTCAACGGTTAGTTTATTTTGCTTAATTTAGCACACAACGTTGACATATCTAATCTTGTTGCATTTCTCTTATACTTCTTGCTCTGACCCAGTATGTGAATGGGTACATCTTGTGATAAGCTTGCATTTCTTCTGTTTCTCAAGCACATCCTTACTTTGACCATTATCATGATTTTACTTATTTCGCCACTTTTTGCGCATTTTACCTCACAAAGTCCACTTGTTATACTTATGTTAGCATTTTGTTATTTTATCTGTTCACATTCTCTCTGGTAATCTGAATTGCTTTTAATAAAGTTAAATTTTCTTCCAGCTATAACTTTTGAGGCACTTCAGTACTATCCAGCTCGGTCACTATTTCCACAACTAATTTGTTCCTCTCTTGTCTGCTTAAACATACAGTGTTCTCTCAGTTCATATAAATGCGCAGCAATGGCTTTTTATGACTCTCCCTTAACTTCAGCGCATCTTAGAAAACATACCCTTTCATAAATATGACCCCTAGCCCACCTCAGAAATGCCTGCTAACCTTAAACTTGTCCGTGCCCTAACCACACTCCATATCTTACAAAAAAAAAATCTTCCCATAACACTGCCGCTATTCAGATAAATTGGAGGTTATTTTTTTTCTGGGGCAGTGGGGGTTGGTGTAAATATCATGAAAGTTATTTGTTTTCCTTTTTTAATCTTTCAAATGTTCAATGTTTCTGTAATTCAATCTTGTGTACGGTCGATTTTATTTTTATCTGTTTTGCTTGATATTAAGTAAGTTTAATCATATATAAGTAAATCTCAGACATACACACACACACACACACACACACACACACACACACACACACACATGTACACGCAGACACACGCGCACACATATTAGAAAGTTATACACTGAATTGCTATCATCAACCTCACCATTCACAGCCTGCACTGCACAAACAATAGCTTCTCTTTGACATGCCTTAGCTTCTATGAATCCCACCTTTTAACAATAAAATCATTTTACTTATTTCTTCCATTCTGCACAAAACTAAAAATCTATACCTTCAGTATAAAGCCAGGTGGTCATACAAATGAATGGCACTGCAGAGCTCCTCTTTCTGTTCTCCCGTGTCACATTTTTCTTTTGTCACCTGCTTGTTGCCCACTTAAAGCATCATGCTGATATACTGCTTCAAATATTTGCTGTTTTATTCTCCTGTTTTGTCATCTGTACTAACTAAACACAGAATATCTGTTTTGATGTGCCTTGCCTTCATATGTAAATATCTAGAATGTTATTGTACTGCCTTTTGTGTATTACAACAAGCCTGTCCTACTAGAAAAGTACAAAAACTTTATCACTGGCAATATATATGAAATCCCTAATTCTTTTTAACCCTGTACCCCATCTTAACTCAGCCCTCCAAACATATTTCAAACAACACTATGCCCGTTAGATGATAATGCAACATTATTCCACTTTAAAGAACTCTTAGGAAAAAAAAGCATCACACTTGTGAAAGATATTTACAAATCTTCATCCAAAGTCATTCAGTTACATCTTACCTTCCTAAGAAGAATATCAGATAAAATTGCCAAACCCTTAACCTACATATATAATCTCTCACGTACAACAGGAATAGTGCCTCCAGGCTTAAAACACTGCATTACCTTACCCAAACATCCTCTATCAAAATTATCAAGAGCTTTAGACCTATGTCCACACTCTACCTACTTGAAAAAATAATTTCCTGAAATTCTGTACAAACAAATAATGAAACATATTAATAACTATGGCTTGCAATTAGACAAACATGGTTGTAGAAATTCCTTCAGTACCACCACTACCTTACTCATTGCAACCAGCTCCATTTTTTGTAACATTAATGTATGGTTATTGTTGGTGTAATTGTAGACCAGAGCACTCAAAAGTGTTATCCACAATATTCTTCTTATGAAACAGAACAAACTTAGTTTTGGCCACAGCAGTATGAAGTGGTTCTAAACATTACCAGGAAAGTAGAAAATTCCAGTTTATACTAACAACCTCTTATCGTCATTTAGCACTCAAAACACCAAAGTACCACAAGTTTCAGTTTTGTGTCCCATTATGTTTTCATTGTTTATTGATGATCTTACAGATGACCACTTATCCCTTGTTATCCTACTATATACAGATGAAATCCTTGTATTACAAGCTTGTGAATGCCCTTCTGATGTCCAAAACAGACTATAAACTCTTTCTTTAAGTTATACAACTGGGCTGATTGTAATCACTTTCTACTTAATCACAAAAAAGAGCCTTATGCTATTTAGAACCACTCAAAAACTCTCTCAGTTACCTCTTATTAAGATCACAGATAACTCCAACATCATCACCATTTCTGGATACAAATATGTGGAACATAACCTCTTCAAAACATTCAGACAAAATAAGTAACATAATAGTATCTAACCTTAAACTCTGTTGCAGAATCTCTCATTTACTCATCCCTTCAAGCCAGTTTTCTCTACTCAAAAATGTTTTCCCCTAAATTGGAATTTGGTCTTCCTGTGATGACCTTTTACTCAGTACAAATTTCCCAAAGACTTCAGATCACTGAAATTAAAATTTGCAGGTGTGACTTCTTGCTAACAGCAAATCCCATCATTATAATCTGCATGTTTACCCCTCAAACTCTTGCACAAGAATTAAGGACAAAGCAAAAAATAACAGGGAGATAGAAGTCCCAATACAAGGACATTTTTTAAATGTTGCTCCTTTAAACATGGAAAGTTGATAGAAATCAGGTTGTGCATTAGCATACATTTTCTTAAGAATACGAAATCTGAAACTCAAATATCTGTCATTATTTATTGACCTCAATCCTCTGATTTGTCAGAAAAACATAGACGTTATGAGGAACAGATCAAAAATCTGAGATAAACATCTGGGCATTCTATGAAAATCTAAACAGTTGAGAGGTATGCCTAGAACAATGGCTTCCAGTTACTAAAAGGTTAACTTATAGATTAGGTACTTTAATTGACAAAAGACTAAATGGTAACTATTGTATACCTTTGTAAAGGAAATTACACAGTCAAGACTAGTTTAACTCCATAAGAAGTACCCATGTGAAAGATATCACATTAAGCAGGCTTCAATATAAAACAGGTACTGGAAAACGTACCTGCTGCTGACTAGGCCCAGCATTATAGAACAGACTCCCACCTAAATTAAGGGGTCTAGCGTCTCTCATTGAGGTCAGAAAGGCCTTCTCTGATCACTTTCACTAGGAAACTGAGTGCAGGTGCTTTGAGGACAATAACCTAAACATTCGCTATCAAACAGCATGCTACCTCCATCAAGACAGTCACTGTAAAATGTTGAATTCTAGATGCAAGCTACCATCAGTGTGACAATCTTTCCCTGGTTGTTATAAATGTTGTCGTGCTTGTTTCCTGAAATTCAAAATGGACTTTATGTATATACTGCAAACATTGTAAATTATTTTTTACTATTAACTCTGTCTCTGCAAAGTTTCTCTGCACACAAGTCTCTGTAACAATAATAAATATCTCCAAAAAGAATATTTGTTCCAAGACTCTTTAAAAGACTTTTGATTTTGCATTTGTTCTTATGGATTACATGCTTCCTAAATATTCATGTCGTTTCCTTCTCCTTCCGTACTTTCGAGTCATGGCTGAGAAGGGTCTTCGGATCAGCTCACCCACCCTCTTATTAAAAAGTAAATAAATAAATGTATTAGTTGGCCATGGTTTATATTTTATTTATTTATTTTTAATACTTTGCCAGTTAGAACTGATCCAGTTGGATCAGTGCCCTACTCTGGTTACCAAACATGCATATACATATGTCCACTTTGATTTATTTTGTAAAGAGGGATTTGTTTAAACATTTGGCAAGCATTCTAAAGTATGGATAATTTCTTTACATGAACATAGGCTATATAAAGCCAGATGTATTAAGATTTGGATGTCATATCCTAGTACATTTTTCTGGAAAAAAAGGCTCTGGGTCTGGGAGGATGGTGTAATGGTTAAGGTGTTTACCTGGCAAATACAAGGTGCAGGGTTTGGTTCTCTGTGGGGTAATTGGCTAGGCTTAAAATGGCCCACAAGGGGCAATTAGCCTAGTACTAACCTATCGACATCTCACTGAAAAATATTATTGAACTGTTACTTCAATAATTGATAGTATCAGTTTTCTGAGACAAAAGAAACATTTCCTAAAACCTCTGTTATTACCTACTGCTTTAAATGTTTACAATTTTCTATGAGTAGCAGATATTATATTATGTTCTAAAATTTGTGTTTCTATATCTGTAACAAATAAGCAATATATAAAAACATCAGTGTTATGTTGAGTAGTAATCTGCCTTTTATGTGTAATATAGTGTTATAACTTAATTTTAAAATATTATTAAACTATTTCAGTTCAGTTAATTTTTGCAATTTAGCTGCTTTTTGCAGTCCTTTTCATGGCAGGTGATCATATGTGGCCAATCATTCCTACTTCTCCTAAACCTGCTTGTTCAATGTAGGGTCTGGACCATAATCCACATCCCCTGGGATGGCTAGGCAGGTCTTAAAGGAACCTGAAAACTTACTGAGAGATAAAGAGAAACAAACCTGCCTCAGCATCGTATGTACAATTGTAATAGTGCTACCACCTGCATGGTGATATACCTTTCTTACGCCACCCCACGAAAAAGTCCTTCAACAGTCCCATTACAAATTCTGTTTCACCAGTGGAGTTTATGCTTAACGTGTGTTCCAGGGCATCCACATACTTTCCTTATGAGGCAGGTGAGCCTCTTCATTCTCTAACAGCCATCATTATCTCCCCTTCCTGTATGTCTTTTATCATATCGTTGTGCAATTAGCAGAGTAGTCTGATTGCAGTAATTTTTTTAAATTTTTTTTCTCACAGAATTAGTTGGTTACTTATATTCTTTCATGTATAACAAGTACCTTAAACCCTGAATTTTTTGTTTCCAAGTTCTAACCTCTCTGTGGAATTTCATTCTTTCATAATCAGTTATGATTTTTAGTTGACTAGCATATTACAAACCCATATCCAAAGTACCTTTAAACATCACTGCAAAAATGTTTTATTCTATATCATGTGTACTGTTATTGGGGTACATTTTCTTTGCTGTTATTTTAGTATACTAACTTGACAACAAACCATGGTCTGAAGAGCCTATCCATTTAAACTATTTTAGAAGTGACAATGCTTATTTTTTTATTTAATTATTGTTTTTCTGCTATATCCCTAAACTGACATTACTGACTAAGGTCACAAAACTTCAAGCAAAGTTACAAAACTTCACAAGCCAAGCCTATGCTATTAAATGGGTTGCCATATTGCTGCTTGCAGAAAAGCAAAGTGATCATCTAAGCAAATACCATGTGTACGTATTTAGTTTGCAGTGAAACCATTGTCTAGGATTTCTTTAAGTTTTGTACATTATTCCAATATATTTCTGTCTAAAAGATTACAGTTTCTTGTGCTGCATTCCCTTTTTTCATATAGTTGAACATTTTTGTCAAATACCAGCTTTCTCTATTTTTCATTCTTTTAAACTGAGGGAAAAAGATGTAGTGCTTGTACAGTTGTTTTTTATTTTTTATTATTATTTTGTTTGTGGTAGTGCAGTGCTAGCATTGTCGCCTCACAGCAAGAAGTTCTCCTGTTCTATTCTCGGCTGGAGCGTCTTCTGTGTGGAGTCTGCATGTCCTGCCCACGGTCGAGTGGTGTTCGAAAGACATGCGTGAATGGGCGTGCCTTCATTGAAGGTTGGGCGTCGAGCTGGCACCTCGGCACCGTAAAAGTCTACTGCCAATCATTCGTGGACCGGAGTTCCGCTGTGGCTACCCCTAACCAGGAAAAGCCGAAAGAAGAACAACATTTTGTTTGTAATCACCTCATCTGTTCACATCCAGAGTATATTGTTTTGGGCAAGTGGGTATACAAACTGCATGATATACTTTTGAGTATAAATTAGCCACTTTTTTGTTATTATTTTTTTTTTATATAATGTTTCCTGCTTTGTAGTTCATTGTTTACACAGACTTTTTCTTCATAAAACTATTTTATGTTGTTTGCTTTCACTCGAGTATCATGTGGCTACCTAAACTGATTTCTAGTTTTATATTTGGTATAACATTCCCTTTTCCCATATGCACACTTTTACAGTGTATATGATTTCCCATATATTTTACTGTATTCCCTGGGATCCCTATCATATGATAGAAATCTCATTTGACTGAAACCATAAAACTGAAATTTCAAAAGACTGAAAAGTCACTTGACTGAAACCCATAATACTGAATTTCAACATACTAAATTGTAAACTGGACCATATAAAACCAAACTAGGTGGGATGGGCTACACCCCCCCACCACCCAACTATATATATTAACTCCAGGATTGCACTACACTGGAGAAAAGGGCATGTACGTTTCACTTACCTTACAGTAGTCTACATGCTGCCACTACTATGCCCTTTGCCCCATATACCTTTCACTTACCTTACAGTAGTCTACATGCTGCCACTACTATGCCCTTTGCCCCATATACCTTTCACTTACCTTACCGTAGTCTACATGCTGCCACTACTATGCCCTTTGCCCCATATACCTTTCACTTACCTTACAGTAGTCTACATGCTGCCACTACTATGCCCTTTGCCCCATTATAATGCGATCCTGGAGTTAGTGTATATATATATATATATATATATATATATATATATAGTTAGGGGGTATGGGGGGCATAGCCCCCCATTTAGTCTGGTTTTATATGGTCCAGTTTACAATTTAGTATGTTGAAATTCATTTATATGGGTTTCAGTCAAGTGACTTTTCAGTCTTTTGAAATTTCAGTCTTTTGGTCTCAGTCAAATGTGATTCAGTCAAATGAGGTTTCTATCATATGATAGGGATCATTCCCTGATACATAAGTTATCAAAATGCGAATATAAACTTTATCTTGAATAGCATATTCTCTGATTAAGACGTGTAGGACAGGATTACAGAACGTGTTGCATACTTTTGTTTGTTTCTCTTGGTTGATTCTTTTTTGAGAATTTTTAACATAAGTTATTTCTCAACAAAGGTTCAATATTTATTACATGTTTAATTGTAGAGATTGCTTTATGCTGTTCAGAACCAGCACAGATCAAAACAGAGACTCTGCAACATCTCATATTTTACACTTGACAGGAGAGTTCCGGTGTGGATTTGAAGATGACAATATCTGCATGTTCACGCAAGACAAAACAGACAATTTTGATTGGACGAAACAAAGTGCAGCAACCAGGACTTCATTGTTTACTCCTAACACAGGGCCCGTTACAGATAATAGCGGAACTAAATATGGTAAAGTTTATTGTTTCTGAGATGTAGATTTTTTTTTTATCTCTAACTCTGCTGTTATATTTATGTATGTTTGCTAGTCGTGGCAGCTACCAAAGAAGAATTAATGTACAAAACTGTTATTTGTTTTTCAAAAGGTCTTATAAGTGTCTGGTTATATCTGCATGTGTTGACTAATGGACATGCTTGTATTACTTTAGAAGCACACAATAACAATTTTATAGATGACTTTTATCTTTTCTGCTATGAGTCACATGAGTGAAACCACAAAGGCACACTACATCCTAAAGAGCATTCCATGCACAGTTTACTTCAGTTATTTAATTATAACTTCAGGTTTATGGAATTCTTTAGACAATATCAAATAGTCACCCTCGGCTATCAGATAATAAGCTGATATATAGCCCATAGTAAAACACTGCATTGTTTCCTAGGTACTAATGACTGCTATTTTTTTTTCATTTATAACCCTTGTGCTATCTGACAAATCACATGGGAGAATATCTACTCAGATGGTGGTTGCTGTTACCAAACTTAATTGACACAATATAAATACACAATCACTGCACTGAAATCCTGCAAAGTGTAAGGTTCTAAAACGAACAGTAGCAAAATAACCCAACTGGTCTTAGAAAATAGTATTGCTTTTTAAGACTATTAAACATACAAATATTCTGGGCCACTTTCAAACTCCATTGTATTATGTTGGGACATAATAGTGTATATATAGCAGTATAGTATTGCTATTATTATAGAGAACTTTGTGCGATCCATAATTAATCCTAGTCTCTAAAAAAAATAATACATCATATACTGATATTAGGCATATCAACTGTTGGTGTTAGCAAGATCCAACCTGGTGGCCAAATGTTTTCCTAAACCAGAATTTAGTATTGTGGTTATAAAAAAAATTAAATATGTGTAGGCAGTGTGTGTGTGTGTGTGTGTGTGTGTGTGTGTGTGTACACACACACACACACACATATATATATATATATTTTTTTTTTTTTTTTTTAGATATATGCACACACATATTGATGAACTGCATTTGATCCAAATGCTTCTTTGATGACATCTATGATCCATATTTGGTCAACTAAACTAATGGTTAACAGGAGTGAAGGAGTAAGAGATCACACAGTTATTGTCCCACACATGGGGGGGGGGGGGGGTAAAAGGGGCTTGCTCCCATACAAACAATGTTTTTTGTTAGTATTTTGTACATACATTTTGCATGTGCAAAGGTTGTTTCTCAGTGCATGAATTGTAATGTGTCAATGTTGACATTATTAATATACACATATTCACAGACACATGCACAGTATCTGTGTATTCCTGATGTACATTTCAGGATAATAGTCATTCCCTGAGATTCAGTAAAGCCTACATTAAGTACACCCTGTTCTGAGTGAACAGACAAAGCTTTTCTCCCCGGGCCTCTACTGAAAAAGGATATGTATCCAGTTGGACTAGCCCGGTCAACAAATGTAAAATAAATAAAATAAATAAATAAATCTTCCTCCTAATTTTAGTTTTCCTACTGATTTTCTTGCAGCATTAAATACTGAGGGAAATTCATAAAGCTTATCACAAAGTGTAGACTACATGTACATGTAGTGTATTCTTTCAGAGTGATTAGAAAGCACAAAAAATGTGGTAGGGTTGTTCTTGAATACAGATCATGTACATTTAGTGTAGGTGTTATTGAATCTGGCCCACTGAATTGATAGCATCAGAAATATTATCTGAAAACATGCTCTGCTATGTTTTTTTCTGCCCATAATATTGTTATTTCTATTGGGTAAGGATATAAACTGACTAAGGTCTTTTATAATAAGAATTGACTTTGAAGAGGATGTATGGTTTGATACCTACTTGTGCTGAAATCTTCCAGAAGAACTGTATCATATCTACTGTCCAGTTTATTATTTGAGGAAATAAAACTTCATTGGCTGGGCTTTAAGTGGACATTTCCAACAAACAGAGGTTTTAAACTGGCAAGAATTATAATGATTAAAAGATACACATGGACAGCATTATTTTATATGTAATTATGATTTTTAGCATTGGAATATACTGTTCTGTTGCCACTTCATATTATGTTATATCATGTAATATAAAACAACGTACACAATAAAACTGAAACAATTTTAACAAGGATTGTGAATAATGTAATTGCTTCAGATATGTTGCTTAATTGTCTAAGTGATCTTCTGCTGAATTTGTCAACTAAAACTATTATATATTCCTTTGGCAGCTAAAAGGACAATTGATAATAGAAATTAAAAGAACACAGACCAAGTAGATCATAGGAAATGCAAAGCAAATGAGCGTACTGGCCATTTATGCCTTGCCACACCCTCCCTTAAACTTTTACCTCCTTTTACAAGGACGGCAATACCAATGAAGCCATGGGTGAATTCATGAGTACCCATCCCATTGTCTTGTTTCCATCAGAAGGAATATAATGTAGCACAATGCTTAATCTGTAGTGGAAATCTTTCCCAGAGGTGGGAAGGCATTACATGATTAATCTCTTTCCACAATAAGCTTTCGTTCATTTAATAGGTTTTATTAAACAAAGAAAAGCTTATAAGTTTTGTGGTCCAGTTCCTTTCTGGTCTTTGGTTTGCTGCTTTTTCATTTTTACTTTGTTCTTTGGAGTTGTTTAGCAGTTTCTCTTTCCACAATGTTATATTTATTTGATAATGTAGGTTTAGATTTCTGGTCCTGACATGAGTAGGATTGTTTGATTTATGGAGATGCAGAAGATTCCGAAGTACAGGGTCCCTAACTTCATGGAAAACAGGACACAGATCAACCTATGGGAGTTTATAGGCACTGAATAAAGGGATAGTGCTTACAGTCTTTTTCTGGTCACATAGGGATTTTAAGTCAGTGATCTTTTTAGTTATGGATCTCTGGGGTTTTTCCAGTTGTTTGATATGTCTAGTCAGATAAATCCCAAAGGATTCATTGTTTTCTCTGATTGGCCTAATCAGTTAGGAATATAAGGAGGCAATGGCGTCTTTAGATTTCAATGATATTCCTTTTGTGATAAGCTGCAGTACTTAGAAGTACTTCCTGACAGATATACATGATGATCAAAGGAGAGGGAATTATCAACTTATTTTCCATTTTCCATAGTCTCTTATTACAGTCTTATTTTGAAGTGGGATGTTGTCTATACTAATAGCTGAGGAGAGGGGTTTGTTTACTGAACATGAGAATATTGGATTTTTTTTTTTTTTTGCATTTAATTTGAGACTGTTATTTGAATACCAGATATTAACAAGTGTAAGACTGTGCTGGATGGAGGGCCTGGGTGTCAGAGTGGGACTTGAGAATGGCACCCAGCTTACAGCCATCCTTAAAACTAGATAACCACAAACCTTGGTTCATCAGAACTGAAAAGCAGGTGTCAAAAAGAAAAAGTCCCAGTACTGACCACTCCAGAACAGTACTGGTCACCTTCATATGCTCTGAGGACATACCCACTACCCTCACTGTGTGGATTCTATATTTTATTTTATTTATTTATTTACTTATTTATTTATTTATTTTTTTGTAGATTTTGTTGACTGAGGTAGTCCGACTAAACTGTGGTAACCATTCCAGCTGCAAAATAGGGAGTTTTATACAGTAGAGAAAAATGTAAAGCTTGAAGTAACAGTATAAACATACAATAACTAAAAGGTAGCTCTACTACAAAAAATCTGCAATCAGTAAAATATCGAGTCATTACATATTCATACAAGTCAAACTATCATGTGAGGGAGATATCAGTAGAAAGCAGAAAGAAGGGAAGGAAAGGCGAGTTTTGTGTATATTTGTTAAGTGACGTAGAGAAGACTAAAGTTGCAGGAAAGTTGATGTAGAAGGTAGTCAGTATGAGCTGGAATTTTGCTAGGGGGAAGACTTGCCTGGGTTAAGCAGAGACAACAGAAGGGCAATAAGGGCAAAGGGATAGGAAACAGTAGGACATTTACATTGTGAAATTAATTTGGGGAGGTATATAGGGGTAAAGTAGGTGTGAAAGGATCAACGTGTCTAGCCTGGTGAGGTACAAGACCACTGCCAGGGTTTTTTAAAGTGTTTTAGCAAGTTTTCAAACCTTGATAGGTTGGTTTGTTATCTGATTGTGGTAGGGACAGAATTCCAGATTTTGGAGACTTATCTTCAGAGTTGTGGTTTTCACTTACGGTTAATATGGACTTGTCCATCTTTTAGTGTTACCATAGTGGTCCTTTTGTGGGTAAGCTGGCAGTCATTTAAGAAAGACTGGGAGGTTGTCACTCATAAAATTTGTGATGGGACCACAGGAAATTATTTTACTTAGGACAAATGTGAGATCACAGCATAGAATAGATATGTTGGAGTATTTAATTTTTCTGATTGAAAAAGTAATGAGTTGTGTGGCATTCTACACATTTATAAAGGAGGAGGGATTAGAAACAGAAATAAATTTCCAGTCAATATTTATGTCACCAAAGATGATGGTTCCCTGGCTGTTATTTGTGGATAGCAAAATTAGAATGTACTATGAAGTTGCATTGTAGCTGCCTGGGGAAATGTAAACAGGGACAAGGCTTTCTTTTACTGAGAGTGCTCTAAAGTTATTAAGCTGAGATGAGGAGGTGCAGAGACAGCTATTGAATTGAGAAGATGTGGTGTGAGAGATATTGAATTGAGATGTGGTGGGAGGGAGATATTAAATTGAGAGGAAGTGCAGTTGAGGGAGCTATTAAACTGAGAGAACATGGTGCTGAGGGAGCTATTACAATGAGATGAGATGGTGCTGAGGAACCTATTAAACCAAGAGATGGAGGTACTGAGGGAGCTATTAAATTGAGAGGAAGTAGTGCTCAGGGAGGTATTACACCGAGATGATGTGGTAGGAGGGGGCTATGAAACTGAGAGGAGGTGGTGGAAGGGAGCTATTAAACTGAGAGGAGGTGGTGGGAGGTAAGTATTAAACTTGGAGCAGGTGGTGCTGAGGGAGCTAATACACTGCGAGGAAGTGGTGCTGAGGTACCTATTAAACTGAGAGGAGGAAGGACTTAGGGAGCTATTAAACTGAGAGGAGGTGGTGCTCAGGGAGGTATTAAACTAAGATGATGTGGTGGAAGGGAGCTATTAAACTGAGAGGAGGTGGTGCTGTGGGAGCTATTAAACTGAGAGGAGATGGTGCTCAGGGAGGTAATAAACTAAGATGGCATTATGGAAGGGAGCTATTAAACTGAGAGGACATGGTGCTGAGGGACCTATTAAACTGGGAGGAGGTGGTCCTGAAGGAGCTATTAAACTGAGATGAGGTGGTGGGAGGGAGGTATCAAACTGAAATGAGGTGGTGCTGAGGGAGCTATTAAACTGAGAGGAGATGGTGCTGAGACAGCTATTGAATTGAGAGGAGGCGGTGATAAGGAGCTATTGAACTGAGAGGAGGTGGTGGGAGAGAGGTATCAAACTGAAATAAGGTGGTGCTGAGGGAGCTATTAAACTGAGAGGAGATGGTGCTGAAACAGCTATTGAATTGAGAGGAGGTGGTGATAAGGAGCTATTGAACTGAGAGGAGGTGGTGGGAGGGAACTATTAAACTGAGAGGAGGAGGTACTGAGGGAGATATTAAACTGAGAGTAGGTGGTGCTGTCAGAGCTATTAAATTGAGAGGAGGTGGTGCTCAAGGAGGTATTAAATTAAGATGATGTGGTGGGAGGGAGCTATTAAATTGAGAGGTGGTGGTGTTGAAGGTATTATTAAACTTGAGAGGACATGTTGCTGAGGGACCTACTAAATTGAAAGGAGGAAGTACTGAGGGAACTATTAAGTTAAGAGAAGGTTGTGCTGAGGTGATGTGGTGGGAGAGAGCTGTTAAACTACGAGGAGTTAGCACTGAGAGGAAGTGGTGTGAGGGAGTTATTAAACATAATGGAGGTGGTGGGTGGGAATTATTAAATTGAGAGGAGGTGGTGAGAGGCAATTATTAAACTGAGAGGAGATGGTACTGAGGGAGCTATTAAACAGATGAGGAGGTGCTGAGGGAGCTATTAAATTGAGAGGAGGTAGTGCTCAGGGTGGTATTATACTGAGATGATGTGGGAGGGAGCTATTGAATGATAGGAGGCGATGTTGAGGGAACTATTAAAATGAGAGGAGGTCATACTGAGGAAGCTATTAAATTGAGAGGATGTGGTAGGATTGAGCTATTAAAACTGAGAGGAGACAGTGTTGCGAGATTATTAAACTGAGAAGATGTGGTGGGATGGAGCTATTAAACTGAGAGGAGGTGGTACTAAGGGAACTATTAGACTGAGAGGAGGTATTGCTGAGGGTGCTGTTAAACTGAGTGGAGGTGCTGTTGACGGAGCTGTTAAACTGAGTGGAGGTGGTATGAGGGAGCTATTAAATTGAAATTAAATGGTGCTGAAGGAGTTATTCTACTGAGAGGATGCAGTGTGAGGGAGCTATTAAAATGAAAGGAGGAGGTATGGAAGGAGTCATTAAACTGAGATAAAGTTTTGCTGAGGAATCTATTTTACTGAGAGGATATGGTGTGAGGGAAGTATTACGCTGAGAGCAGGTGGTACCAAGGGAGCTATAAACTGAGTGGTGGTCATGGCAGGGCATCTGTTTTACTGAGAGGATGTGGTGTGAGTGAGATGTTAAACTGAGTGGAGACTGTGTTAAGGGTGCTATTAAACTGAGATAATGTGGTGTTTGGGAGCTATTAAACTGACAGGAGATAGTACTGTGAGAGCTATTTTACTGAGAAGATGTGGTAGAGGGAGGTATTAAAATGAGAGAAGGTAGTAATGAAGGACATGTTAAACTGGGAGCAATTGTTACCAAAGGAACTATTAACCTGAGAGTAGATGGTGCTGAGGGAGCTATTAAATGGAGAGGAGGTGGTGTAAGGGAGCTATTAAACTGGGATGAGGTGTTACTGAGAGAGCTATTAAACCGAGAGGCAGCAGTGCTGAAGAATCTATTAAAACTGAGAGGAGGAGGTGCTGAGAGAGCTATTAAACCTAGAGGAAGGGCTGCCTAGGGAGCTACTAAACTGAGAGCAGGTGGTATGAAGAGAGCTGTTAAACTGAGAGGAAGTGGTTTTGCGTTAATTGTCAGGGATAGTGGAGAGATGAGTGGTGGGCCCTTGGTTTGAGTTGCTATCACCAGAGAAGGTTAATGGTTTGGCTGAAGTTGGGTAAGGGATATGGGGTATATGAGTTTGTATCTTTATTTAAAACTAAAGCTAAATAGATAGGGGCTGTGTAGTTTGTAGGATTTTTTTTTGTCAGGAAGATGTAAAGTTTGAAAGAGGTAAGGGGAGATGCTAAGGAGAATGTGGTTTGTTTGGGTTCAGAATTCCTTTGTGCAGGTATTATGTATGCTAGTGTGAGGTGTTTGTTTTGTGTAAGGAGAAGTGGTATGTGGTAAGGTGACAAAGAAACAGGATTAACTCATAGAAGGAGATGCTACTGAGCAGTATGGTAATTTGTAGTACTGTGATCAGGAAACGCCCTCTACCATTTCTCTCCAAATATCACTAAAGACTTACTACACTCTCCAGAGCTAAAAACACTGCATCAGTGGGTCCTGATAATATCCCACGATTCCCCGTTTATAGCATGAAACATGGCCTGTCAGGCCCAAGAGAATCTCTATTCACCCGGAGACTCCAGATAGGCTTCATCCCTAGGGAATGAAGGACTGCAGTGGTTATCTCTCTAGACAAATGAGGATCATCAACATAGCCAGGGAACAACAGACCCATTGGTTTGACTAGTCTTTTATACAAGGGAATGGAAAGAGTTATTGTGGATCTCATAGGCACAGGCAATGAAAATTTACAAACACTGGACCTATCCTAGTTCAATTTTGTCAAGGGCAAATCATGCGTGATAAATTTGGTGGACTTCTTCAAGAAGGTTACTAAAGCCATGGACAAGGGCAAAGTAGTACATACTGCCTACCTTGACCTGGCAAAGACATTTAACACAATGCCACACTCAAGTATTATAGCCAAACTCACAACTTTAGGCATAAATTTCTATGTCACCTGATGGATAGCCAAATAGTTCACAGATAGGACACATGAAGTTAGGGTGGGGACTCCAAATCCACTAACAGGCCTGTTACTAGTGGTGTCCCACAGGGCTTGGTACTGGGACTTCTCCTGTTTGGAATATAATTCTCCAAAGCTAAAGCAAATGTAGAGGGTTTTGGCTGATCAGATTTATTGACAACTGCAAGCTGAGTAGAGTAATTGAATTCCCCCAGTCATGTATCTTGACAAGACCAGGAAGGTCTGACACAGACAAATAACTAGTGGCAGAACTATGACCCAAAACTCAATGCAAAAATATGCATAATTATACCCTTTGGGGAGAAAACTACCCCTGCAAATTACAGCATTGATAACACTCCCCTAAGAAAAGACCCAGTGGTAATGGACTTGGGAACTCAGGTTGATAGTAACTTGCACTTTGATCACCATGTGTCCACGGTAGTAATAACATCTTTCTATGTGGCACAACCTGTAAGTAAGGAAATGGCATTCAGATCTAAACAGGTCTGTGCAGTCACTGAGACTTGGATCAAGGCTGCAGAGAGCACCCCAGCCATACATGGCTACAATGTCTTTCACACATTCAGACCCCAAAACAAGCATGAAAAAACCAAAGGTGGAGGTTTTTCCGTCTTCATTAAATCCAAATACACCTCGAGACTGGTAAAATACCAGTCTCAAGCTACTCTGAGTCCAAATATCTATAGGTGAAATACCTTACCACATCATAGCTAGCTACAAGTCTCCCACCATGAATGAGGAGAAGCATAGTGCCTATGTGGATGTGCAAGAGTCACTGAATATACAGCCAAACACCTTAATCATGGAAGATTTCAACTATCCTTTCACTGATTGTGTGACTGACATGAGCACAAACATGATCTCTCTGAGGTTCCTGGACTTTGTCAACTCAAATGCCCCGGAACAGTCTGCCCCCCCCCCCCCCCTAAAGGGCTCAAATGTCTTTGACCTTGTAATTACCAATGAAGAGGGTCAATGCACTATCCCATTGTGTTGCCCTCCCTGGTAAAGACAGACCACAAATCTGTCTTGTTTGAAGTAAAGATCAGACCTGACTCCCCCACAGGAGCAAAAAAAATGAAACATTTCTTCAAAGCAAACTATAGCCTACTAAGCAATGGTATAACAACTTTCAAAGCCCCTGCTAACACAGCCAACAATGACTCCTATGCAGAGGAGTACACAGACTCCCTATATAGCCACTTAAACAAATGCATTGACTTGACTGTACCTGACAGGACCAAAACCAGGTCCTGTCAAAAAAACAAGCCACCCTGGTGGACTTCGAGTATAAATAAGTTATACAACAAAAGAAAGATACTGATATCTAAGATCAATAGGGAACTTACTCAACAGAGGACGAGTACCCTCCACAGCTTAGAAAGCAAATCAGATATCTTGTAGAGTACTCTAAAGCTAGTTATGAGACTAAATTAGCATCCCTTGCTAAAGACAATCATTAAGCATTCTTTAGCTACATCCAAAACCTAAAAGGGAATGCCCAGCTGTGTACCAAACTTACAGTGGATGGTACCACTCACGCTGAACCTGAGGTAATTGGCAACCTGATAGCTGACAGATTTGGAGATAACATCACCCCCCGTCCCCCGTCCCCACCAGCCATACCGCAAAGCATGCCTGACACCAGTCCTCTACCAAGTATCTCTAAAGAACAGGTCATACAAGTGCTCTCCAAGGCCAAAAGCATGGCCTCTGTGGGACCAGATAACATACCAGGCTGTTTACCAAGCAGTTTAAAACAAGGCCTAGTGGAACCATTTGGCAGTCTCTTTAACCATAGCCTGAGCACTTGCTTTGTTCCAGCTGAGTGGAGAACAGCAACAGTAATCCCCTTGCACAAAGGGGGTCCATCAACTAACCCTGGGAACTATAGACCCATTAGCCTAACCAGCCTTATCTGCAAGGCCATGTAAAGAATCATCATGGATCTTATCAACAAGGACATAGGGGACCCTCAGACACTTGGCCTGTCCCAATTTGTTTCATCAAGTGGCGATCTTGCTTATTAAACCTGGTGGACTCTTTTGGGAATGTCACCAAAGCCCTGGATGAGGGTAAAGCAGTACATGCCACCTATCTTGATTTAACCAATGCTTTTGACACAATTCCCCACTCAGGGATCATTGAGAAACTCTCCCAGCTTGGGATTAACCTATACATTACTAGACAGGTCGCCAACTGGCTCATCAATAGAATGCACACTGTCAAAGTTGGGGAGTCCACCTCCACCAGTAGACCAATTACCAGTGGAGTACCATAAGGATCTGTACTGGGCCCTCTATGGTTTAGAATCTATTTTTCTGAAGTCCAAGTGAAAGTAGATGGCCTGCGGCTTACTAAGTTTACAGATGACTGTAAACCAGGTGCAATCATACAGTTCCCCAACAATGTTAAAATATTACAGAAGGGGCTGACACAGACAAATGATTGGTGTCAAAGCCATGGACTAAAACTAAATTCAAAAAAATGTCGCATTATCCTCCTTGACAAAGAAGTATCCCCTACTACTTATAATATGGATAGAATTCATCTAAGCACTAACCCAGTGGTGCGAGATTTGGGAATACAGGTTGATAGCAATCTAAACTTCAAACACCATGTGTCCATAATGGTAAGGAAAGCCTTCTACATTGCACATCTCATAAATAAGGGAATTGCATCCAAGACTAAATAGGTTATAACTGCACTGTACTCGATCCTTATCAGACCACTAACTGAGCACAATGCTCCCTTCTGTATGTACTTCACCAGATACCTGAAGCAACTGGAGAAATCAACCAAGATAATCCAGGACCTTGAAAACATGACCTACATGGAAAGCCTGAAAGCTCTGTCAATGTACTCTTTATCATATAGTCTGTTGAGAGGCAACCTGTGTCTGGCCTACAGAGCAATCTCTGAACCAGCCCTAATGGAAATGCTGAGCGTCCACAAATGAAATGGGACAAGAGTCACTTGCTCCAGGGATCTCAACCTAGCCTGTGAAATTAACAGAACATGCTGGAGAGACAGCTATAACTCCCAGGGATTGACACTCCTCTGGAATAAGCTCCCACTTCATGTGAAGCAAACCTCCTCAATGACCCTTTTTAAGTGCATCCTTGACAATTGGATCTAACAGTTGTCAGTTAGGCTACACAGGTTTTTTACATGGCTGGGCTTGTAAAGGCCATAGGACTATTAGCCTAGATACCTCCGATGAACCTATAAACCTAAAAAGATCATAGTCCCACTATAATTAGCCCTCATTAGACCAATAATCGAGTATAGTGCACCCTTCAGCATGTACCTGACCGGACATTTGCAACAACTGAAGCAGCCTCAGAGGTTCCTCAATAAAATAACACAGGGTGTAAATAATATGTTCTGTGTGGACCACTTCAAAGTCCCTGTACTTTGATCACCCCTCAGTAGTCTGTAGGAAACAATGCTTAACCTACAATGAATTCTCCGATCCAGCTCTGATACATCTGCTACATATTCACAAAACAAACAACACTAGAAATATCCAATCTAAGGATCTAAGTCTTGTCTATAAATTAAACAAAACATGTTGGAGGAATAGGTATATGTCTCAGAGGTTACCTCTTCTCTGGAACAGATTCCCCATTCATGTGAAATAGAGCTCTTCCATAAGCCTATTCAGGCGCAATTTGGACAGATGGATAGGAAATCACAAATTCATTGCTGGCTTGTTGCTTGTTGTCCTTATGGACAGGAACAGTTTGTACAAGTCATAAGTCAAAGGCATATACGAAAGGTGTTCTAGCTTGTGGGCATTGATAATTTGGAAAACTGGGGCAATGAATGGCTAGGCTGTAGAGTCATTAGGCTAGTAACCTCCTATGATACTTTAACACTGCATCGCAGCAGCCCATGAGTTAAATGCTGCAATGCATCTTACCCAAGTATAGTCTTATTTATTTGTGCTGTGCTTTTAATAAAATGCTTTATTAATAGTTTTTGCTATTAAAATCATGACCCAAATAAATTTAGTGTTTCTCTTCGTGATCCAGTGGAAACTATGTGAGAAATCGGGTCTACCTGACAAGCCATTTGATCGACATTTATTTGGTCGACAATTCATTTGGTCGACAAGCAGTTTTATGTGGGGGGGCTTCACCCCCCCCCCTAACTATATCTATCAACTCTAGGGTTGCACAACATTGGGGAGGGGGGAAAATCTGCCTGTTGACCAAATGAATTGTCGACCAAATAAATGTCGATCAAATGGCTTGTCGACCATGTCAGGTAGACCCGAGAAATCATATCACCTCTGGGCTGTCACTGAGGCACACCTCGGCAGATGTACAGCATGCATGCATTAAAGTCTATCGATGCAGCTCATGTTTTTCCTGAGTTGATGTAACTGAGAAAAAAGATCACTATAACTTTCAGTGGTATCAATATGGGCCAAACAAACTTAATGGATGTTGCTTTTCAGTGCACCCATTAGACGAAAATGTACATCAACAATTTATAGATCACATATGGTGGTGCAAAAGCTAAGTCTATGAAGTGAAAGAAAACACTTTAAACATAACCCTGGATTCAGCAAGCCCTGCATGGTGTGCAGGACTAGTGCAGGAGCTCCAACAGGCAATATGTCTGCCGTGCGATCCAGGAATAAGCTGTAGGGACGTGCACGAGCACTCCGCAACTAGTCCTGCACAGACTCAGCTCCTGTATGCAAATTACCCCATTTGCAGGTGAAATCCATGCAAATGAGGTGAATTTGTGATCCAGGAAGCTGGAAGTCAGCCGTGCAGGACTAGTGTAATCTGCAGGAATGTACTTCATTAGTAACCGAGTACATTTCTGCAAACTTCAAAATGGAGCCATGACAGCTCCATGTAAAGGGTGGATATTATGTAGAAAGCATGCCAATGGCCAAATGGCATGGAAAACAGTTGCAAAAATAAAAAAAATTACTTTTATTTTTTTAGCTGATCTCAGCTGTTTAAGCATAGGGCAGCAGCACACAAATGGGATCGGGCAAAAAATAAAATAAAAACCCTAAAATAAGCATTCTAACCAAAATCACTATTTTGCCATTATACTCAATGCCAGGCAGAAGACAACATGGCCAGTGAACAGTGGTTGCTAAGGGGGGAGGCTCAGTGTGGGACCTGTAACTATGCATCAGCAGGCAATCCTATGCAAATGAGGGGAATGATACTGAATCCTAGACTTCCCCTGCATGCTATTCAGCACCCAACAGTGTAAGGGCAGGAATAGCTTGGTGGAAGCCTAGGAGTTATCTGACATCATGGGGGGGGGCTTGTCAGGCACACTGTAAGTGGAGTGGAGCCCTGTGGCTCGGGTTTGCCCTTAGCTTAGCAGAGCTAAGCAAGGGTGTGTGTCTGAGGCTGCCTAGCAGTTTTTACATTGCCTAAGCGGGTGTGCGCACCGTGCACTGGATTTTAAAGGAAAAACAGTAAACTGGGAAATAGCAGCTCTGTGCACATTTTTTTTTATTTATTTATTTAACATTTGTTGACCGGGAATGTCCGACTAGGTTCCACAGAGCCTGTTTTCAGTGGAGGCCCGGGGAGAAATGCTCCAGATGCATGTCTTTGGAATTTGAGCACTGTGTTTGCACAGTGCAACCTGGGGCTTAAATAGGAAGGCAGTGGGAAGGGAAAACAGCAGTAGGAAGGTAATCTAGGAGAACTAACATAACTGACAGGTGAAATGTATCAGAATCAGCCAATGACTCAGGCAGCAGACCAACCCAGCCCAGAACACTACTATAAACTATGAAAACACTTTTCTCTCATGTTTTTCCCAGATACTCTACAACACTGGTGTATACAAGCGGGGGAATTTTAACAAACAAAAACAACAAAATGACAGGGGCTGCAATAGCTATCATACATCAACGTGTGGAAGAGGCTGAGGATGGTGAGGATGAAAATGCTGTTGACCAGTCCACAGTGAGGAGACGGAGAAGAGTGTACAGACCCTGGGTAACCTACCAGGGGCTACATGAGCTGGAGATAGTGTAGCATTATAGGGTGGACAGGGACCTCCTACAGAAAATTGTTGAGCTGTGCTGGCCACACCTCACACACAGAACTAACAGAAGGGAACCCATCCCAGTGGATACCAAGGAATGTGTAGGCCTAAGAATTCTAGATACAGGTACCTTCCAAAGGCCAACTGCAGATATTATGGGGATCTCACAGGCATCAGCATCCAGGATACTCCACCAGTTCCTGGATACCATGTCAGCACATGCCGGTGAGCACATATATTTCCCCAACATCCATGAGGCGTTGGCCAGCAATATGCATCTCTTCCACCAAATAGCAGAATACTCTGAGGTAGTGGGTGCTATAGACTGCATGCGCATATGTATCAAAGCACCGCCTGGTGAGCGAAGTAGGGTCTACATCAACTGCAAGGGCTTCCACTCCATCAACTGCCAGGTCATGTGCGATGCCCAGGGCATTATAATGAATGTGTGTGCTGGCTGCCCTGGAAGCTATCACGATTCCCACATCTGGCATCTGACGCAGCTGTACCAGAGATTTGCCAGTGGGGACATCCCTTATGGTCACCTAGTGGGGGATGCTGGTTACACACTGGAGCCGTGGCTGATGGCATCCATCAGAAATGCACACACACCCAAACAAGAACTCCATAATGAGGCACATGCACAGACCAGAGTTGTAATAGAGCGTGTGTTTGGGATGCTCAAGTTCCGGTTCCGGTTCCTAGACACATCTGGTGGAGCCTTGCAGTACTCCCCAGCTACATGTACTCAAATTGTCATCGTTTTGCCATGCTGCACAATATGATCCTGTGGAAACAGCTGCTGCAGGAACAGCATGGGGCAGGGCCACACAGCCCCCCACTATTGCCAAGGCCTGCACAGGTACAGAGTGACATGGAGGAGGAACAACCTGAGCCTGCCCCAGTAGGCAGAAGGAGGCATGCCCAGTATGTCCTGGCCTTGGCAAAGAGGCAAAGCATAGCACATACACTGACACTGGAGGGACCCAGGGAATGACACTACTCTCTGACTCGCACATACAGTAAAAGGGATGCCAAACATGATACTACCTGTGCTCAATCATGTATAGGGAGTGTACTATGTGCATCTGACATAGGTAGCCCTCCAGCACCCTCCACAATACTGGCACACCAACAAGGTAGGTCACTCTCCTTACCAATTGCCGAATGGTGTAGTATGTGTTGTTACTTGTATCTATGGTATGGATGTGAGCATGCAGGAGAATTGGGTGTCTGAATAGGATGCCAGCAGATAGTAGACACCTATAGTGGCACCATGAGATCTGTAACAAATACTGGTGTCACCATAGTGGCCAGTACTACACATGGTGACAAAACCCACTGCAGGAAATGTGCTGGGCCACATGTGTGTGCATATAGGTTCATAGGTTCATAGGTTGGTACTGGGCTATCTGCCCGAAGGCATATATTAGCCCAGCCACGTTGTGCAGTATTCACCGCCCCTTTAGTAGTTCCCTATTGGCAGAAAAAAAGACAGAAAATCCACCCAAGGATGGCCAATCAACGAAATCCACAAGTGTTCCAATTAAAATGTAGTCCTTTAATATGAATAAAACTTCGACTTAGTAGTTCCCTAGACCCTTGTACTAGCAGCTAGTACCCTTGGCCCCTATCTAGTAGTGCTGTTGGTGTGATCCCCGGTGTGAACTTTCTGTTACCCATCCACTCATCAAGGTTCCTCTTGAAGAGTGATAGTTAGGGGCTCTGTCTTATGTAGATCGGGACCTTGTTCCATAGTAAGGGAAGTCTCTGTGAAGGGAATCTATCCCTCCAGCATGTTCTATTCATTGTTGTGTTGAGGTTTATATCCCTAGAGCATGTAGCTCGAGTAGATTTGGTTTTGCTAAGATGGAGCATGTTCAACAATTCTGGGTTGGACATGGCTCTGTACGTTAGACAGAGATCGCCTCTGAGAAAGCGGTATGCAACAGAGTACAGTCTTAGCTTTTTCAATCGTGCTGCATAGGGCAACTGGAGATGTCTAGCCAGGTACATTCCAATTGGTGCATTGTACTCAATAATGGGTCTGATGAGGGAAGAGTAGAGGGGCACCATTACATCCTTAGATCTTGATGTGAACCCTTTCATGATCAGATGGGTCACATAGAAGGATTTTCTAACCACTTTGGCAACATGGTTATCAAAGGAAAGCTGACTATCTACTTGGGTCCCAAGATCCCTTATTTCTTCTTCAGATTTCAGGGGATTACCTCCTATGTTGTAGTTTGCGGGTACTCTGTTTTTTCCAAAGGGGATTACTATGCATTTTTTTGCATTTAGCTTGAAACCATGGCCTTGGCACCATGCATCAGTCTCATTTAGGCCCTTTTGGAGGATCTTCATGTCGGCCGGAGACTCTATTATAGCACCCAGTTTGCAGTCGTCCGCTAACTTAGTCAGCCACAGCCCTTCTGTGCTTGCCTTTACTTCTGAGAAGTATATGCCAAACAGGAAGGGCCCCAGGACAGAGCCCTGAGGCACACCACTTGTTACTGGTCTGGATTCGGACATAGATCCTGCTACTCTTACTTTATGGGATCTGTCTGAGAGCCAGTTTGCAATCCATCTTGTGACATAAGGGTTTATGCCCAGGCTGGTGAGCTTATCAATAATACCTGAATGGAGAATGGTGTCAAATGCTTTAGCAAGGTCAAGGTAAGCCATGTGTACTTCCTTTCCCTTATCTATAGCCTGAGTAACTGTCTCATAGAAATCCACCAGGTTCAGGAGGCATGATCTGCTCTTGACGAAGCCGAACTGTGTGGGGTCCAGTGACTGGAGGTTCCCAATCTCTCCATTTATGAGTTCCATAATGATTTGCTCCATAGCCTTACAGATCAGACTGGTCAGGCTTATTGGTCAGTAGTTCCCAGGGTCAATTCTGGCCCCACCCTTGTGTAGCGGGACCACCGTTACCGTGCACCATTCTATGGGCACATATCCTGTGGAGAGGCTGAGACTGAACAGGGTATTAAGATGCGGGGTTAATTCCTTTTGGAGCTCGCGTATGACACAGCCTGGGACACCATCTGGTCCCATGGAGGCAGTGTTTTTAGCTTTAGATAGAGCCTTGTTAACCAACGTATCAGTAATAATTGGACTTACACAATCGCCTGGATGGTGGGGGGGGGGGTTTGTACTGAACCTGTCAGCCAAGATGTTGGCAATGTCAGAAGGGTCAGTGTATTTTGTTCCATTTTGTACTCGCTCAGAACAGACCTGAGCATCGCCATTTAGGTTTTTGGTGTAGCCATAGAAGGCCTTATGGTTATCCTTGGCATCCTTGGCAACTTTCTTTTCAAAATTAGCTTTAGTTGACTTGATGAGGGCCCTCAATTTCTTACTAATGCTTATCAGGGATGATTTTTCTACTTGAGATTTGGCCTTTTTTTGTACAAGTCTCCTCCTTTTATTGTAAAGTTTGCTTATGGCCGTGGTCCACCGGACTGGTTTCTTCTTGCTTGAGGAAGGAGTCTTGCTTTTATTTGGGATAGCACTGTCTATGCAATCCTGAAGATGCATATAGAGTGCCTTGGTGTAGGATTCCGCATCCTGGATATCATTATCCTTCTGCAAGGGAATAGTGAAGCTTTCCATTTCAGATGCAAGCCGTTTGAAGTTTGCTTTGGAAAGGTTTTTGACTATGGTTTCTTTGACTGGGGGAGATGGAGGGGTGAGGATGTCCAGAGTTATCAGTTTGTGGTCAGATCTGACCAAGGAGGGAGTGATAATGGGTGTGGTACAATGGGCGCCCATATTTGTGATGATTAAATCCAATATGTTGTCCCCTCTAGTGGGGGAACATACTAGTTGTTCAAGGGCATTTGAATTTATAAATTCTATGAATCGCTGAGCATAGGAGTTGGAACATTGGTAGTTCACCCAGTCTATACCAGGGTAGTTGAAATCACCCAAGATTATGGTGTTGGGTAGGACCTTTATATTTTCCAGTGTCTCAAGGTATGCAGAGTGAGCATCTTAGGACATGGTGGGTGATCTATAACCAGCTACGACTTGAAATGTGGTTTTGCCTGCTGATAGTTGCGCATGGATGATCTCTGGGGCATCATGCTGCGCTACTAACCTGGAGATATGGGTATCCTTGATGAATATGGATACACCTCCACCCTTTGTACTGTGATCCGGTAACTGAGGCTGGAAGCTATGATATGAATTGTAACCTGGCAGTGCTGGGGTGCTCTCTTGAGCCTTGAACCAGGTTTCCGTCACTGCACAAACATTGATTTTCTCCATGCTGAGGAGAACCTTGAGTATGTGCATTTTGAGGTTGAGACTTCTGGTGTTGAGTAGCATTACCCTTAGTTGACTCATATGACTCACACATGCCAGTCAGGGAGGTTCACATATCCAACAACAGTTTCAGCCAGCAGGACAGGTGTAGACAAACACAAACAAAGGCTGTGCTAAGGCCTCTGAATGATGGCTATGGGTAATGTCCCCCCCAGGTCTACACAGACAGACTACAGCAGGTCAGGCAGTGGGATGTTAGTTATGAAGGGTAGGAAGTCAGAAACTGATATGTAGGTCAATCAAACCTAAGAGCTGCAGTAAACTGATATGCCTCTAGTCAGCATGATAGGTTAGAATACAGAATGAAATGGAGTACCTGATATACCAGTACAGTCATAGCAAATGTGCACAAGTCTCAGGTGCGCCCCCCCCCCAATCCTATGCAGAAATGTAGAAACAGTCAGGTGTGCCCCCCCAGTCCTATGTAGAAATGTAGAAACAGTCAGGTGTGCCCCCCCAATCCTGTATAGAAATGTAGAAACAGTCAGGTGTGCCCCCCCAGTCCTATGTAGAAATGTAGAAACAGTCAGGTGTGCCCCCCCAATCCTGTATAGAAATGTAGAAAGAGTTAGTTAGTTGTGCCCTCCCAGTCCTATGTAGAAATGTAGTAAAAGTCAGGTGTGCCCCCCAATCCTATTTAAAAATGTAGTAGCAGTCTGGTGTGCCCCCCCAATCCAATGTACACACATTGTAACAGTCAGGTGTGCCCCTTCAATCCTAAGTAGAAATGTAGTAACAGTCAGGTGTGCCCCCCTCAATCCTATTTAGGAATGTAGTAACAGTCTGGTGTGCCACCCCAATCCAATGTACACACGTTGTAACAGTCAGGTTTGCCCACCTTCAAGCCTATGTAGAAATGTAGTAACAGTCAGGTGTGCCTACCCTCCAATTTGATGTAGACATGTAGTAACATGTATGTGTAGGTATAATACCAGTGCAGCACAGATGACCTGAGGTGGCCAAGGTAGCAGGATAGATTGTAGCATTTGTACAATATGCAGGTATGCATGTGTTAGGTTGTTGTGTGTTTCATATTGTGTGAGAGTGGTCAGTATGTATGCATGTAGAGGTTTGACCTCATGGCCATTGCTCACTACTGCCGATGACAGCGTCAAGTTCTCACAACTGCACTGCCAAAAACAGTTCTCCCCAGTATAACACATGTTAGCAGTAAGCCATTGTAAATGTAAGGTGGTAATATGTGTCACCATCTGAAAGATCGACATGGCATGACTGTTGGGCTACATCTACAAGCAGTGCACAGGGAAATGTACCCCAGACATACAGTATATAATGTGTAACTGTGAAATGGACACACCCTTGGAATTGTACATACAGGTATGCATCACATTATCTGGGCTTGTAGTAGGGAATACCAATGTCATATGGCCGAACACTTGCAGATCACAAAGGTGATAGGACTGATGTATTGAGAAACAGTTGCTGTCCCTGCACAAGCCAGCATAATGCAATACTCCATGCATATCTGTGAGTCAGATGCAAGTGGTGTCCATAGCACACATGCACCCAGCTGACCCAAACACCACCCACAAGTACCTCTCTGGTCGTATCCCTGCTGTTGGGAATGGGTACAATATGACCCCTGCCTGTGTATGGCAATAGTGAAAGAATGCAGCATGCAGTGCAGGTATGTCCCTAGCTGTAAGTAGCATTCTGCCAGCATCCACACTACCTGATCAATACTGATAGAAAGTATTGACATGAACACCTAGCACACCTACCCTGTCACCCCAGGGGTATATACTGTATGGCATTCTGGGACTGTAGGGCTGACAGAATGCAATGGCCTGCTACAGCTAGCCTGCATCACCACCAAATGGCCTACAGGCCTCTGCCAAAGTCCTGTATCTCACCCGTACTGCCAATGTATGTTATGTCATGGACACCCAAATAACAACATAACACACTCCACGTACACCATATGCAAGGCCATGTGGACAAACCACAGTAACATGTCCACCATGTCCCACTGCATGAACTGTGGACCAACACCAAAACACAGCTGTGATGAGGTGATAACTATAGGGAAAGTATCAGAGAATGTATGCATAATATATGGAAGAGGATAGAATAAAAAGGGGTGGGTGAGAGCATGGGCAGCATGGAATATGCAAGGTCCAACACACAGCCTTGTGCACATACTATCCCTGGCTGCAAACACAAAAATCGGTGGCTACAAACCTGCCTGTACACCACAATAGAGGTAATGTCCTGACTTATGACCCCTGCCTCTGGGTAACCTGTGTGAATCTGTGCAGCTGTGAGGTATTGCCACAACAAGATAAGGCAATACTGTCATGTCGATGGATGTACAAGTATGGGATCCTCTGCCAGCACTGTACCAAGTTGCTGAACTGGAAGCACAGACCCAGCAGCAAATGTCTGCAGCTCCCCCTCCAGAATGGCTTAACTTTCCATGAATATGTAGGCATTTGACCACAATACTGGACACAGCTGCATTCACCCTGTGTTCCCCAAGACATCACTGTGATCAAAAATGTCCACCTGACAGTACTTGAGTACATAAAACATCACAGTGTATAACAGTACACATGTCTGGATATCTCTGCTAACACCAGTACCATGTAGCAGAAGCAGCACCCACACAATCGCCTACAGTACACACTATCCCTTGCACAGTTTGACCCCGTATTGCCAACCAATCTACAGATTCATAGGTTCATACTAGGCTATCTGCCCTAGGGCATTTATAAGCCTAGCCAGAGTGTGTTTGGCTTTTGCCACCCATTTTAAATTAATTTTGCTATGCCCTTTTTCGAGGTTAGTATACTGTGCCTCTATCTAACAGTGACACAGAAGTGATACCCGGGGTAAACCTACAATCTCCCATCCACTCATCAAGATTCCTCTTGAAGAGAGTCAATGAGGGACTCTGCATAACCAGGACTGGGATTTTATTCCAGAGTGAAGGGAGCCTCTGGGTTATGAATCTGTCCCTCCAGCATGTCCTATTTATTTCAGTGCTGAGGTTCAAGTCTCTCAAGCACGTAGCTCGATGGGATGTGGATTTTCTGAGGTGCAGCATGTCCATTAATTCCGTGTTGGACATGGCTTTATATGTCAGGCACAGATCGCCTCTGAGCAGGCGGTATGCCACTGAGTAGAGCTGGAGTTTCTTTAACCGGGCAGCATATGGCATCTGTTTGAGCCCTTTGATCCTCTTGGTGAGGTACTTTTGGGGTCTTTCCAGTTGCTGCAGGTGTCTGGTAAGGTACATCCCAAAAGGGGCATTGTACTCAATTATGGGCCTGATGAGGGATGAGTAAAGAGGCACGATGACCTCCCCTGATCTAGATGTGAATCCCTTCATGATTAGGTGGGCTATATAAAATGTTTTTCTAACCACTTTGGCCACGTGGTTGTCAAATGAGAGATTGCTATCAACTTGGGTCCCCAGGTCCCTAATTACTTCTTCCGTACTTAATGGATTACCACCTATGTGGTAATTTGTGGGCACTTTGGTTTTGCCAAAGAAGATGGCTATACACTTTTTGGCATTTAGCTTGAGGCCATGGCTCTGGCACCAGTTGTCTGTTTCTATGAGGCCCTTTTGGAGGATGCTTGTGTCGGCTGGAGAGTCGATTATGGTGTCCAGTTTGTAGTCTTCTGCGAACTTGGTCAGTCACAGTCCTTCCGTGTTGGCCTGTACCTCCGAGAAATATATACTGAACAAGAGAGGTCCCAGGACTGAGCCTTGTGGGACACCACTTGTAACTGGTTTGGAGTCTGACATGGCTCCAGCAATTCTAACCATGTGGGTTCTGTCCTTGAGCCAGTTTGCAACCCATCTTGTGACATAGGGGTTTATATTTAAGCTGGTGAGCTTATCTATAATGCCCGGGTGGGGTATTGTATCGAAGTCTTTTGCGAGGTCCAGGTAGGCTATGTGGACCACCTTCCCCTCGTCAATGGCCTTGGTGACTGTTTCAAAGAAATTGACCAGGTTTAAGAGGCAGAATCTGCCCTTAACAAAGCCGAACTGGGTAGGATCCAGTGTCTGTAGGTCCCCAATATCTTTATTTATGAGGTCCATGATGATCCTTTCCATAGCTTTGCAGACCAAGCTAGTCAGGCTTATGGGGCAATAGTTTCCAGGATCTGTTGAGGCACCACCTTTGTGGAGAGGGACCACTGTTGCTGTACGCCACTCTTTGGGTACATATCCTGTAGCAAGGCTGAGATTGAACAGTAGTTTTATGTTTGGGTTTAGCTCTTCTTGGAGTTCATGTAGGATGCAGCCCGGGACACCGTCTAGTCCCATTGATGCTGTGTTTTTTTGCTTTGGAGAGGGTGGGTCTTACCTGAGCATCTGAGATGTCAGGGGGGCAGCACACTGCTGGGATAGATATTTACCCTTTTGGTGGTTGGGGGGGGGTTTGCGCTGAACCTGTCAGCTAGGATGTTGGCAATGTCTGTGGGTTCGGTGTATTTTTTGTCATTTTGGACTAATTATGAGCATATCTGGGAATTCCCACCCAGGTTCCTGACATAACTAAAGAAAGCCTTGTGATTATCCTTAGTGTCCTGTGCAATTTTTCTCTCTAAGCTGGTCTTAGACGATTTTATGAGTGCCTGTAGTTTTTTGCTAATACTGATCAGAGATGCCTTCCCTTTTTGGGATTTTGCTCTATCATATAGTAGCTTCCTCCTTCTGTTGTATAGTTTGTTTATGGCTGAGGTCCACCAGACAGGGCATCTGCCTTTGGAGGATTGGGTCTTGGTTTTATTTGGGATTGCATGATCCATGCATTCCTGAAGGTGTTCATAGAATGCGTTTATAAAGGATTCTGCGATCTGGGCCATATTTTCCACAAGCTCGGGGGCTTTGAAAGATTCCACCTCAGTTTTGAGGAGTGTGAAATTTGCTTTAGAGAAGTTTTCCACTGTGGTTTTCTAGGCAGGGGGTGGGGTCGGGATGTGAATATCCAGTGCGATTAGTTTATGGTCTGATCTTACCAGTGAGGGATACACTTCTGGTCTGGAGCATAGAGTCCCCATGTTGGTGATGATCAGGTCCAGTATGTTTTCCCCTCTTGTGGGAGTGGTAAGAAGTTGTTCCATAGCATTTGAGTTTATAAATTCTAGGAACCCTTGGGCTAGGGTGTTGGAGCTAGAGTAATGCTCCCAGTCTATGTTTGGGTAGTTGAAGTCACCCAATATAATGGTGTTTGGAGAGACCTTCATATTTTCTAGTGTTCTCAGGAAGGCTGAGTGGGGTTCCTGGGTTTGGGAGGGTGGTCTGTAGCAGGCTATAAACTGGAAGGCAGTTTTAACCACTGTTAGTTGCACATGGAGAGTCTCTGATGCTTTGTGCTGTGCCACCAACCTGGAGGTGTGGGTATCTTTGACAAATATTGATACTACCCCTCCTTTTGTGGTTCGGTCCACGTTTTGGGGCTGTAAAGCATGGTATGAGGTATAACCTGGTAGTGCTGGGGTGCTCTTGGGAGCCTTGAACCAGGTTTCTGTTACTGCACAGATATTGATATTCTCCATGCTAAGGAGAGTTTCTAGTGCGTGCATCTTGAGGTTTAGACTTCTGGCATTGAGTAGCATTACTGTTAATTTCTTATCCCTTGTGATACCTATGGAGGTGGGTTTGTCTTTTGAGCCTTGCCTAAAAAAAGGCACTATGGGGGTGGCAAGAGCCTTTGCCAATATCCGAAAGCCCAGGGGTGACAGGTGCAAGCCATCCCTAGTGAAGCATCGTGGCTTGTCGAGCATGTCATCCCAGGCTGACAGGCATTGGATCCCCTTTGAATGACACCAATACTTAAGCCAATTGTTGAAATTGATCATCTTGTCTTCATATTGTGGCATCATTCTTGGTGAGGGTAAGATGCTACTCAAGGTCAGGGTCATACCGGCCTGGGCTACATGCTCAGAGAATTCCTCTATGTCTCTATTCATGTAGTCCCGGGAGGTAAGTCTCAGGTCATTCACACCAGCATGGACAATGACTGAGCCATATTTGTACTTGCCTTAGAGTGACCTGAGTGCTTGTGTTATGTGGCGGATCCTAGCGCCCGACAGGCAGCTCACCGTGACCTTCTCCTTGTTCAGCCTGGTGAGCAGGACGTCAGTGTGCCTGATGATAGAGTCACCTATTACAAGTGTATCAGGTGTGTTGTTTAGCCTTAAGAGCTGTGACTGTTTGGCACACTGGCTTTGTGAGCTATGTGTTACACGTGTTTTGTTTTGGGGTAGCGGTTGCTTGGGTGTCTGCTTTGGACGTCTCTGCTGCTTAGGCAGATTTTTATTTAGAGCCTCCGAGTATGTTTTTGTGTGTTTATGTGTTTGGTTTGCTGTCATGGTAGGTCTATGTGAGACTGGAATTGTAGTGAGTGCGGTTTCCTTCTCCTCCTGACTGGTTATGCCAGTACTGAGTTGAGAGAGCTTAGCCTCCAGTTTGGCTATATGGTTGCATCTCTCACATGCGTTGGAAATTGGAGGAGGAGAGGGTTGTCTGTGTACATGAGGCAGTTGTAACATTGCCTCAAGATTCCCAGATTCACCAGCTGGACCTGAAAGGAGATTGACAAATGACCTTTGGAAATGCTAGAATAGTATTGGGAATAACTTTATAATTGAAAAAAAGGACCAATGGGCAACAAGGTACTCAAGGGGAGTTTGTGAGGGTGTAGTGCTTTTAATTTTTTAGTGCTGACATATAATTGCTTTAGTGAGCAAATGCCAGGATTTAGAGTAGGAATATGGTGTTTATTATGAGAACTAGATCAGTTCTAAGGGAAAAAGTGAAGAGCAGACTTTATGGAGCCGAGAATGGTTTAAACCCAATTAAGTGGCGCTGACCGATGCTCTACTATGCGCAAAATTGGGCAAAGCCGCGGTAAAGCGGGTTTTATACAGGGGGACTTGAAAGAGCTAGAAATTGGCCTAAAACGGCCAATAGACTACCAGATTCTTGTGCTGGGAACTCTCCTCAAGGGTTAGATAGGCTGCTCTAAGCTTCCCACTGCCACTGGTGAACAAAGAAGCCTCCCCTTATCCAAGAAAGGAAATGGGCAACACAGGAACTTTCCAAAAGTCCAGAATACAGCAAAGCCTGTATTTGGACTACTCTAGGTCAGGAAAGATGGGAAACAAGGATAATTTTTTTGTTTTTTTTTTTCTTTTTTTGCAACAAACAGCAGGAACATGCAATAAATATGTAACACAGGCTAGCACACTTGAGTGTGTAGCCTCAACAGGTAAATGCAACAAACAGGACAAACTTTAAAAGTGCAGGTGCAAAAATAAATTTAAACAGTTTAAGACAGTTCAAGAAGCAGAAATACTTGCAGTTTAGCTAGATTAGACAGTCGCACAGGTAGTAGCAGGAAAAAAAAACATTTTTATCAGGTTAGTAGTCGCTCTTTTAGCCTCTCTGCTGCTAACACCACTCTGCAGGACCACGAGGAGCTTGGCTGAGTAGTAACAAGCGCAACAACTGCGCCAAAGTGGGTTTTATACAGGGGGACTTGAAAGAGCTAGAAAGTTGACCAAAATGGCCAATAGACTACCAGATTCTTGTGCTGGGAACACTCCTCCAGGGTTAGATAGGCTGCTGTAAGCTCCCCACTGCCACTGGTGAACAAAGAAGCCTCCCTTTATCCAAGAAAGGAAATGGGCAACACAGGAACTTTCCAAAAGTCCAGAATACAGCAAAGCCTGTATTTGGACTACTCTAGGTCAGAAAAGATGGGAAACAAGGATAATTTTTTTGTTTTTTTTCTTTTTTTGCAACACACAGCAGGAAAATGCAATAAATATGTAACACAGGCTAGCGCACTTGAGTGTGTAGCCTCAACAGTTAAATACAACAAACAGGACAAACTTTAAAAGTGCAGGTGCAAAAATAACTTTAAACAGTTTAAAACAGTTGAAGAAGCAGCTAGATTGGACAGTCACCCAGGTTGTAGCAGGAAAAAAACTCTTTTATCAGATTAGCAGTCGCTCTTTTAGCCTCTCTGCTGTTAGCACCACTCTGCAGGACCACGAGGAGCTTGGCTGAGTAGTAACAAGCACAAAAACTGCGCCAAAGCGGATTTTATACAGGGGGACTTGAAAGAGCTAGAAATTGACCCAAAACGGCCAATAGACTACCAGATTCTTTTGCTGGGAACACTCCTCCAGGGTTAGATAGGCTGCTGTAAGCTCCCCACTGCCACTGGTGAACAAAGAAGCCTCCCTTTATCCAAGAAAGGAAATGGGCAACACAGGAACTTTCCAAAAGTCCAGAATACAGCAAAGCCTGTATTTGGACTACTCTAGGTCAGGAAAGACGGGAAACAAGGATAATTTTTTTTTTTTTTTTTTTGCAACAAACAGCAGGGAAATGCAATAAATATGTAACACAGGCTACCACACTTGAGTGTGTAGCCTCAACAGGTAAATGCAACAAACAGGACAAACTTTAAAAGTGCAGGTGCAAAAACAACTTTAAACAGTTTAAAACAGTCCAAGAAGCAGAAATACTTGCAGTTTAGCTAGATTGGACAGTCGCCTAGGTAGTAGCAGGAAAAAAACACTTTTATCTGGTTAGCAGTCACTGTTTTAGCCTCTCTGCTGCTAGCACCACTATGCAGGACCACGAGGAGCTTGGCTGAGTAGTAACAAGCGCAAAAACCATGTCAAAGCGTGCTTTATACAGGGCAACTTGAAAGAGCTAGAAATTGGCCTAAAACAGCCAATAGACTACCAGATTATTGTGCTAGGAACACTCCTCTAGGGATAGATAGGCTGCTGTAAGCTCCCCACTGCCACTGGTGAACAAAGAAGCCTCCCTTTATCCAATTAAGGAAATGGGCAACACAGGAACTTTCCAAAAGTCCAGAATACAGGAAAGCCTGTATTTGGACTACTCTAGGTCAGAAAAGGCGGGAAACAAGGATATTTTTTTTGTTTTTTTTTTTCTTTTTTTGCAACAAACAGCAGGAAAATGCAATAAATATGTAACACAGGCTAGCGCACTTGAGTGTGTAGCCTCAACAGGTAAATGCAACAAACAGGACAAACTTTAAAAGTGCAGGTGCAAAAATAACTTTAAACAGTTTAAAACAGTTGAAGAAGCAGCTAGATTGGACAGTCACCCAGGTTGTAGCAGGAAAAAAAACTTTTATCAGATTAGCAGTCACTCTTTTAGCCTCTCTGCTGTTAGCACCACTCTGCAGGACCACGAGGAGCTTGGCTGAGTAGTAACAAGCACAAAAACTGCGCCAAAGCAGATTTTATACAGGGGGACTTGAAAGAGCTAGAAATTGGCCCAAAACGGCCAATACACTACCAGATTCTTTTGCTGGGAACACTCCTCCAGGGTTAGATAGGCTGCTGTAAGCTCCCCACTGCCACTGGTGAACAAAGAAGCCTCCCTTTATCCAAGAAAGGAAATGGGAAACACAGGAACTTTCCAAAAGTCCAGAATACAGCAAAGCCTGTATTTGGACTACTCTAGGTCAGGAAAGATGGGAAACAAGGATAATTTTTGTGTTTTTTTTTTCTTTTTTTGCAACAAACAGCAGGGAAATGCAATAAATATGTAACACAGGCTACCACACTTGAGTGTGTAGCCTCAACAGGTAAATGCAACAAACAGGACAAACTTTAAAAGTGCAGGTGCAAAAAATAACTTTAAACAGTTTAAAACAGTTGAAGAAGCAGCTAGATTGGACAGTCACCCAGGTTGTAGCAGGAAAAAAACTCTTTTATCAGATTAGCAGTCGCTCTTTTAGCCTCTCTGCTGTTAGCACCACTCTGCAGGACCACGAGGAGCTTGGCTGAGTAGTAACAAGCACAAAAACTGCGCCAAAGCGGATTTTATACAGGGGGACTTGAAAGAGCTAGAAATTGGCCCAAAACGGCCACTTGACTACCAGATTCTTTTGCTGGGAACACTCCTCCAGGGTTAGATAGGCTGCTGTAAGCTCCCCACTGCCACTGGTGAACAAAGAAGCCTCCCTTTATCCAAGAAAGGAAATGGGCAACACAGGAACTTTCCAAAAGTCCAGAATACAGCAAAGCCTGTATTTGGACTACTCTAGGTCAGGAAAGATGGGAAACAATGATAATTTTTTTTTTTTTTTTTCTTTTTTTGCAACAAACAGCAGGGAAATGCAATAAATATGTAACACAGGCTACCACACTTGAGTGTGTAGCCTCAACAGGTAAATGCAACAAACAGGACAAACTTTAAAAGTGCAGGTGGAAAAACAACTTTAAACAGTTTAAAACAGTCCAAGAAGCAGAAATACTTGCAGTTTAGCTAGATTGGACAGTCGCCCAGGTAGTAGCAGGAAAAAACACTTTTATCTGGTTAGCAGTCACTGTTTTAGCCTCTCTGCTGCTAGCACCACTATGCAGGACCACGAGGAGCTTGGCTGAGTAGTAACAAGCGCAAAAACCATGCCAAAGCATGCTTTATACAGGGCAACTTGAAAGAGCTAGAAATTGGCCTAAAACAGCCAATAGACTACCAGATTATTGTGCTAGGAACACTCCTCCAGGGATAGATAGGCTGCTGTAAGCTCCCCACTGCCACTGGTGAATAAAGAAGCCTCCCTTTATCCAATTAAGGAAATGGGCAACACAGGAACTTTCCAAAAGTCCAGAATACAGGAAAGCCTGTATTTGGACTACTCTAGGTCAGAAAAGGCGGGAAACAAGGATATTTTTTTTTTTTTTTGCAACAAACAGCAGGAAAATGCAATAAATATGTAACACAGGCTAGCGCACTTGAGTGTGTAGCCTCAACAGTTAAATGCAACAAACAGAACAAACTTTAAATTACAAGTGCAAAAGCGTGCTAAAGCTTGCTTTAAAGCAGGGGGTTAGAAAGAGATAGGAAATGGCCCAAAACGACCAATACACATGCTTTCAACCACATTCACACTCACTACAACTCCAAATGGCATACTGAAGCATGCTGTCTGATGTCAGACACCTTCACATACCCTTTGCCCATATAACCTCCGGATAACCCCTGTGGTGCGTGTTATACCTGCACATTACTGTATTGTGGCAAACTAACTAGTTAGGAAGTGTATTCCTGACCCTGCCAAGTGTGTCAATGTGTGTGTGTGAGTCTCTAAGAGAGTGTGGCTGTGTTGACACTGACACCTGTTCATGTGGACAGGGCACGTGTACTACACCTACCGTATCGCTACCATACCACTGTTGCAGCTGTCACTCACCATCACATATATGTTTGGACAGCTCCTCAACCTGTAAGCTATGTGGCGCATGCAATAACAGCATAGACATGTGATAACAATGCATAGTCAGTCTAGGGTTTGGAACCCTGTATTGGAAGGTTTGTGGCACAAACATGCTTAAGTTTTACTCTCCCACCCCTTCCCTGACTTACGTTGTCTCTGTCTCTGTCACTCCCTCTCTGGTGGATGTGGAGAACTACACCTGCTTTGCTTAGGCAGCAGCTTGTGTTTTGTAAGTGATGCTCATGATCAGCTGATGGTCTCTTCATGAATTGCAGCTCTCATCAAGCTGATTGCATGTGGAACAGCTGTGGTAACATTCCCATAGCCAATTGCATGGAAACACACTCCAATATCTAGTTGCATCATGTTGGTGTTGGGCCTTTTCATTCAATGTGAGCAGAACCTAGATCTGGTGTTTGGCAAACAGCATCTCAGATGGATTTGGGATTTCCCTCTAACAACATACACTGTGGAAACAGGCCAACACATAGGAGGGGGATGTGCCTGACGTGACTACAGAATGTAAGTGTTGCTCTTCTGCATTTGGAGTAATGTTGATTTAACAGAGTTTGTGTGGATATGTCTGGTCTACATGTTTTAATACCTGTCATGACAGTACTATGTTTTTGAGGAAACCCCCACCAGTAGGGTCATGAGCAGACTGGGCAGTGTGTGGAATCTTTTGTTTCTTGTGTTACTCACAGAACACCTATTGGAGAACTGCAGAAGCATAGTATGAGGATTGCAGTCAGTACATTGTGACAGCCATGAGAGTTACTGACTTCATATCCCTCATAGGACATATGTCACAACAAACCCTGTTATGACAGTAAATATATGAGGTTATCACAGCAACATGTCATTATTGGGGCAGTGTTCATAGCTCCAGCTACAAGTCTGTCAACCTTTGTACATATGTCCTGCAGTAAGAGGTGCATATGTCCTGTACACCATTATTTAATAACATCATACCTGATAACAAGCCAGTCAGATATCAGACTGCTAGACATGTTATGTATAGTAGGGATAGTTTCTGAGGACATAGCTTGTCTCTTCTGTGGTTGTATGTACAGTACTGGGGTCTGTGTACCTAGGGTGATTGTCGATAGTATGTGTATTGCCCATACGTACATTGGGCTGCGCACAGACTGTGGTAGATGCCATTGTCATCGGTCCTGTTCTAGCTAATGTGACATGCTGCTCCAGTGAATGGTACCCTATTTGTTCACATGTCTGTAGGGCCAGACACATACACACACATGTCCTATACCACACACAGCCATCGGACCACACAGTGCCATGACCCAGTGTATGTAGGGTCAGTGTGTGAGTGGCACATATGACAGTCCATATACTCTGTCGCATATCGTCTACTCGGGGGTGATCTCTGCTTAACATACAAGGCCATGTCAAACCCAGAGCTATTGGACATGCTACACTTAAAGAAATCCCAATCCCTCAGAGACACATGCTCCAGGGATCTAAATCTTGTCATCACAATGAACAAAACATGCTGGAGGGATAGGTTCCTGACCCAGAGACTCCCCAGACTTTGGAATAGACTACCCATACATCTCAAGCAGAGCGCCTCTTTGGACCTCTTCAAAAGGAACCTTGACGATTGGATGGGAGATAGGAAATTCACCCCTGGAATCATGTCAGTCACCCTGCAAGACAGGGGTCCAGAGAAGGCAATAGTGTGGGAAAAAATAGCCAGGGAATTGTTATGACTAGGCTTGCATAGACCCTAGGGCCAATAGCCTAGTACCAACCTATGAACCTATATAGGAGACAACACCCTGTATGCACTACATGCCACGGGTACCTGCACTACACTACCACAGTCAACAGAACGTGCTTGGGTATAGGTCTCCATCACAGACACTAACCATGTGTTGTAATACATGTTGTATACATGTCAACTTGATTACCTCAGTGGCAATGTGCAGGAGGCACCCAGAGGATTGGATGGTGCATGTCACTCTCAACCTGAGGGTCACCACATTGGTGTTTGTCGATACATTGCCTGCTGCCACATGGCAGGTGGCAAGATACCACTGTGCACACATACCATACACAACCCATCTCTCCAATAGCTAGATACACAGCTATGATCACCTTCAGTGATGCATCCCAGTACTGACACATGTGTATGTGTGCATTACTGAGAATAGCAGTGTCTGTGTGTTAGTACACCTGTACTTGGAAATTCCATGAGGGCCATCACAACCACCGCAACACCCATTGCCATAGTCAGTTGTGGCTGCTGCTGTATGGGACATTACATGTACCCTATTACACTCTTCTCCCTACCGGCTACACAAGCCTTGCAGTAGCAGCACAACAGTGTTGTACAAATGGGTAGATAGGCATAGGATGGCCATTGAGTTCTGGCAAGTGTGTGTATGTGTGCATGTCCATATATCTGTAAGGTACAGCATTCCGAGGCCACATACTCCTATTACAAGACCCATTGCCACAAAGTAGTACAGATAGTGTTGTTGCTGCCCATAGGTGAGGCATGACAATGCAACACCCTACTATGCCTGTGGCATGTGCATTAGATGCATATCCCTGTAATACCACTGTTATGATATACAATGGGTTGTATCGCAGTCATGAGCAATTTGTGATGGTGGGTATGTCAGAGTGCCATCATGGGTTGCAGGGAGTACAATATCTACTGGGGGATGTGGGTGCTATGTACACTGTCATTACACCCGGTATAAGTCCCATGTACTACTTTATGGTGACCACTGTCACCATCAACCATACAGGTAACTGATACCACAATCCAGCCCAGTTATGCATGTGCTGCATACAGCCTACCTGTAACACATTGGAAACAGTCAAGTTAGCAGCTATAGGCCCAGGTCTCTTGGACTTTATCTGCCTGTTACATGTCTTTTGATGTGTATGTGATGGTGTGCCACACTATGTATTGCCAATATACAACCATTACATCACCCATTAGCATACTGTACATGTCTGGGAATGTTCTGCATATAACCTGGAACTCACCTCACCCTAATGCTGTGTGGTGTGTGCAATGAAAGCCACACACTTCAGTAACACTACATACCTAGGTAGGGGCCTAGTCCCAGTGTTGCCAAGTAAGAGTGTGCGTGTATGTGGATGGGTCTACATCAGGTTGCAAATTATACATGTTCAAGCAGGTCATCTGTCCATGTGGCATAGGCAATAACTGTTATACAAACCTGTGACATGTTCAGATGTATCCCAGATATGTCACAGCCATGGTGTCACCACAGTGCCATACCCCTTGTGGAATATGACTGCAGACCATCCTCCTGCTGACATATGTACACCTACAACACAAATGGATAACATTATGGAGACCACAATCAACCAGTGTTACTAAAAGCTATAATGCATCATTGCTGGATGGCTACACTACCTGACATGTATGCATTAAACTTTAGCCCTGACAACATGTTACAATGCACTACTTTGGTACTCTGTAGTATAGTCACAGTGTGCATCAGAACCATATTAGCCTGTCCCTGCATCGATGTTATGGATGACAGGGTGTGTTGTTGGTTCGCCAGAGGCTGAGGTTGGGCCATACATTTGACACCATATGTGTGGGTGAGGGGTGTAATGAGGTGAACTGGGCATGGTAATGTGATATGTGTAGGTATGGGGTTGCCATAGATGTGTTCATATAGTGTGTGGGTATGCATGCACACAGTTCTGCCATGTGGCTGCCCTACACAGGTGTCTGTGGACAGCTGCAGACCATACCTGACAGGGTGTGCAGTTCACTGCCTCCAGCCATGGACACATGGGCTGTGCTTGTCGGGGTTCCATGGGCACATCCAGGTACAGGCCTCGGTGTGCTACTCTACCCTGATGATGACAGATGTCCACTGGAACCAGGTCCCTCCTAGGACTGGCCAGGACCACATGCTCATGGCCTGGTGTGGTGTGGACAGCACTCCTCCCCACAGTGCTGGGGCTGGTACTGCCACTACGGAAGTGTCTTGTTGTCCTAGCATGTCCACATTGACTGCCAGCTGTTGGTGTTGCTGGCCTATGACCAAGTGGCCATCACTGCACTCCCACCACATTTTCAAGCATGGACAAGCCACAGTTGATGAGGCCCATCATTTCACCAAACAATTTATCCATGATCTCGGTATAAGCACAGATGGCACCAGACAGTTCATGGAAGCTGTCGCTTGCAGCCATCTGCAACATCAGGCCCTGTCTGGTGTAATGTTCCATATGTGCCTGCGCCACCATAACAGCCTGAAACATGCACCTGGTGGTACCAGTTGGGGCACATCTGCCAGGGGCATGATGACCAGCAGCCCTACCATGAGCACTCTGGGACATCTGCCTATGTGGTGCCCTGCCAGACATCCAGCTATGCCTGCTGTGACCAGACACAGTAGGCATGGTTACAACACTCTCCTGTATAGTGCCACCAAACGCCAGCTGTCCCTCCACTATGGCCACTGGTGATAGGGTATGTATAGACACTGAAAATGTGTGCGGGACTGGGGTGGCTAAAAGGGGGATGGCAAATGATGGTGCTGTTTTATCCCCTGACAACTCCATCTGACCTAGCTCGCTATCTTTGGGGGGAAACAAGAAATGCACTTTAAGACCTGTACAGCATTGCATAACAGTACACACACACACATACACACACACACACACACACACACACACACACACACACACACCACCTTAATACCTACCTGTCCGTGACTTTACAGACAGCCCCACTTTTATTCCCATGCGTTCTCCATCCTGCATCACACTTGGTAACATACACTCATTATTACCACTCATTGACGTATCATTTCTCGAAATGCCTAGACAAGTGTTCACAACACAAGACCTATTACTCCATTACCTACCTGACCTGATTGGAGTGGTTTTAGATGGCCTCACTGCTGTCATTCAGTGTTCACCCTGTGTATGTCCGGACATCCTGAGCATGGCCCCTATATGTGAGGGGCTACTATGTTCACTCCATAATTTCACCCATTGGAGTGTCATGTGTAAGTATTGCTCAGCACATGCCAGATATGCTGCTCAATCAACATATCATGTGACAACTGTAATGTATGGATACATAGTAATTCCCCAATGCATCTGTAGTGCTGCATATGTGGATTGTCATCACCTCTCTGCTGAATGTGATATTAAGATTATACCTGGTGTCTACCTTCTCTCCCAATGCATGTTCCATGCTACAGACCTTATTATACTGTCAGCTGTCCTGTGGTTACATACATGGCAAGTATTCCTGGTGTGTCATGTGTCAGTCCGTGCCCATGTACTGCATGATCCCAAAGAGAAGTACTGCTGTATGAACAACCCCACAATCACACATGTGCATACATGGACACCCGCACATACACACACATGCACACATGCATCCTACAAACATCAACCACCCTCCACTTCACTAGAGCGACCCTACAGATAAAATAACCACTCACCGACATACTCACACACACACACACACACACACACACACACACACACACACACACACACACACACGTGGACAGATGTCATTTGTGAATGCCTGATGTCTAGTTTACAGATCTCAGCATCAGTGGACCAAGTATGACCAATCCAGTACTATTACACTGACAACCATCAGACCATAACTTGGCTATGGGGAGTGTACACACCCTTATTGATATATCATTCCACAGGGCGGTCTGCTCCTGCTGCTCATGGGCAGCCCGGCCAAACAGGACAGGGTAGTGCTGGATTAGATAGTTTAGCACTATTTCATTTTCAGCAGCTGAGCAAACAGGGAGCCGTCCATGTGACACCTTGCCTGAAAGACATAAAGATGGAAACAGGTCTGAGCAACTCATACAGCAAGGTTACCACAGTTCTTAATACACATCTCTGTCACCCCCCTCCACCATATCAGCGACAGCAAATTGTACACACAACTCAATAGGTATGGCTACAACTTATCTATGAGTGGGACAGATATTGTATTGTACCACACTTTGAGCTATGTGTTTGTAGCCATGTCCCCTCTTTGGACAATATCATTGCTATCCTGTTTCGCACTATTCACCTGCATGCCATTGTCAAGGCCACTATGGGTTTATATATGCCTGTGGTATGCTTGCCATGTGATTGCTGCACATCTGACATTCTGTGTTATTGGGGATATCTATGCATGCTGTTGGACATGTTCCGGGATTGTGTAGACTATTACTATCTACATATGTTCTATAACAGTGATACAATAACATGTTTAGGGAATATTTGCCAGCAGAACCACATCTCCAAACTCATCTGCCCATGTTACCAGGCCACATCACATGTGGGGCCCAACCTGGGGCCTCCTCATGTACTGGTCCAGCACTACCTTCAGATGGAACCACTTCAGGGGATGTTGTTCCCTCCCCGGGGACACACGCAGACATGATCTTAACCCCCGAGGTCAGGTCCAGGGTCTGTTCCATAGTGGGCTCTACAGACACATGTGGGATGTGCTACATCACCTTGTGGCACCCAGTACACATTCACAGGATCCACATGCTCCTCCTGCTCAGCCTCCAAGCCAGGTACCTTCGGGACATGGAATGCTGTTGTGAGTAGCAGTGGGTGGGAGGCTTGTTCCCATTGTGTCCATATTTGGGCCCATGGGGCTTCCACATCACAGACCACACACACCATCCAGGGTGTTTACCCACCACATGTGTCATATACCACCCCTGTAGGCTGTCCTCTATATCTACCAACCTGGACCACCTCCACAACTATACCTGCCATACTTCCCCATATTCCCATTCCCTACTTCATAGACAAGGGCACTGTGGTCCCAACAAGGGGTTCACATGTGACATACTCGTCCATGTTGCACACACTGTCAGCTGTATATATATATATATATATATATATATATATATATATATATATGTGTGTGTGTGTGTGTGTGTGTATTGGTATGTGCGCTGTTCCCTCATACATAGCATGCAGCACTGTGGTGGCATATTTACATACATATATGTGTGTGTGTTTGTATATATATAGACATGTGCATATAGATATATGTATATATATATATATATGTGTGTGTGTGTGTGTGTACACATATACATACCTTTATATGGGGTACATTCAGACATCAGGTCCACAATCTCAAAACTCCTTCCTGCATAGCTGCACTATTCTGCCTTGCTACAACACAGGTGCCACATATGGACACAGCCTAACATTAGGGGGGGGTATATGTAGGGCCAGATTGCAGGTAAGGGTCTATATCATATTGTCGAACATTTAATACTTCGAATCACTAAAGATCGAACTTTAGTGATCGAAGTGTTAAAAGCTCGAATTGCTATAAAAACTATTTATAAAAGTAAAAAAGAAAAACAAAAGGCTGTAAGCAGGGTGGCAAGCCCCCCACACCCCCCGCAACTTAAATATACCAACTCCAAGATCGCACTTCAGTGCAATACAGTGCGGAAATGGAAGATTTCCTTTTCCTACACCGTATCGCAATCTCAGAGTTGGTATATTTAAACAACTGGGGTGTAGGGGGTGCAGCCCTCCACATGGGGGGTGCAGGGGGGCTTGCCCCCCTGCTTAAACCCTTTTGTTTTTTCTTTTTTTCTTTTAGAAATGTTTTTTATAGCAATTTGAACTTTTAACACTTCAATCACTAGAGTTCGATCTTTAGTGATTCAAAGTATTAAACGTTCAACAATATAATATAAACCCGCAGGTAACCCTATTACACACCTATGGCATTTCAGCATGCTACAATACAGATTAACAAGAGTGTCCTGCATGTCGTGGGCTTTGGAACCCATGTGTCCATCATTACGGCATTACTTCCACCACCAGCACTTGGCCACATAATATATATCCATTACACACCACACACTATATTGGCATACATCTTGTCAGTCGGTGCTGCCCTATACAGTTGATGGGTATGGCCCACTACCCACAGGGACAGACTCTAATGTCCATAGCAGTTCTTCAGCTGAAGATCATTACAACAGCAACACCTGTTGGCACATGTATACCATTCAGCATCATCTACCCCAGTATTATGAACCTGGAACTACAGTCAATTACATGCATATATTCTTCACATACCTGTTGTGGGGATGAGGTCTGTTGTGGATAGTATCCTTGTAGGAGGTAGTTTTTTTTTCAGTCCTTCTCCTGCTTCCTTTGTTGTATTTACTGGTGTTGTTGCAGTTCAGGAGCTGTTGTATGTTTAAGGTTATTTGTCTCTTTCACTTTATTTCTCTGCATCTGCGTCTCTCTCTCTCTCGCTCTCTCTCTCTCTCTCTCTCTCCAGTAAATGGATTGAGCTGCCTCGAATAGATTGCAGCATGGCTTTTGTGGGTGATGCACATGATCATAGGATGGCCTCTGCACCAATCAGTGTCCTCCACTTGCTATCTGCATGCAGCTAGCTGTGTAATACTTCCAATTACCACTGTCATGGCAACCCACTACTATAAATCCCTACATCATATGGGCATGGTCCCTTTACCTGTCCCGTATGGTGGCTATCCTTTTTGTGTGTGGGCAGCAGTGTTACAGACAGCAGGTAGAAATACCTCTTACAAAAGGACTTGCACACTCAGGCCAGCTATGTATTTGTATGCGGTTCCAGAACTACAAACAGAGAGTGTGAGTACTGTTGTTGTATGCATTGTATAGCACCAGTGTTTACAGGGTCTGTGTGTACATACTAGTTTAATACAGACTGCAGTCTGTCTGCATAGCTCTCAACTGTGTGCCTATCCACTTGATGGCCAGAGGTGTGCATGTTATGTTTTACCTGTCCACCACACAGGTTTTGTGTCAGATATATCACTGGCTGTGTGTGTGCTGAGTGCTATCAGTACATGGCTACATCCATTTGTGTTTCTGACGTCATATTCCTGGCTAAGGGTATGTTACAGACTATCCTGTAACACCGATTAACTTGCTTAGTGTATGACAACACTATTTCACATATAGGCCTGTGTTCCAGCCTCTGTACGCCACCTACATACCAGGCTTTGACCATATGACATGCAGTAAGGGGTTGTTATGTAGTGGCCTGTGATTATGTCATGCTGCCATTCCTGCCATCATTCCACTGCTGTTGTGGCCCCCCACATATTGTGGGGTGGGTCCATATATGTATGGAATTCATCTGCACAATACATGTGTGCCCGTATGCAATCCAGAGGCCAGTGTGTGCAACAGTGGTATATGGCCCTGTATGTCAATCCATGGGGGGGGGGTGCACCATGACTAACCTAGGCTGTTACAGCATGTGGGGGTATCAGGGGTAAGCTGCCTTAAGGTATCTGGATGTACATTACCATAGAATTCACCTTGGGTAAATGCAGGCCTTACTGCTTCCTGCCATACAGACTGTTCTGTTTGTTAGTGTGATTGTGATGGTTTCTATTATGCCTTGTTATGTAACAGATAGATCCCATTGTGTCAGCTGATGCACTTACCCTCTAAGGATTGTGTACAGAGTGTAGATAGAGACTGCTGGACTATACAGGTGCATTACTTATTGTTGATTGATTGTTATCCTGTGGCCCAGTCTGTCTTTAATGCTGTACTACTCGAAGGCCTTGGCCTGGACAGCAACATATGTAATCCTTTCCAGAATACTGTATTAATTTATCTGTTTGACAGTTGCATTAGTCTGTTTATATGTATTTCAGAATCTAAACAGCATTTTGACATGGCATATACAACTGTAATAGTACACAAAAAAAGCTTTCCCATGTATGAAAACCTGTAATATGCTATGATCTCTCTGTGGGTATATGTTGCAGGCAACAATTGTCATTTGTATGGGTGGCTCATACAGTGTCCAGTTGGTAAGGCGGCAACTGTAGGCATAGTGGCTGTTTCGCATTGTGTGCACCCTCTACATATGTATCTTTCTATGCATATCTCTGCGTGTGTATGTGTAGTTACATACATATATATATATATATATATATATATATATATATATATATATGTATCTGCATATATGTGTCTGCATATATGTATCTTAGGAATGTTGATTGCTTCCACATTGTACATTCCCTATGGTAGCCAGACTGTACTGCATGATATGTTACTGATCCCAGCCTGACATACAGGTGGGATGGAGTACTGTTAACATCTTGTACCATGTTGTGTCAGGTCCAGGGTATGGGATTTGCAACAGCTTGTATTGTGTTGCAGGGCAGACGTGTTTGGCTGTGGGTTGGAGGGAATATCTATATGTACAAGACGGGTCTATATTATGAAAGCGAAAAACCCTATGAGCCAATACCAAAATATCGACCCCTATACCACAAAACACGAAAATCCCGAACGCACTAAACAGCGAAAAAAAAAATCCAACTGTCATAGTTGGCCAAACCCACCGCTACCTATATACTACCTACCCAAATAAAATAAATAAACCACATACATACACTAACCAAACCCTACTTCTAAGATAAAGTAAAGCACAAAACCCTACTTCTAACCTGACATTAAACTCCACATACACAACTAACTATGCACTTTCCTTAACCCCTCCCTAACCCTAAGGTCCGTAACTATTGCACACGTCCCCTACAGACATACACCCAAACAAAACAAATAATCCACATACATACATTTAACAAAACCCTACCTCCAACACTGCACTAAATCTAACATACATTACTTATCTAAGCACTTACCTTAACCCGCACCCTATCCTAAACTCTGTAACTATCCAACACTTACCTTATGCAGCTATTCCAGACGGGCCAACCATGGAAATTCGATATTTCAATTTTCGCAGTTTTCGACGTTCGCTCTAAGTCCACTTCATGCTATATGGTTCGACGTTTATGTATTTGCACAAACGTCTTTTTGCTCTCATAATATAGACCCTTACAAGACGTACGTTGCTTGGGCCCCTCACCCCCATTAACGGTGCATGTGGTCATATATGTTTTTGTTATGTTCTCTTTTATATCTATAGATATATGTCTCTATATACATATATAGATATATATTTATGCTTATATATATATATATATATATATATATATATATATATATATATATGTGTGTATATATATATATATATATATATATATATATATATATATATATGGATCTACTACCAGAGATCGAAATTTACACAATTTCAAAATCCAGTAGTAGATGGCCACTAAAGCGAAAGTGCACTTCACCAAAAGTGCACTTTCGCGAACACTGCTAGAATGAACGGGCAATGTCCTCCACTGTGGTGCGGTAGTCACGGACCTTAGGGTTAGGACTTGGGTTAAGGATAGTGGATAGGAATCCACTATCCTTAACCCAAGCCCTAATCCTAAGGTCCGTGACTACCGCACCACAGTGGAGGACATAGGTCCATGACTACTGCACCGTGGAGGACATACAATTTCTTCCACTGTGGTGCAGTATTCATGGACCTTAGGGTTAAGGCTTGGGTTAAGGATAGTGGATAGCCCTACTAGCTATCCCCTATCCTTAACCCAAGCCCTAACCCTAAGGTCCATAACCATTCACTCAAGTGGTGTTCACGAAAGTGCACTTTTGGTGAAGTGCACTTTTGCATTAGTGGCCATCTACTACTAGATTTTGAAATAGTGTAATTTTGATCTCTGGTAGTAGACCCATAAACATATATATATATATATAGCTACATATATAGATATGTATATATCTATTTAGATATAAATATAAATATATATATATATATATATATATATATATAGCTACTGAAAAATTATGTTGAGCTCTGCTCTCTGCTCTGCTTGCTGTGGGATGGATTTGAAGTCTTCTTAAGACACACAGTCTTGCTGTGCTGTTTACTGCTGAATCAGAGACACATCATGACTCCATCTGTAGTCTGTTTAAAGCACCAAGCCTTTCAAACTGCACACTGATAAAGAAATATATTTTGCAGCTATAAGCACAGTTACAGATAACTTATTTTATAACAAACCACACGTAGTCTGTCAGATTTGTAGCATATATTTACAAAGTTTTCCTTCATTACAGATATGAATGATGACTTCTACAAAATACCTCTCTCTGTCCTTCTCTCACATAACTGAACTACTACAATTGCTAAATACAAAGCTAGTCATGCACACATTTCCTGGGAAGTCACATAATGTCTGTTTTTAGACTTTTCTATTGTCCTTTTGTGATTTAAGCACTTTTGCTGATGTGAGGATGCCATTCTGAAAGGAAACATCTGTATAAGCTGTTCCTACTGGAAAAACATCACGTATTGCTGAATTTATAAAAAAGGATGTCTGTTAATAGATATTTGTTCTGCAAACATGAGAAAATCATATAATCCTTGCTTTCCAGTATTGCTTTGTTAGGCATTTCTTTTTGATGCTGTGAAGAGAAGCCTGTCTGTTATACATATAGTATGAATGCACATTTTACATTGCTAAACTCTATACATATATTCAAGCAAACTTTTTATTCTATGCTTTATCTTTCAGCATATTTATATTCATAATATCTAACAATTCCCTCTGTTTTTAAACATACTCAAAACATTCTATATAAAAAATACATTATTTTTATATAAAACCTTTAGTCTTTTTTGATACAAGTCAAAATGCAATTTTACATAGTTAATACAATGAAAACATGTATTACTACCAAACCTGAATGTATTTAACAACTTTTTCTTTTGCAGACCATTCTGTGAAAATATTTTATCAGTTATGAGCTGTGTCTGTTTTAATTTTACTTGATTAATTTATTATTTTGCAATCACAGAATTTAGTTTATGACTTAGAACTGTTCCATTAACTCTTTACAGCTGTTAAATTAACTATGAGACAATAACTATGTGCTACTGCAAGCATTTATACACTACTGAAAACACACAATTTCAATGTCATTTTAACCATAACATTGTGGTCATGTCTTTGAACTGCTCAATAACATCTTGGTAAAATACTGAACTGGGCTTAGATAATAAATATTTGAAAGCAATTATTTTACTGGGGTAAAACCAATGATATTACAACTTGACAAATTACTTTTGAACTTATTACGATGTATTCTTTACAGTATGTATTTACACAGACTGTTTGCTGTTCATGCATTTCAATCTAGTAGGGATCCTGGACCCATTTTTTCTTTAAATATGTTTTTTTCACACATATTCATTACTAGACATTAATTTCATTTGTACTGAATTCTTCTGCATTTGTACATACAATGACTATAAAGTACATTTAGTCTAATCTTACAAATTTAATAACATTAATATTAAGCAAAATCTTGGAAAATGTTTGTCTCTTTAGAAATATCTAGTGGAATTGATACCAAATTCATATGTCCTGTTATTTTAAACTACATACTCAACAATTATTAAAAAATATTCATGCTTTTTATACCAACATTGTTTTGCCAAAAACATGTTAAAAATAGTGACCATTCTTGCTATTAGAAACATTTATACATTTTGCATATCTTTATTCTGTCTTGTATAGCTTTATCAATTTTAAGCCATCTCTTGTTTAACCATTATGATAGCTATTAACAACTTGTAAAATATCTTATCCTGTCAGGTTTAATCCAGTTTACCAGTATTTCTAATACACTAATACCTGTTTTTTCCTCTCCCTAAAAGAGTATTGTCAAGAAGGAATGAGATATTTTTTCCCTGTAGCTTTATTTTAGACCCTTATTATTTATTTTTATGTAGCTTTATTTCAGACCCTTGTTGTTTATTTTTTCTGTAGCTTTATTTCAGACCCTTGTTGTTTATTTTTTCTGTAGCTTTATTTCAGACCCTTGTTGTTTATTTTTTCTGTAACTTTATTTCAGACCCTTGTTGTTTATTTTATTTCAGACCCTTGTGCAGTACTGCTTATACAGTCAGTGTAAAACTGAGAAAGTGCCCCTCCCCCTGCAGTACTGCACTATTGTTTATCTGCTTTATGCTGTGAGAATCAGCCCAACACTTTGGTTATACATTTATTTTATACTATAGCCCATTTGCTGGCTGTACTTGATGCAACTGAGGTTTTTTTTGTCCTTTTAACATTTACTTGCAAACAGATTATCAGTGACATCTATGCACAATTGTGGCATTTTATGACAATTACTAAATAGTGTTGCCTGTAAACATTTTAACAATTATGTTTTAATAACAATGATGCTTTAGAAAAAACTCAAGCTACTTGCCTGACAATCAGTCTTGTTGTTTATCTTATCTTTCCAGCATTTCCTGTAACTATTCATTCAGTCTAGGAAGGTCTGAGCTCACATTTTATATTCTATAAACTATAGTTAATTCCTTTGGCATTTTTCCTTTAATGTGATTGTGATTTGCATAACTATGCATTTATACAACATAAATAGACATCATTTTACAATTACCTTACATGGATTTCAGTATTTTTTTTTATTTATTTATTTAACTATTTAACTGTCCTGCCATTAATTTTACAAAAACTGTTTGACTAATATCATCTGTGATTTTCTTTTTAAAATTCAGAACTTTAACTGTTTGGTGTTACTATATAATTATAAACAAATTGTAAAAAACAAAATAGATATTAGTTTAACCAACACATTTATATTTATATTATTTATATTTGCTGTTGTCTGACTGTTATTCTTGTGTATTGTAACAGATGTACTCTAAATGAAAAGAACACACATGCATGTCTGTCTTGTATATGTATATCTTTATACAAGCATGTCATGTCTTGTGACTTTAAATTTTTACTCATCTATTTTTATTTAATTTTATACACTAGAACAGTTTTGTTTACCTTTTGACTATGCTAATGAATGGCATTCATATGCTTTACTTTACTGTAGTACTGATAGATGTCTTGCTTTAACTGAATGAAAGTAAAACATTTAAGAATGATTTGTCCAGACATCAGATCCTACCATCCTACCATGTATGTTTAACCATTTTCAAAACATAAACATATTATAAAATATATTTCTTTTGCACAGATTAACTGTGTATGCAGGAAGTTCCTAGTCTTTGTCAGTTCAGCTAATTTATTTCCTTTATCCTGCAACTGCTGTTGAATTTCCTGGAATGTTGTATGGTCTTTCTGACATTCTTTAGTAAGCTGTTCTGCTGAATTTGAAACTCCTATGCACTTTTGAAAAGATGTATGTATAACTTGTCTAAGCTTCCTGAACTCATTGCGTCTGTCTTTTAGAAGTTTACTACATTGCTTTATAACAAAATGTACTAGGGGTTCTATCAGTAACTGATTTGACTCACATGTGGTGACAGGACATAACTGTTCAACATCAGAATGTAATGGAAACACTTTACCCTTAGTTAATTCTTCAGATCTGTCTTTACAGTCTATTTTTTTCGCAATATGATGCAATATTATTTTATGACATAATACACAAAATGCAGTTTTGTTGAATCACACAATAAACATTTGTCATATTTCACATGATTTTCTTTGAGATACCAGTCAAATATTGTAATACATTTGCATAATGCCTTACTATGAACCTGCCCTAATAAGGTTTTACATTTACTAATGTGCTGTGTATACCAACATTGCAATTTACTAACGTTTAGTTTACTCCTGCATGAATTATAAATAATATTCATACTATCTAGTAATATACAACCTGTCTAGGAATACAGAAACTATATATGAATATACAAACTGTCTTAAGAATATAAAACTCTCTTAAGAATATACAAACTGTTTTAACATCATCCACACTAAATATGTGACACAGAAAAAAGTCTTACCAGTTAGCAAGAAAACAGGTGATCAGGCTGCTATTGCAGATGGCTGGAAATTTTTCAAAGTCACTTGAGAAGCTGGAAAAGCACAACAGGCAGTGGACTGATGGGCTAGTGGATATCCCCCTTTTCTTGAAGAATTTATGGCACTGCGAATTTCTTGAACTAGTCTCACTCTGGATTGTAGACGTCTAAAAAACTTTACTACTGCAAGCTGCATAAACTGGAATACTTCTGTTCAGAATTGACACATACGTACAAATGTTAGTTACTGCAATTTAACTGAAGTGACCCTCTGCAGGGCTTACCATCACTCCTCCTGTGTTTGAATGCAGATTGTAGGTTCAAATGCAGGCTAGCTTGCCATTGAAAAAATTACATGGAGCTAGTCACTCAGCTGCCTCGCCATTGAAAAAATATTTTGAGATTTACTTGCTTACTGCTTGCTGCTTGCTTGGTGTGAGATGGATTTGCAGTGTTCTTAAGACACTCAGTCTTGCTGGCTGGATTCTGCTAAAATTCAAAGTCTAGTTATATTTGCATTCACAGTCTGTTGCATACAGAAACTTGCAGAATATACACTGATGAGAGAATATACTTTGCAGCACTTGTCTTTAAGAGCAGTAACCAATAACTTTTTATAATAAACCAAACGGAAACACGTTACAGGTTAAAAGTACTGTTCCAACTTTACTTCTCATATAGTACAGATGATGTGAGAGATATAACATTTACCTTAGGACTTGTGTCCCTACCATACCTCTAACATAGCTGGATTTATACAGCTCTTTATATACACTTTTTAGTCATGCATAAACATATTTTTGAGGAAACACATTGTTCTGTATTCTATTTTGGAGAATTGCTTATCCTGTAGAAACAATACTAAGCTTCCTTGTTTAACAATGTCTTGTAAGAGACCAGCTTTTCTGACAGTGTGAATATCCTGTAACAGTGTCCTGATGTCCATGTAGAAAAACATATTTTGAGAAAACACATTGTCAGAGATCAGCTTTTCTGACAGTGTGAACATCCTGTATTTTATTTGGATCTTTGTATAAAAAAATCTGTTCTTGTGCCATATCCTGTTTTTCATGCAGAAAAACATATTTTTGAGAAAACACATTGTCACAGTGTCATAAACATATCCTGTTGTTTTAGGAAACATATTGTGTCCATTTTTATATGCAGAATAACATGTCAGTGTTCTTTAAAAGCTGATTTTGCATTTTTGTTCTTGCATACATCCTGTTTGAGTCTGTAAGGGAAAAATGTCCATTCTTTAAAAGCAGATTTTGTATTTTTGCTCTTGCATACATCCTGTTTTGAGTCTGTAAGGGAAGAATGTCCATTCAGCAGATTCCTTTTCCAAGCCATGGTCATTTAGTATGACTGCTGATCACATATTACTAAACTTTGTTTCTGCATTTAAGCAAGCCTTTTCTTTCAGCATATTTACAACATAATTAATTTCAGACTAATATTAATAAAATCTAACAGCTACATATATAGTTATGTATATATCTATTTAGATATAGATATAAATATATATATATATATATATATATATATATATATATATATATATATATGTAGATACATATACATACATACATACATCTACATGTTTAAATACATTTCCTGTACTGTTGCATGCCTGTGCTGGATGATATGTTTGTAAAAACATCAGTATTATGTATATCTGACATGGCTTAGTGGTAAGTCACTTTGGCTATGATGTGCAGGGTCCTGGGTTTGAGCCTTGCAAGGCTGTTTATCTTGTTGCTGAGCAGAACCACAACCGTTGGATACACAGTGATTAAGGCACTTTTAACCAGGTTTGAGCATGTATGCATGGAGGTAAGCACTGCTAACTTCCGGTTACAGTTTCTTATACTCAGCTTCTAAATTGCTTAACCTGTGTAGGCATTGCTTACCCCTGCACAAACAGACTTAAACCTGCTTACTGCTGCTTAAAAGTGCTTACTCCGGCTTACCTCTGCACTAATCTCTTTAAAAGAAAAGAAAAAAGGGTTAATAGGAAAGTGGTGAAAAAGGGGCACAAAGAGGGAAAGACAGTAGGGAAAATAGCTAGGGATGTGCAGGAATGGTGTAGGGAAGGTCCATAGCTGCCCATTTCTTCTACAGCAACAGCTGTGCATATACACTGAAATTAGAGGTAGATTTGGACATGCAAACCCCTGAGAGAGGGTTGAGGACAACAGTTATATGTTATATTACCAATTAGGCCAGATTACAGAGTGGAATGTTGGGAGGGGATAGTAGGTATATTTGGGGAGGTAGGTTGGGTAGGTTAACAGACAAGACAAACAAGATGTATACAGGGGTGGTATATGACACGTGGGTGGTAAACACCTTGATGAGGAGGGGTGTTGGGAAATCAGAATCCTATGAGCCCCTTAGGGAAACAGTGAGACTGAGATCCCTACCCATGGGCAGTCACCACTGCACCTTCACAGCCCTAAAGGTGGTTGTGCTGGGGGCTGAGTCAGAGAACCAGGCCAACCCTCTAGTCATGACACACAGCTCTCTAGCTGGGGTAGCATACCTCCAAACTACAGATTGAGCTCGCTACACACCACGACCCGGACATGTCGACGGATGATAGGTTCCTGTCCGTGCTCACTCCCAGGGTGGGCATGCCCCATCCCCTGAGCCAGTTCCACCTGAAGATGGTGCAGGACCAATGGATGAAGAGGTCCCGGGTTGGGCCCCAGATGTGCTGGTGCCCGGTGCCATGGCCTGCTGAGGTGGGACAGATGGGTCTGCTGGGATCCACACTCCCATACGTGCTATGGTGTTTATATTTTATAAAAATAAATAATAGTCAACACTTTCCAGGATTAAGTATAACAGCATGCATAGATATTCCCATTAACCCAGACACCATATATGGAACAGTTGCATAGCAAGCAGAACACATGCATATATGGGACCACAGTGGTAATTACAACAGCATGCAGGTACACTGATGGCACCATGCCACCAATGTTGAAGTATTTCAACATAACTCATACATAGAAACAGATTTAAATAATTATCAAACAATAGGATATATGTCCCAACATTACAGTTAAGTCAGCACATGCCAGTTGAGTTGGGTATTTAGTTTATTGTTGCAGATATGGTGGTGGGGGAGAGATGTCAATTAATAACTAGTATATTCCTGTAGTTCACATTACTTTCCTAGTCAATGCTGTTATCTGTACCTTACAAGTATTAGTACACAGTCCTATTGCCTTAGTTTGGACAGTGGTATGGCTGTCATCATCGTTATACATGAACTGGTTTTACCTGCAGTATATACCTCTTACCTGGTATACCTGTGGAGGAATTGTTTAACACTAACTGTTTTTTCACATACTCCCACATTCCAGGTTGATGTTATGCACATATATGTCCATCTCTTTTTGCACAGACTCTGGCCATGTCTTGATCACATACAGGTGAACCGGGACATATTTAGATTATTGCCCTCTTCAGCCTTTAGTGACTTACAACATTCTATAGTGTGGAAATCAAAACAACTGCTCCAAACCAAGACCAAAAGACACGGACACCAGAGGTTAGCACTTTAATTCACTTTAATATGCTGTGAACTTCATCAGAAAAACCAGTACCAGTACAGGGTATCAATCTTTTATTTCTAGGCACAGTGTTCATATCTGACGGACCTGTGGGAGCAATGTTTGTCAGCACTACCTGAATGTTGCCACACAAATTACCAGATTCCACATTAGTATTATGCACATACATCTCACTCTGTTATTGTACACACTGTGGTCACAGCTTGACAACATGAGGGTGTAGATGGGACATACTTGGCTTATTACTTCCATAACATTTTGGGGAGTTGCTAGTGTGACAGTTTTGTTCTTATAGATGTGTAACAATCAGTTGTATTTCTTGCTTGCTGCCTAAACGTCTGGGATCATTTCACTGATTTCCCAGGGGGTAAGGATGAAAGGCAGCAAATATGGGCTGATTTACTGGACATTCTGGACATATCTGTACAATTGTAGGGTATGATTCTGTATGCAGGAATTCGAACCATGGCTGTTTGTGCTAAAAATACAGTTCACATCTCAGTTGCATGTACTATTTGGATTTTGTCTGTCTTTTCACTGTTTTCTGTATATGTCTCTCTCAGTTGTACTAAATTACCTCTGGGGATTACACCAGTCATATACAGACATTCCTATACATTTTATTTATGTTGCACAGTGTGGGTAACAGTGCTTAATACAACAGCACTACTAAGTGATTGCAAATCTACATTACCATATGATACCAGAGTAAACACATGCAGTCCAGCAATTAGACCTTTATTGTCAGGCTATTATGCTTTTATTTACATACAACCTATATGAGACTCTTCCTGCCATATTCTCTGGTGTATGCAGTACTTGCCTTAAACAATACAGGTTTTATACAGGCAATTAACTTATTAATACTTTTAGATTTATTTCATATGACAATACATGCAAGAGTATTACTAACCTGCCTTGCGTCACAACCTCTCCAAGTGACATCCATGAGCCTCCTGGTTTGCAGCCTGCTCACTTGCCACTGTGAAGGACATAAGAAGAATATTTAGCCATTCCTATCCATAATATAAATGAGCTGGCAATTATTAAACAGGTAATGGAGTGATACACACAGCTGGGACCTCCTCTGTCCTCCTAGCCTCTTGGATCCACTGATCCAAGAGATCCCCCTTTCACCGCTTCAGGTCAGCATAGTGATGCCTGACCTGCTCACTAGTTTGGGGTATGCCAGTGGCACTGGTGGGGTCATGGGCAAGACGGTCTCAGGCTTCCATTAAATATTGGGAACCCTGTTACTGGCCCTGCAGCAGTCTCTGCTCATGGTCTTTGAAAAGGAATCATGTCATGACTCTGGACTCCTGGATGCCCCAGCACTGCACCCAAAAGCACACACCCTCTCTCATTCCAGACATAGTGCCTGCAAGGGGAAGCTACAACCAGTTATGAGATGTATTCCCACCTGTTGGGTTTAAATAAGGTTGATTTGCATTGATTGGACGGTTTTGAAAAGGCTAAGCTATAGGCAAACCTGCTTACCTAAGGTTGGCATTGTTTAAAGGGGTATACCAATGTGCAAATTGAGTTAGCTGGCCTACACATTGCTTACACCTACTAAGCTGGCCTGTGCAATACTTAATATTTAATTTGCATTATATTTGCTTTTTGGAATTTATTTATTATTCATTACATGTTATATATGTGTCTGGTATCCATGATTCATGTGTACGTACACTGTATGGGGTCCTTGTGTTTATTAAGGGACTTCAACACTTTATTACAATTAGACCTCACATCTGGGCTTACTGCAGTACTCCAGTTCACATATTTATGTTATGTAGTAGGTTACACAACATAAGACTGTATATAGATTCCTTTTACATGTTCAGTTTTATTTTCCTATAATGAAGATTTGTTTGGTGATACCTCAATCATATGTACTGCTGTGATGGCTTAGTGGTTAACTACTGTGACTATAGTGTACAGGGCCCTGCATTCAAGACCTGTAAAGGCTGTTTATTTTGTTTCTGGCCAGAACAGCGGCTGCTGCATTCAGAGTGATTAAGGCACTTTTAAGCACTTGTGAGCAGGTTTGCTTGGGTTTGCCCAATTGTAAACTAGGCTGACCTTCGCTTAAATATGCTTACAGAGAGTTAGCTTCAATATTGCTTAAACTGTGTGCGCATTGCTTACCCCTGCGTGAACAGGCTTAAACCCACTTGCTAGTGATTAAATATGCTTACTAGTTCTTACTCCCACTTAGCACTGCACTAATTTAGTCAGTATTGTCTAATGGTTCTTGGGAAGGTGGGGGATTTGGAAGCTATATGGAGCTATCATTCATTGCACATTTTATCTTCCATTTGTATCCGTGATTCCTGTGTACATATACTGTATTGGGCATGTGTGATTATCTGTGGATTTTGCAACATTATGACACTGACACCTCAAATCTGCATTTAATGCAGCACTTCAATTCACAAATATATGTTATTTAGTAGGTTATGCAATTAAAAATATTGGTCATAAAGTGATTTGGCATGGAAAATGGAATGTGCTGCAATGGGACTCGATGACTGCTCGTAAGGCGAATGCTCTGCCCACTACACTATTGCTATACTGCTTCATTTGCATACATCTTGCTTTTTATACTCTTCTGCCATTTAAGCTGCATTAACCATAGCTAAGCGATGGACAACCCATGCACCTACGGTTAAATTTTATCTATTTCATAAAAAAAAATCTTTATATCTGTTGTTTAAACTATTGCTCTAGTACATGTGGGGGTGTTGCTGGGGGTATGTGTATACCTATGAGCAGTTTCACTCATTCTTTTATAACTTGTCTGCTGTTCTTCATTGCAGGGGCGTGTATATTCTGAGAGCTGTGCTCTCAGACACGCCCCCTGCACTCTTACACACTCCATGTAAGATTAGGAGCTCAGGCAGTGCACTTTCATTAATATGCATGGCGCGCTGCTGTCCTGCTACTAAATGTCCACTTCCATACAGGACTAAGCTATTCCTGCATGGAAGGATAGTGAAGCCGGGGGATAGTCTCAGTGATGTTACACATATAGATGTATTGCAAATTCAGGAAGGGCTGCAAGGTCAGGCATATTGTTACTGAGACTCCTGACACTGAGCAGAGCAATCTTGATGTAGTTTTGTGTTGATTTGTTTTTTTGGTTAAGTTCTGCCTAAAAAATGATAGTATGAGGGCAGCACAGACTTTATCGAGTATGCAAAAGCATAGGAACAATAGTTTCAAGGTCGTTAGCCAAACAAGTAGAGCTCTCAAGCCTTGCATACTAGGCCAGCACATACTGGATCTCCCTAATCTTGTCCAACCTAGTGAGAATTGAATTGGTATGTCTGGCTATGGAGTCACATGTCACTAGGAGCTTTTTATTTGTAATATGGCTAGGAGTAGAAGATTTGAGGTGATTTACATCCTGGTGACTCTTTGTTATGAGTGTGCCAATAAGGATATGGTGTCTGGCTTTCACTGAGACAGTCCTAATGGGTCTAGGAAGCTTTGCATAAGGCAGTTTAGTGTATGTTTGAGTGGAGCTCTGTGAAGGTGTGCATTACTCTCTGTTTGTTTTTTTTTCAAGAGATTTGTCTCCATGTTATTTAAGTACTTGCACATCTCACAAGTAGAATACATTTTGCTGAGTCAGAGTTCATTGTCAGTGAACGTCAAGCAGTTGATACATTATCTGAGGATACCAAGTGCTGTCAAACTAGTAATGGAGGGAAGACAAGCAGACAGTGCATCCATTTTAGTCTGAGGAATCAGAACTTCTCGATATTTAACTTATTAGTAAATAAGCAGAGGATGTGCATTTACTTAAATAGAATTTTGGTTTACACTATGATTAAATTAATTTTAGTTTATTTTTTGTGCAGAATGCACTTCTATTAATTTAGTTTTAGGTTATATTTTGACACTTCTATTTAATTAATTTTAGTTTATGTTTTTTTATAGAGTAGCACAGCCCTACTGAATGAGATAACACCAGTTGTTTGTTTAGTCGAACTATATGGCTCCCTATATTCATAACACTGTTTGTTGGCACACCAAAAATGCAGGAGAAGAGCAAAATCTCAGACATAGGTTCATAGGTTCATAGGTTCATACTAGACTATCTGCCCGAGGGCATTTATAAGCCTAGCCCATAGTTTTGTGGCTTACGCCACCCCTTTAGTTTGGAGAAACTATGCCCATTATTTTGCTGTGCCTCTGTTGAGCAGTGACACTGAGGTAACCCCTGGGGTGTATCTGCGATCTCCCATCCATTGGTCAAGATTCCTCTTGAACAAGGCCAGCGAGGTGCTCTGCCTCACATAAACCAGGATTTTGTTCCACAGCATAGGGAGTCTTTGGGTGATGAATCTATCCCTCCAGCACGTCCTATTAATAACCGTGTCGAGGTTTAAGTCTCCGCCTTGTGGCTCTGAGGGATCTAGATTTTTGAGATGAAGCATGTTCATCAAATCTGGGTTTGACATGGCCTTGTATGTCAGGCATAGGTCACCTCTGAGCAAGCGGTAAGCAACTGAATATAACTGGAGTTCTTTCAGTCGGGCAGCATAAGACAGATTTTTGAGACCCTTTATCCTTTTGGTGAGGAACTTTTGTGGCCTCTCCAGCTGCTGCAAGTGTCGGGTCAGATACATTCCGAATGGGCCATTGTACTCGATCATTGGTCTGATGAGTGATGAGTATAGGGAGACTATGACTTCCCTTGATCTAGATGTGAATCCCTTCATGATAAGGTGGGCAATGTAGAAGGTCTTCCTAACTACTTTAGCAATATGAGTGTCGAATGAAAGGCTACTGTCAACCTGGGTTCCCAGGTCCCTAATAACTTCTTCTGTGTTCAGGGGATTGCCACCTATATGGTAGCTAGGGGTAACCTTATTTTTCCTGAAGGGTATGACTATGCATTTCTTGGCATTTAACTTTAGGCCATGACTCTGGCACCAGTTATCCATTTCTGTGAGACCCTTCTGAAGGATATCTGTGTCGGATGTGTTTTCAACTACGGCGCCCAGTTTGCAGTCATCTGCAAACTTTGTCAGCCATAACCCTCCTGTGTTTGCTTGTACTTCAGAAAAGTAGATGCCAAACAAGAGTGGGCCCAGGACTTGAGCCCTGTGGGACACCACTTGTGACAGGCTTTGAGTCTGACATGGCGCCAGCAACTCTGACCCTGTGGGTTCTGTCACTCAGCCAGTTTGCAACCCATCTTGTAATGTATGGGTTTACATTTAAGTTGATGAGTTTTTCAATGATACCCGAGTGAGGTATTGTATCAAAAGCCTTCGCCAGGTCTAGGTAGGCTGTATGGACTGCCTTTCCCTCGTCAATGGCCTTGGTGACTGTTTCGAAAAAGTCAACCAAGTTTAGAAGGCATGATCTGCCTTTGACAAAGCCAAACTGGGTTGGATCCAAAGTCTGCAAGTTCCCTATGTCTTTATTTATGAGATCCATTATGATCCTCTCCATGGCTTTGCAGATAAGGCTTGTCAAGCTAATGGGATGGTAATTTCCAGGGTCGGTGGAGGCACCGCCTTTGTGGAGTGGGACCACAGTCGCTGTGCGCCATTCCCTGGGTACGTATCCGGAGGTGAGACTAAGATTAAACAGCTGTCCTAACTGTGGGTTTAATTCCTCATTGAGTTCATGGAGCACACAGCCGGGGACACCATCAGGTCCCATGGATGCTGTGTTCTTTGCCTTGGAGAGAGCAATTCTCACCTGGGCGTTAGAGATGTTTGGGGGGCTACAATCATTTGGTAAAGGAGCTTCTCCTTTAACCTTGTTTTTTTGCAGGGGTGGAAGTCCCTCTGCAGCTCCTGGACTTATACATACCATTTCCGAGATCACCAAACCGCAGAGAAAAAGGAGTTTTTAGAGAAACCTCCATCTTGGACTTTGTATATGCAAGTCTGTTTTATTTTATTTTGGCAGATCAGTCTCTGTATTTCAGAACTCACTGAAGCTGGTTCCAGCATTTCAAATGGTTAATTTACTATACAGAATTTCATTTGTACAGTACAGCATACGGTTTGTATTATTTAAAACTGAAAATTAATTTGCCCATGTCAATCTAGTACAGACTTTCACATTGCTGTGTGGGACTAGTAATCTTTTCAATATAATCAATCAGGAAAAATGAAATGACCAACAGCTAGAGCTTCAGGCAGTGATGTCAACTTCCCTGGAACAGCATCAAATTATCCACTCCCACAGAATTACCAGCTACTAGCTCCTAGACAGCTTCTAAATATGGAAAAACTGACTACAACTGTACGAAGTTCATAAGGTTTAATTTAAAGCAGAAAAAAGTAATGAACTTCAAACAGTAGGCTGGTGTTAATCTAAGCTTTCTCCAAAATATAACTGTCTCCTCTGATTTACTCATCAGTATGCTTTATATCTCAAATAGTCGATCTTATCAGGATCTGAAGAAATAGAATACCCTGGATCACCACAGCTGTTCAGAAATGCGTATCTGCCAGATAAACTGCATGGAAAGCTTGCAAAAAGCTAGTGAATGAAAAACAAAAGAATAATTAAGTACATTTTTTGAAATAAATACCAGATTAAAATCTGAAAAGCTTAGATGATTAACTGCACTTCAATATAACACAATAATAGGAATAATTCTGGAAAAATCTTTCCATTCACCTGGAAAATAACTACACTGCTATAGGTGATCCAGTAACACTCAATTTCTCCTCTGAGATGATCAATAATTTGTTTTCAGCAGTCACTCAGATCCTTACTTAAAATTCTAACATTGTTCAATATCTTACAACAATGTTACGCAAACTGAGATTGAGATGTTTACCACTTCATCTTCTAATCCTCAAAGTATAACTCTATACTTAACCAAATGCAAAGTAATCAGTGCTGGGGCACACAACAAAAACATGTCACCAGTGATAGCCAACAATAAGCATTATCATTGAGTTCTGCATCGGGATTTGTGGCTTGTAGAATGGATCCTTGGGGAGTTAAGCTTCATTGAGGTATACAAAAGCTATTTACATTAGTTGTCATCACTATTAAATGTTGCTTACAAAGATGAAAGATCATGATTCAATATATGTAGATAACATTCAACTGGCCTGCCCTGGATAGAGATTCACAGTGCTATTGGCAATTGTAGTCATCAGTTGATGTGGGAGAGTTTCTGCCATCCTAGCATTTTCAACAGTATTTGACCATGTAGATCATAAACTGCTATTACAGCATTTGAAGGAAATGGTTGACAGTCAATCCATGTTAAACTGGTTCAGTGACTAGATTTCGTAGCATACACAGACAGTGACATTGCAGAAAAGATTTTCTGACTACTACTGGGATAATCTAGGCATACTATAAGGTTTCATTTTTGGCCTCCTTGTTTTCTCCATTTGAAGAGATAATACCCACCAATACACAGAGGGTATATGACTGGTTAAGCATGCTGAAGTCACTGTCCATCTTCATAAGGCTGACATTCTGGTCATATATGTGTCAGATGCAGCTTGGTTTCATTTCTTGAATGAAATCAATAAGTTAAAGTAGACTAATCCACAATGAAAACTAAAGAAAAATCAAACTGTTCCCAGAACACAATTGATACCCTCAGCTCCTGCTATCAAACTGAGCAGGAAGAAAGGTGGATGTACATTGGCACCATAACAGATAATGATCAAACATTCAAACAACAGGTCAACACACTTGTAAATCAGGTCATTTATAAAAGTGTGTAGTCTAGACAATGATATACTGGCTAAGATGTGATAGGAAAATTTAATAAACATGAGTTTGATGGACTGCACATGGTCTATAATAGAATTTCAAAGCTGCACATGTTTTCCTGCATATAGTCATATGGATATCAGTGCATCAGAATTGGTCAGGCCTGCTTGACCAATGTTTTCCAATGCCAGTTTCTCATCAGGTTTGCATGCCCAAACCTAGCCAAAGAGAAAGCAAAACCTGGAAATATCAACAGTCAAAATGAAATGGTGGAACACATGATCTGCCCCCTATTACATAGTGACTGTTCTGTTAAATCTGGTACAGCCGTAAGTTATGTCAAAACATATCTCAGAATATATTCCTGTATATTGGGACACTTAGTAGATCGTGAGTGCTGTGATGTTCTACTAACACATGGAATGTGGCATGTGCTTATTGTCCCATGAGATGACATATGAATCAGGACAATGTACCATTTCTTTTGGAATCTGGACTGAGTAATTGTTTTATCCATAAATGTTTCTACATTTCCTGATTTGCATATCACATAGGAGAGCATGCAGTAAAACTTATATAATTCTAATCATGGTCTTTATGAGAGAATACTCAGGTCAGCCATATGCATCAAATGTAATAGTTTTGGAATCCAGAGCCATGCATGCACTTCAAACAATTTTAACTTAAAAATAGAAATGAATCTATGCACATGCGCGAACACACACACACACACACACACACACACACACACACACACACACACACACACACACACACACACACACAGTTAAGCTACTTTTCAGGTTTCATTAAATTAAGACATTTCTCAGAATACTGGCATTTTAAAAACACTATTACATGTGTATAAATGCATATGTTAAAACTGAGCTGTGTCAGATGCCTCCCCAGCTCACACCAGAGGGTATAAGCTACATTACTGTCCTGCCTACTTCCAAAATGGTCAACCAACTGATTTTGCAGTGTATTCTGCACATTGATAGTTCAGTATTCTTGAGAAGCACCTCAAGGCATGAGTGCCATAGCTACATGGACCTGAATTCCAAGCAGCCATAGTCCATTCAGTACTGTATTAGCATTTGCAGCACTTCCTAGGTTTTGAAGAGCAGTAAAGCCAATTTTACTAGATTATATATATATTTTTTTACTTTGTGCCACAATAACTTTTGAACATTCCCTGTAATTGTCAGATATTCCTTCCAAGCTCTGTTCATCTGTGATATTTGCCAAACCACCAAGGAATACTTCTACTCTGTTGTAATCTTTGACAAGGGTCTTTGTCTGCCTACACTCCATAGGAAATTTCAGCTTGTCTGGTTTGTGTCTTTACTTAGTGGGACTTTTTCCTGTTTCACTGATGTAGAAGACATTCCTGACACCCCTTATAACTTGTTGCCTGGTTTTATCATCTACAGTTTTTGTCTCTAGACATATTAGGGCTTTTCCTTTTTCTGGTCTGTCTTTAGCACTTCACTTTGTCTACGTCTTTGTTTTATTGTATTTTTATTTCATTTTGCTGTTGCCTTTGTTTTAACATATATTTTTAATTCACTTTACCTTTGCTTTTATTTTACTTCATTCTTTATTTAATTTTGTCTTGTATCACTTGTTTCCTGTTGCCGTGTGACTTGAATCAGCCCTCCTATAGGGTTCTTAATGGACTAACTCCTCAGCTCAATTTTAACATACTTGTACTTTAAAAGAGATTATTTCTTCAGAATACTCTTTAATTTGCATGAACAACTGTTTGCTTGTTTTTATTTTAATCTATGATTTTTTTTTACATTTTGAACTTTGCAACAAGTTCTTCACTGTACTTGTTTTAGATCTTTGTTTCTCACAGTACTCCTATGAATTTTATACACAGTCATGTGTCCCTTATACAGCTAACTTGCTTTTGCTTATAGCATGATTTGTTAAAATTTACATTATAGGTTCATAGGTAGTTGACTATTGAGGCACCTAGCTAAACTCCCAGCTAATCCACAGTGCTGTCTCGTTAAGTGAATTGCTGAGAGTCCCACAGTAGGTAAATGGAGGCTGAAGGAGTCAAACCCTGGACTACAGGAAGCAGCACATTAACAGCTCATATCCTTAAAACTGTGCACTAACTGACTTTGACATGACATTGAGTAACTTCATCTCACAATTCATTTATGCCTACTGTTGACTCTGTTTCCACACCATAAACCTCAAACACGTTTAAACTCCATACCTCTCTCCACATTAAAAAGCCTGCATTTCCTTTGTAAATTGGGGCTTATTTCTCTTTTGATCTAGAACTTTTTTCAAGCTCAAAAACATTGTTATCTTATTTCCAATCCCCTGCAAGGCATAATTTAGTTAGACACCACTTTTATAAAACACACTTTTGTAACTCAGAATCCTTGTATTTATAGATTTTATGTCAGTTACATACATAGGCTCTGCCTCCAATACCTTCTTATTGTGAGTCAGTTATTTTTCCACCTGGCACAGTTAATTTTTATGCAAGACTTATTTTACTCTTTGTAGTTTAGACTCCATTTAAACCATATAGTTTCCTTTATGCCCCACATTTTATAATGCACAGACTTTCACTTAGGGTATCTGTTTCTGTATGCAACCCTACAGTCTTGCTCAAATGTTCCTTTGAACACAGTTTCTGTTTCTTTTATTTTTCATTTGATTAATGTCTATCAGCCCTGTCTGACCTTTTTTGAAAACTCACCCGCCATCATTTCCATATGTGCCAGTTCTCTTTTTAAGTGTGTTTGCATTTTTATGAAGCTTTTCAATTACCATTTGTTTTAATTTCTCACTTTGCTCCTCAGCAACATACTCTGTTGGTTGGGTTGTTAAAATGTTTTCTACACTATTCTTTATCCTCAGGATTTCCTCCCTGAAAGAGGTCAAGTTCTTTGAAATTCTGATTGCTCCATTATCATAGAATCAAGCCTCTTTACCAAAAGATGCACACGGTGCAAGTTTCAAGACATCAATTCAGCAAGCATAAAATATACACTGCCAAAAAATTGCCTAGAACTTCCTTTAGCATTTCTGAAATGCTCCCTTTAGAGTTTTTTTTATGAGCACAAAGTCAAATTGCAATGCTTACCATGTTTTCTCTCTATTATTTATAAGCACCTAGTAATCAGATTTTATACTGATTTTTCTTTTGCCTCTCAAAGTCAAGAAAAATCTTGTTATTCTGATTTCAACTTACACAGAACCTTTTTGAAAAAAAACTTAGTCTTTCCATCAGACTACTAAGTAAATGTATTTGGGTTTACTGTCTCGAGATTTAACTACTCAAACAGCCAATAGCTAAACTACTTGACCCAAATTAAATATGGTCAAGTATTAATTGACTATGTGTATTTAAACAATTTGGAGAAAACAGTAAGAAAACCAAGTAAGGATGCCAATGTCTTAGATATCATACTGACAAATCTAAGCTCAATACATTCCTCATTCATGGTTATACCCCCTGTAAATTATAAAAAATCACAGTAATGTCATGATTAACCTAAGAGTAAAATCAAACTCAAATATAAATAAATGATTTTTCCTAGACATTATCATTAGAAATGGAAGCAGACTAGGGTAGCACCTTCAGTAACCCATTTATGTCTGCATAACATATTATCACTCAGTTCTGAGACACTACTAACTTATGGCTTAATGAGCAGTTACATGCCTATAAAACACAAATACAGGTAAACCGAACAAAAAAAAATAAAAAATGTTTATGGAATCACAAAATTAGTAAAATACATTAAAGAAAAAAGATATACTATGGATCTTTCAGACAGTACCCTAGTCACAAAAACAAGTCTAGATTAAAAAAAAGTTAAAATTACCATTTACCAAATTTTCCCGATTTAACTATGAACTCAACTTGATCTCATAGACAAAAAGCAATAATGAGGCATTCTTTAGGTTCATCAGATAAATAAAAAAGGACAAACTATGAATGAAACATGTTGCCAACAATGTCAGAATTAGGAAGAATATAAAGTCTGAAACTCAAACATATTTCATTATTTAGTGACTTTAGTCCTCAGTGATTTGCTGTTTTATGGCAAGCAATCAAAATTGTGAGGCAAACTCTGACCATTCTACAAAACTCTGTACAGTCGAGACATATGGGTACATGTTAGGCTGCATGATGAGGCAGGTGTTTCAGGAAGTAAGCAAGGGAAGAGGTCATACTGCAAATTATTCTGGTGTGGGGGCTAAACATTATGCTAATTTCTATACCATCAGCATGCAGCAGGGGTCGAAGTGTTAGGGCATTTTGTTGGAGTGAGTTACAAAGAGAGAAAATAAGAAGGGTCAGTTATGGGGCATCTATTAGAGACCCTTACATGGATAATAGTTCTTGATAAATTGCTTCACATTAGGATGCCAGAGGTCCTTATGCCAGATATTTTAAAGGTTCGTGAGAGGCTGACATTGTTTAAAAAATGTTTTATATCAAACAATCACATTGCTGTAATAGAAAAATTGCCAACATTTAAGTAAAAGCTAAAAAAAAAAATTCTAAGACATTAACTTAGTCATCAAAAATTGTAACTATAAGAGGAATGAAATATAGTTTATTGATTTGTTTTAAAATGGTACACTGAATTGTATAAACTGAAAAATGAGTCAAAATTGTGATTAAGTTCAGAATGCAGAAGCATCAGATTGCCACTGTTTCTCACTAGTATTTTTGTGAGATTGTTTGCCTTTGGTGAAGACTGAACAAAAAACATGTAATACAACTTTTCAGAATTTATAATCTTGTAGGTTCAGGGGATCATAGGAGATTACTAGCTTAATGTCTTAACAGCCTTTATAAGCTTAGCCTAAAAGACCTGTCTTGAGTATGTTACAGGTTGACCTTGTCCATAACAGGCATAGGTGCTACTCTAGGTGTGAATTTGTGATTCGCCGTCCATTGATCCAAACCATGGTTGAAGAGGGCCAGGGAAGGGCTGTGCTTAACATGAATTGGAAGCCTGTTCCAAAGAGGGGGCAATCTCTGAAACACACATCTGTCTTTCCATCATGTTTTGTTTGAGTTGCTAACAAACTTTAGATCCCTGAATCAGATGATCCTAGTGCTGTTTGACTTGCAAATGTGTAGCAGCTCCATTCGGGCTGGATTTGTGAGTGCCTTGTAAGTCAGGCATAGGTTAGCCCTTGAGTTGGTAGGAGACAGAGTAAAGGGATAGGGCTTTTAGTCTAGCCTCAAAGGACATGTTGTTTACACCCTGTATTTTCTTTGTGGGGCGCCTCTGAGGTCACTTCTGCTGCTGTAAGTACCTAGTGAAGTACATGACAAAGGGTGCATTGTAGTCAATTATTGGTCTTATATGGGCTGAGTACGGTGGAACTGTAATTTCCTTGGATCCGGATATGATAGCTTTATTTATAAGTTTTGCCACGTAGAAGGGCTTCCTCATCACTGTGGACACATGGCAATCAAAGTTCAGGATACAGTGTATCTGTGTACCTAGATCTTTCACCTCTGAGTCTACTCTTAGGGGTGTGCTATTGATGTTGTAATTTGCAGGGTTATTAGACTTCCTAAAGGGTATGATAATGCTTTTTTTCACATTTACTTTTAGACCATAGTTCTGGTACCAATCATTTATCTGATCTAGACCTTCCTGAAGAATATCTGCATTATTGGGGGATTCAGTGATTTCTCCTAGCTTGCATTCATTGGCAAACTTTGTCATCCAGAGACCTTCCACATTAGCCTTGAATTCAGAGAAAAATGTTCTGAACAGGAGTGGTCCCAGCACAGACTACTGTGGTATACTTGTAGTGTCCTGTCCATGAGGCAATTTGCTGTCCACCTGCTGACATATGGATTTGTGCCCAGTTTTATGAGTTTGTTTATAATACCTGAGTGAGAAATTGTGTCAAATGCCTTGCAAAGGTTGAGGTAGGCAGTATGTACTGTTTTACGTCATCCATCTGTGACTTTCTCAAAGAAATCCACCAGTTTCAGTAGGCATGACCTGCCCTTGACAAAGCCAAATTGGGTCAGGTCCTCTGTTTGGAGGTTTCCTATGTCATTATTTATCAGGTCCATGATTATTCTTTCCATGGCCTTACATATAAGATGAGTCAAATTTATGGGTCTATAATTTAGCAAGTCAGTAGATGGTCCCCCTTTATGCAAGGGGATGACTGTAACTGTCTTCTATGTTGTTGTGACAAAGCTAGTCCAGAGGCTGTGGTTAAATAGAGATTCTAATGGGCATGATAAGTCTTGATTTAAGCTTTTTAAGAGACAATCTGGTATAACATCAGGCCCCATTGAAGCCACATTTTTAGTTTTATAGAGCACAGTGAACAGTTCTTTGGAGATAATTGGCAGTTTGTGGTGGAGTTTATTTCTTGGGGAGAACTGAGGATAATAGGGAGCTGAAATCCAAGGTAAATTTGTCAGCTAGTAGATTTGCTATATCTTCTGGATGAATATAGGTGATGCCATCTACAACTAATTCTGCACATTGCTGGGTGTTGCCCTTAACATTTCAGACATACCTGAAAAATTCCTAATGGCTATCCTTAGATTTGGAGGGTATTTTTACCCCAAAGTCTGCTTTCAGAGTCTTGCCTAGTTCCCTGATTCACTTCTTTAGACTAATAAGGGACTTTTTGCTCTGTTGTACACATTCCCTCTTACTTCTCAACAGGAGTTTCTTTCTTTTCTTGCACAACTTATTAATACCAGCGGTCCACCAGGGTGGCTTGTTTTTGTGGTTTGACCTGGGTTTATTTCAGTCTTATACTGCCATTTCCATGCATTTATTTATATGATCATATAGGGCTTTTGTGTACAACAGTGCATGGGTTTCTATTATTTCAAGGGAGACTACTATGTGATCTGATCTTACCAGTGAGGACATCACACTAGTGGGGGCAGTGGTCTCCTGTATTTGTGAGTACCATATCTAAGATGCTTGTTTCCCTAGTGGGAGTGCATACTAGCTGCTCCAAGGCATTTGAATTTACAAAGTCAAGAAGTCTTTAGGCATACATGTTAGTGGTCATGTATGCCTCCCATTTAATGGATGGTAGTTACAATCACCCATGAGTTTGATACTGGACTGGATGGCGATTGACTCTGGTAACTTTAAGTATGATGTATGAGTTTCCTGGTTCATAGTGGGGAACCCATTGCTAGCAAGAATATGGTAATGGATTTTCCCATGGTTAGTTGGATGTGGATTAGCTCAAGCATGTCATATTATTTGACCAGCTTTCAGGTGTGTTTATTCGTAATATAGATAGATACACCTCTACCTTTCACTCTTTCATGTTCAGTGGGTGGTCGGAACATATGAAAGAAAATATAGCCATGCACTGCTATAATGCTTTCTGTGGCTTTGCTCCATGTTTCAGTAACTACACAGATGTCGGCATTCTCCAGGGTAAGGATAGCGTCTAGGGAGTTCAGCTTCTTGTTGAAATGCCTACCATTAAGAAGTAACACCTTTAGCTTGTCCTGAGAAGCTTTTGTTATGTTGGAAGGTTTGTCTGTTTGGCAATGCCTAAAACAGGCACTATAGGGTGGATAATGTTTTGGCCAATATCCAAAAGCCTAGAGGTGACAGGTGAAAACCATCACTGGCAAAGTAGCATGACCAGTCAGCCATGTCCACCCAGGCTGACAGGTATTGGACCCCTTTGGAATGACAACAGTAGCTTAGCCAATTATTAAAGTTGATTATTTTTTTGCTGTTATTGTGGCATCATCTCTGGAGATGGTAGACTGCTTCTCAATGCTAGGTTCATACCTGCCTGTGACACATATTCTGAGAGCTCAGTCATGTCTCTCTTCATATAGTCCAAGGAGGTATGTCTCAGGTTATTCATATCCACATGGACTATGACTGAGTCATACTGGTACTTAGGGGTAAGTGACCTGACTGCTTGTGTGATCTGGTGGATCCTGGTTCCAGAAAAGCAACTAACTGTAATATTCTCCTTATCAGCCACATCAGTGTGCCTCACAATAGAGTCTACTATGATCAAAATATTGTGTTGTAGTGGTTTTCCCCTTTTGGGCTTAGTAATTGTAACACAATGAGATGTGTCTTTTTGTGTTGTGATGGGAATTGTCTCATTTATGTGCATTCAGAGTTTCTGAGGACTGCACCTGAAAAACTTTTGAGTTTAGTGTAGGTTACATGTGAGCAACTCCGCATATGTGCGTGTTTATGTGTTGTCCTTTATGGGTGTGTATCGCTGACAAACTGTTTGTTGCTTATGTGTCTGTATATGAGAGTCTAGCCTCCAGTGTCAATGTGTAACTACATCTGTCACATAATATATTTGCCTGTTTGAGAATTAAGTGGTTGTCAGTGTACATAAGACAATTGATACTTTGCCTCAGGATGCCCCATGTCCACCAAGCTGGATAGAGAGATAGCAGGAAAGCTCCCATCTGTGGTTGCAGGTCCTAAAGTGTATTTGCAAGTGATAAGAGTGGAGGACATTTGTAACCGGATGAGGGAAGGGTGCTTACTTCATGTAACCTGCAGCTAACCTAACCAGTGTGGCTGCCCAGCGACAAACCAGATGTTCTCTGAGCAGCAATAGTCCTGGGTGCTATAATACGGTAAGATATACCTAAATCATCCTAACTAAATGCATAAATGCTGCTCACCATGCAAACTAATAGTCCTGTGAGTAACACAGAACCGAAGTAAAGTTTCTAGGTGGTTTCTATAGGGAGATTTCACCTTCTGGTGATTGTGTATATACAAGGTGCCAGTGACCACTGCTGCATGAGGAGCAGCTTTGCACAAACATGAGGGTTATAAATAACCAGCAAAAGTAATAACAAAAAACTAGAAATAATAAATGGCTTGTTGTAAATGTGGATTGTACAGACTTATAGGACTCATAGGAACACTAGGTAATAACCACAAGGGCTCTTAGAAGCCTAGCCATGCAACCCAAATGTGACCCACAAATTTGATTTATATTTGATTTATAGGGGGTGATTTACCAACTGCCTCTGTCCATCAGAGACATAGGAGCCAGACCAGGAGTGAAATTCCATTTACCCTGGCACTGGTCATAGTTGCCTTTAAATAAGGATAGGGAGGAACTCTGCTTCATATGGATGGGGAGCCTGTTTCAGATAAAGGAAATTCTCTGAGAAACATGTCTGTCTCTCCAGCATGTTCTATTTATCTTGCAAGCAAAATTTAGGTCTTTTAACCTAATAGGTCTGATGTTGTTTGTTTTGCAGATGTGCTAAAGATTCATCAAAACAGGATCCAGGGATGCCTTGTATGTCAGACAAAGATTACCTCTCAGAAGTGTATATGATATCAAGTAGAGAGGCAGGACTTTGAGGCGATCAGCATAGGACATTGTGTTTACTCCATGTATTCTTTTTTAAGGGACCTTTGTGGACATTCCAGTTGCTGCATGTGTCTGGTAAGGTACATACCAAAGGGGGCATTATACTCTGTTATGAGCCTGATAAGGGCCTAGTACAGTGATATGATGACCTCTCTGGACCTAGATGCCATACCCTTGCTTGTAACTTGAGCAACACAGGAGGATTTTCTTACTACCTTGGACATATGTTGGTCGAAGGCTAGGTTACTATCTACATGAGTTCCCTGATCCCTGACTGCTGAATCAACTTTTAAGGGCGTTTAATTGATGATGTACTTATGTGGGGTGGCAGACTTCCCAAAAGGTGCTATAATGCATGTCTTCACATTGAGTTTTAAACTATGGCTTTGGCATGAAGCATTTGTCTGTATTAGACCCTCCCATTCTCATTTTGGGAGAATTCAGTGACTGGTCCCAGTTTGCAATCATCTGCAAACTTGGTTAGCCAGACGCCTTTGACATTGCCAAAGAGGTGTGGGCCTAGCACAGAGCCCTGGGGGACTCCATTGGTAACCTGTCTCTTTATGGAGGTGGCCTCACCTCACTTATTCTAACCTCCTGGATACTATCAGTGAGTCATCTAGCTATCCACCACGTCATTAAGTGGTTTATAAGTAGTTCTGTAAGTTTGTTAACAATGCCTGAGGGGGATATTGTATCAGGTGCTTTAGCCAGATCTAGGGAGGCAGTATGCTCAGTTCTTCCCTCATCTATTACCTCAGTGACCTTTTCAGAGTAATCCACCAGATTTAGTAAACATGACTTTCCTTTGACAAAGCCAAACTGTGATGGATCCAGTGTCTGGAGGTCTCCTATGCCCTTGTTGATAATTTCCATCATAATTCATTTAATTTATTTGCAAATAAGTCTAGTCAGATTAATGGCTCTGTAGTTTCCAGGATTTGTTGAAAGTCCTGTCTTATGAAGGGTGGGGGTGCATCACAGTCCTCCATTCATGTGGCACAAATCCGGTTTTAAGACTATAGTTGTATAATGATTCCAAGGGCCCTGATAAGTCATATTTTAGACTATTCAGGAGACATCCTGGGATGTTATCAGGGCCATTGAGGCTGTGCTCTTGGCTTTAGTAAGTGCATCCAGTACATGCTCTCTCATTATAGCTGGAAGGGTTTAGTTTGAGAGTATTATTGTGGCAATGGCTGGGGATGAGAAGGGGTAAAGTTGAAACTGAATTTGTCCACTAAAAGGTTTGCTATAACACCAGGCTTAGTGAACGTGGCACCATTAACCACCAGTTCAGCATATTGCTGTGTGCTGTCCTTGAAGTTTCTAACATAGCTGTAAAAAACCTTACGGTTGGTTATCTTTCACCTAGGAGAATATCTTAACCTCAAAGTTGTTTTTTTTTACCTAATTAGCCCTCTTAGTTGCCTATGTAATTTGATGAGAGAGTTTTTATCTTTATGGGAATTACTCTTCCTGATTTTTTCCATATTTTTTCCTTTTTGATGTATATCCTGTTTAATTTGGGATGTCACCAGGGAAGTTTGTACAGGTAATTTGCCATTCAGTAGTTCCTAACTGTTATTGGTTTTAATTGGATTATGGAGTTTATTTGGATTTTGAAAGATACAGCTTTATGGTTGAACTTTATTAGGAAAGATGAGACATTGGGGGGGGGGGTCATGCAGCATTCTCCCATATTTGTGAGCATGAGGTCCAGCATGTTGGAACATCTGGTGACCATATTCTCTATTTGGGCAAGGTGTTTGTATTTATGAAGTCCAGGAATCTCTGTGCTTCTAGATTTGAGGCCATGTAGGATTCCCAATCTAAAGAGAGGTAATTAAAGTCTCCCATGAGTAGGGTGTTAGGTTGGATGGTAAGTGTCTGCAGTGGATCCAAGTATGCATTGTGATTTTCTTGGGACATGGAGGATGACCTATAGCTGGTTAGGGTATGATACGGGATTTTGTCTGTGGTGATCTACATGTGGAAGAACTGCAGCACATCATCCTGTTTGACCACCCAAGAGGTATGCTTGTTATTGATTTATATTGACACACCTCCACCCTTAGCCCTTGTCTGTGCAGCTACTGGACTAAAAGTGTGGAAGGTTACTGAAACCTTGCAATGTTGTCTGCTGCTTTAAACTATGCCTTGGTAACCGCACAGATGTCTGTATTATTGAGTGTAATGTCCAGTGCTTTGATTTGTGAGCTACAATGGGATGGCGTGTTAAAAGGCTATTAATGGTATAATTGGGGAAGATTAAGGTAAATAGTACTAAATTCTACTAATGTTACTAAATTCTACTAAATCTATAGGTATTGCCACTCAGTGGCCAGCTAGCTGCTCTAATCTTGTTGGCACACAAGGTATTTGCACTACATTGATGCTTTACAGGTTACAGTTTTATGGATCGTTCTACATAGAAAATTTGCTTTCTAGGTGTCTGCTACTGCACAGGGCACTGCTAACCCACCTCCTGCTACAAGGTTAATAAAACCAGTCCTCTTGATGTAAAAACATAATAGAAGAGATCCACAAATTCAATGCTAACAAAAAACACTTGCTGGAAGTCCTTTGCTGAAGGCAAATTCAAGACAGTAACAGTGAGTGAAAGAGCATTTTTTTTTTTTTTGGTTACAAAAAATTCAGTGAAATGCATATATAAAAACAGGAAACAAAAGAGATAACTGAAAATAACTTCAGTGAGATTTAGCAATCAAATGTGCTTAACTTTGATTGGATGGCACTGGATACAAGTAAAATACTTCTGGAATGCAGGCTAGGACTACATGCTTTGCTGAGCCGCAGAAAATGAGCAGAAGGCAGTATTTATTAAAGGTTTACTCAGGAATAATACTGGTTTGCTAGGAGGGCATTCAGTATCATGGCTCTACAGAAAACAAGGAATGGAGAAGAGTATATAAATAGCTTATATAACAGTGAATAGCAAAGAACCAGAGGAGTGAGGGACTTTGGAAATCAGATAATCATAAGGGGTAGAGACCAGAGATACAGCCTTATCATAAAACAACCACAAAAGGGTGAGAGAGTTAAGAAATTTTCAAGGAACAAGCAGGCTAGCTACAGAGGCTAGCAATCAAATAAAGGCAACATTGGAGCTCTTTCAAAAACTTTATCTTTATGTGTTAGTGGGGGATGGGCAACACAGAATGCAAACAGGTAAATAAGAAGAATATACAAGCACTGAAGCACAAAGTGGAGCAGAAAGAATTCTGTCACTGTTGGACTTCTACTACAATTTAAGTCACCAGACAATGCAGACATTTACCAGCAACACTATGAAAAAATTGCAGCAATAAATGATTAAGGCCCAAATCTGTCAGTAGTATTACATAATTCTGCCACAACTGTGAATTAACCTATAAGACTTTTGCCCATCAGAGTTTAAAATAGAAACAGATAGCTTATACAAGTAATTCTACTTATGGAAATAGAAGTCCAGAATAATTAAGGTCCAAGAACAAATTAAAAAATGCAATCAGATGGAACAGAGCAGAAAAGTACAATGTAGTCTCTCCATACAGGTCACAAATGCACTTAAAATTTTAAGCAAATTGAAATAATTAAATCATTTAATTATCTTTCCTTTTTTGCTAGTGCTCACATTTCCACACCTCTCCAACTCATGGTGCAACAGCTTATGGAAATTATCAAAGTCGTGAAGTTTCACTTTAAATAGCAAACTAAAGCAGTTTTTGTCAAATAATATTAATCACATGATCAGAACTGATGGATGAATATTATTTTTTATGTAGTCAGACTGTGTAGATCATTGGCATGAAACTATATCCCAAGTGTATATGCTTTTAGCCATCCAGGAAGAATGGAGAATTTTAAAATTTCTGTTGAAAATGAAAGAATGTCCCTCAATTAATTTAAATGCAAGGCCATTTTTTTCTGCTTGCATTTTTTGAATTTTAAATTGTTCATGTGCTTAAATTTTCATTGTTATGTTTAGACATAAGTTCAGTAGAGTTAACAGGAAGAGAGACTTTTTTCTTATTGCTATAAAATGTTTATAGTAGACAAGTTTTTACAGTATATATATATATATATATATATATATATATATATATATATATATATATATAAATGCCAGACAGCTTTTTGTGAAAGATATTAGGGTTTATTAACTCTAAATTATATTATAATACCTTTAAAATGTTACAATCCTTGAAAGTTTTTTTCTTGAATACAATCAAATTTCTCATCACCACTCTAGTGCCTCCTATTATGGCATATGGGGATTTTGTCTGTTAAAACTTAATTATTACTATATGTATGTTTCTTCGCTTAACAGGTTTCGTAAAATTGGTACATGAAAAATATAAGCACCACTAAATTTGATAGGAGTTCATTATATAGAATGTATTGCATCTACACATTCTGAGGTATTAAATATCGTACCTTTAAGGACATTGTGAAAATCAAATGGTGTTCCACAGAACTGTCAGTCAGTCCAAATTCACTGTCGCAAAACCATATGTGTTATGTCTTTCCAAGATAAGGAAATTTCAAAGGTTTGAACCTTTAATAGCTTTTGAAATGTGTGTGTGCCTGTGTTTTTGCTAAGGGCAGACATTATTGTATTACTGCATACTTGATAGGGTTCTAAAAGTAAGATTTAAGAAGCACTTCCTTTCATAGCTTTCTTAAATTTATAACTAACGAAAATACCAGCAAATGACCCAACAGTCATTTGGAATAAACTTTATTTGCTCTTTGTTAAAATCATTACCTCAGCTGTGATAAAAATATTACAAAAGAATGAGGCTTCATAAAAGAATTAAGGATGCTTTCAGCAGCATTTTAGACATCAAGGGGATTGATGTGAAAATAAGATAATCTTCTTCAAATAGTTTAATGTTTATCTTGGTGTCACGGAATTTCTGATATCCTAACTGCATGCAATAGAACTTTTGTAGTTATTTGGAAGGACAGTGGGAACAGAGACTGTTGCTGCTAGTACTTCTTCTATTGAGTAAGAGAGAGGGAAAAGAGATTGAATTACTAGTCTTCATGGAAGCTGTAATTTAATCATATATTGTTTACACCATCGATATATACCCTAGGAAGCTGTGCCTTTGCATGACTTTCCAATGGAAGGATAGTTGAACAGAATTCATGGCTTACTTTAATTGCAATCACTAAGCAAGAAACAATAGAAACACAAATTTGTGTGCAGTTACAAAAATAAAAAAAAAAAAAAAAAAAAAAAAAAAAAAAAAAAAAAAAAAAAAAAAAAAAAAAAAAAAAAAAAAAAAAAAAAATAACAAAACAAAAAAAAAAAAAAAAAAAAAAAAAAAAAAAAAAAAAAAAAAAAAAAAAAATAAAATAAAAAAAAAAAAAAAAAAAAAAAAAAAAAAAAAAAAAAAAAAAAAAAAAAAAAAAAACAAAATAAAAAAAAAAAAAAAACCCCCCCCCCCCCCCCCCCCCCCCCCCACCCCCCCCCCCCCCCCCCCCCCCCCCCCCCCCCCCCCCCCCCCACATTCTGGAAAACTTTATCTTTATGTGTTAGTGGGGGATGGGCAACACAGAATGCAAACAGGTAAATAAGAAGAATATACAAGCACTGAAGCACAAAGTGGAGCAGAAAGAATTCTGTCACTGTTGGACTTCTACTACAATTTAAGTCACCAGACAATGCAGACATTTACCAGCAACACTATGAAAAAATTGCAGCAATAAATGATTAAGGCCCAAATCTGTCAGTAGTATTACATAATTCTGCCACAACTGTGAATTAACCTATAAGACTTTTGCCCATCAGAGTTTAAAATAGAAACAGATAGCTTATACAAGTAATTCTACTTATGGAAATAGAAGTCCAGAATAATTAAGGTCCAAGAACAAATTAAAAAATGCAATCAGATGGAACAGAGCAGAAAAGTACAATGTAGTCTCTCCATACAGGTCACAAATGCACTTAAAATTTTAAGCAAATTGAAATAATTAAATCATTTAATTATCTTTCCTTTTTTGCTAGTGCTCACATTTCCACACCTCTCCAACTCATGGTGCAACAGCTTATGGAAATTATCAAAGTCGTGAAGTTTCACTTTAAATAGCAAACTAAAGCAGTTTTTGTCAAATAATATTAATCACATGATCAGAACTGATGGATGAATATTATTTTTTATGTAGTCAGACTGTGTAGATCATTGGCATGAAACTATATCCCAAGTGTATATGCTTTTAGCCATCCAGGAAGAATGGAGAATTTTAAAATTTCTGTTGAAAAATGAAAGAATGTCCCTCAATTAATTTAAATGCAAGGCCATTTTTTTCTGCTTGCATTTTTTGAATTTTAAATTGTTCATGTGCTTAAATTTTCATTGTTATGTTTAGACATAAGTTCAGTAGAGTTAACAGGAAGAGAGACTTTTTTCTTATTGCTATAAAATGTTTATAGTAGACAAGTTTTTACAGTATATATATATATATATATATATATATATATATATATATATATATATATATATATATATATAAATGCCAGACAGCTTTTTGTGAAAGATATTAGGGTTTATTAACTCTAAATTATATTATAATACCTTTAAAATGTTACAATCCTTGAAAGTTTTTTTCTTGAATACAATCAAATTTCTCATCACCACTCTAGTGCCTCCTATTATGGCATATGGGGATTTTGTCTGTTAAAACTTAATTATTACTATATGTATGTTTCTTCGCTTAACAGGTTTCGTAAAATTGGTACATGAAAAATATAAGCACCACTAAATTTGATAGGGAGTTCATTATATAGAATGTATTGCATCTACACATTCTGAGGTATTAAATATCGTACCTTTAAGGACATTGTGAAAATCAAATGGTGTTCCACAGAACTGTCAGTCAGTCCAAATTCACTGTCGCAAAACCATATGTGTTATGTCTTTCCAAGATAAGGAAATTTCAAAGGTTTGAACCTTTAATAGCTTTTGAAATGTGTGTGTGCCTGTGTTTTTGCTAAGGGCAGACATTATTGTATTACTGCATACTTGATAGGGTTCTAAAAGTAAGATTTAAGAAGCACTTCCTTTCATAGCTTTCTTAAATTTATAACTAACGAAAATACCAGCAAATGACCCAACAGTCATTTGGAATAAACTTTATTTGCTCTTTGTTAAAAATCATTACCTCAGCTGTGATAAAAATATTACAAAAGAATGAGGCTTCATAAAAGAATTAAGGATGCTTTCAGCAGCATTTTAGACATCAAGGGGATTGATGTGAAAATAAGATAATCTTCTTCAAATAGTTTAATGTTTATCTTGGTGTCACGGAATTTCTGATATCCTAACTGCATGCAATAGAACTTTTGTAGTTATTTGGAAGGACAGTGGGAACAGAGACTGTTGCTGCTAGTACTTCTTCTATTGAGTAAGAGAGAGGGAAAAGAGATTGAATTACTAGTCTTCATGGAAGCTGTAATTTAATCATATATTGTTTACACCATCGATATATACCCTAGGAAGCTGTGCCTTTGCATGACTTTCCAATGGAAGGATAGTTGAACAGAATTCATGGCTTACTTTAATTGCAATCACTAAGCAAGAAACAATAGAAACACAAATTTGTGTGCAGTTACAAAAATAAAATTGCCAAAGATCCCAAAGACAACCACAAGGCATTCTATAACTAAATGGCAATGCTCAGATTTGCTCTGAGCTAAAACAGAATGGCATTAAATATACTGATCCCAAGGATATTGCCAATATCCTGGCAGATCGATTCAGTGCCAACTTCACCCCCCTCTCACCCCCTAAATTGCCCATCTCAATACCAGAAGATTGCCAAATTCTGGTAATAAAGGCCACACAGGTAAAAAACGCACTCTCCAAAGCTAAGAATACAGCATCCATGGGACCAGATGACATCCCGGGCTGTGTACTACATGAACTACAATATGAACTGGCACCTCACCTAAGTGTCATGTTTAATCATAGCCTCACCTCAGGTTTCGAGCCCACTTAGTGGCGCAGAGCTACAGTTATCCCACTCCACAAGGGGTATCCACCTTGGATCCCGGAAACTACCGTCCCATCAGTCTGATGAGCCTTATCTGCAAGGCCATGGAGTGTATTATCATGGAACTTATAAACAAAGACATTGGCAACCTTCAAACACTGGACCCCACCCAGTTTGGGTTCATGAAGGGCCAATCTTGTCTCCTTAACCTGACTGACTTCTTTAAATCAGTCTCCAGAGCCATGGACAAGGGTAAGGTGGTCCACACAGCCTATCTAGACCTTGCCAAGGCCTTTGACACCATCCCCCACTCTGGAATCACAGATATACTTACTAAGCTGGGCATTAATCCCTACGTCACCCAATGGGTTGCTAAATGGCTTACTGATAGAACCCACACTATAAAAGTAGCCGACTCCAAATCCAGCTCCAGACAAGTGACAAGTGGAGTACCTCAGGGTTCAGTTCTGGGACCGCTCTTGTTTGGCATCTACTTCTCTGAAGTACAGGCCAACACTAAGGGACTCTGGCTAACAAAGTTTGCAGATGACTGCAAACTGGGAGCAATTATTGAATCCCCAAATGATGTGGATACTCTACAAAAGGGCCTTACAGAAACAGATGCTTGGTGCCAGAGCCATGGGCTCAAGCTCAATGCCAAGAAATGTATAGTTATCCCCTTTGGGAAAAAAATATGTACCTGTGAATTACCATATAGGTGGCAGTACACTAAACACCAAAAGTGTGATAAGAGACTTAGGGACACAGGTGGTCAGTGGTCTTACCTTCGATAACCACATCGCCACAACAGTCAGGAAATCCTTCTGTGTGGCACACCTCATCACTAAGGGCTTTTCATCCTGAAAAAAGGAGGTCATTGTCCCACTGTACTCATCCCTCATTAGACCCATTATAGAATACAATGCCCCATTTGTTATGTACCTCTCAAGACATCTGCAACAACTGGAAAGGCCACAGAAATACCTCACTAAATGAATCACAGGCCTAAAGCAGATGCCCTATGCTGACCGCCTTAAAAAACTCCAGCTATACTCTGTCGCATATTGTCTACTCAGAGGCGATCTCTGCTTAACATACAAGGCCATGTCAAACCCAGAGCTGTTGGACATGCTACACTTAAAGAAATCCCAATCCCTCAGAGCCACATGCTCCAGGGATCTAAACCTTGTCATCACAATAAACAAAACATGCTGGAGGGATTTGTTCCTGACCCAGAGACTCCCCAGACTCTGGAATAGATTGCCCATACATGTCAAACAGAGTGCCTCTTTGGCCCTCTTCAAAAGGAACCTTGACGACTGGATGGGAGAAAGGAAATTTACCCCGGGGATCACGTCAATTGCCCTGCTAGACAGGGGTCCAGGGAAGTAAATAGTGTGGGAAGAAATAGCCAGGGAATTGTTATGGCTAGGCTTGTATAGGCCTAGGGCTGATTGCCTAGTACCAACCTATGAACCTATGAACCTGTTGTGAATAGTGCAGAAGTGCCTTACTGTTATATAAATGTGCACTCCATCCTGCAAAGCTAACTTGGTTTTTATGATTTTAAAGTGGGATTCTGCAATTTAGACTGCTGACAGCAACTTTGACATATACCTTTGTGTTTGGGGGCATTACTAAAATGGGCCTACCGTGAGCTGAATTTTCTGAAGACTTAGTTTGGGTAGAAAAAGTATAATCAAGTGAGGCTGTAGTGAGAATTGAACCATATTAATTTTCTGCTGAATGCAATTTGCAATTAACATAAGTAGCTGAGTTGCAAGTGCAACACATGTATCAGTGGATAATCCATTGTGCCCAGAATCTTTACATTTCAGGTATGACTTACAGGCTGATTAAATTATTCCATCTAAGTTCATTTAGTCATTTAACCTATTTGTAAAAGATATAGCCTGTGAGACTGGATATTATTAGGTTTCCTTTCATTTTGACTATGAGTTGAGGTACATGCTTGTAAATGTTGGTAAAAGGATTGCACGATGAAATTGAAATATTGACATTATTTATTTTCACTGGAGCATGTCATTGAATGTGCCTATTTTTTCAACATACTTTGAATTTGTAAGTTGGGAGGGTGGCTTAATGGTTAAGGTGTTTGCCTTACAAACACAAGGTGCAGGGTTTGAGTCTCACAAGAGATAATTGGCTAGGCTTAAAATGGCTCGCAAGGGCAGTTAGCTTAGTACTAAACTATGAACCTATGAACCTATAAGAATTTACCAGACTTTTCACTTTGCACCCAGTGGTAACTTTATAAATTAAATATCTGGTTGGCTTATTTGTTTAAAGTATTTTAAAAATGATTAAACATTTAAACCACAGAAGCTGCCTGGGAAAGCTGTACCCTTGAGACTGAAAATGTTGAACGTTTTTGTTAAATTGGTGAACTATGCATCAGATGATAACACTGATGGCTTATTGAAAATGAATATAACATTTAACATCTAACATGCAATTGTAATGTTTCTTCTTTCACTGAAACCATTTTGAGAATGAGAAAGAAACACATACATTGTTAAGTACTCCTGTGCCTAACACCATATCTTAACCAGGCATGAAAGAACTGACATGAACTGAAAATTAATTTTAGTTTAGGAATATTTAAAAATGAGACTGCTAAGGGTTCTCTCCACTAGTGGGGAATGAATCATTATGTAAGTGAAATGTTGTAGACAAACGTAAATGTATAAATGTAGGACTCAGACTTGCTTTCAGCAGGAGGGCCACTATGCTTGACCAAAATCTTGTGGAGTTCAGTGACTTTGCCCACTTGATCCCTAGTGGTGAGAGATAATCATCATATAGCCATCAGCAGATCAGTAGCTTATATTATAATGTCCCCAAACTATGTTGTATAAGAATTCATTTGAGGAATATTCAGTGGATGTAGCATGGGATGTTTCTCAGGCAGACCCATCTTTATAGTTTGAACAGATATGTCCTGCTAGGACACCCAAATCAACTGGAGGTTCATTAGTGGGAGAATCACAGAGTGATGCACCCTTCAACCTTACCCTTGGAAGAGGTGAGCAAGCAGATGTCTCTTAATTGCTCTATCTGTCTGGCTAGTTTCTTCAACTTCTATATAGCATCATGAACCCAGGTATGGATTCAGGGCTCTGTCTGCACCACGGATACAACCCCAGAAGAATACATTTTAATGAAGTATGAGTATAGTCCACCTCCTCCCAAGCTGTATAATTGTGGTCATACTTCTAAAATTGTTAAACATGTACATGTGTTACTTTCTGAAACTAGAATAGTGGGGACAAAAGCTATTTTTAAGATGGAGAGGGAAGCATGATTGTGGATGTTAATGGTAAAAAATGTACAACAAAAAATTAATTTATAAAATGTTCCTCTAAATCAAACTCAATACAGATAGTTGTGATATGATTTTTTTCCAAAACTACTATGACAGTTTGAGCACTTTCTTGTGTTTAATTCATTCTGTTATTTCTGATCTCTGGCTTCTTGGCTTTATTACTAAGGTTCACAGAGGTGTCTCTGTTTCCTGGTTTATTTTAATACTCCAATGTGCCTTCTGATTACTTTTATATTTATAGTTTCATAGGTAAATACTACGCTGTCAGTTTGCAGACTATTGCAAGTCTGTCCAATAACCAGAGGTCAGAATCAAATTCTGTGTCCCTTGCTTTTCTGAGTTTAAGGCCTTAACCATTATTCCAACTGTACCCCTATCCGTAGGTTCATAGGTAAATGCTAGGTATCAGTCTGCAAACTATTACAAGTCTAGCCAATAACCAGAAGCCAGAATTAAATCAAGTATCTTGTATCTAAGAGGTAAGAACGTAACCATTATGCTAAGCCTTCCCCCATGTTTAATCAGGAATGCATTTCTGCAGTCATCCAGGACAGTTATTCCCATAGGTTCCTTCTAGTAAGTGCCAGGTGATATGTATGCTGTAAGGTACACAGTTTGTCAGTTAAAATAGCTGTTAAATCTTTTGAACCTTTTGATTTCTAGATGGTGTCTCATCTAATATATAGGTATAATAATTCTATTATTTGAAACTGTTCAGTTCTCCTTATTCAAAAATATATCTTGTGCACACCATACAGAAGTTAGCTCTTTAAAGCATTATCAGTCAGACTGTATCAATTCATAGTTTTATTAGTCCTATTTTTGGTTTACTATACTGCACTTTTAATGCCCAGAAAATTAACATCCTGTGATATAACAAATTATGCCATCTGTTCAAAATATACCCCTGAGATTGCTGACCGTGAACATATATTTTGGGACTGTTTTCTATAGAATGGCTTGATTGTTGGATTAGTTAAACAAGCTGTGGTTGTGATCATGAAAGTATTCCTTTATAATATGAATCCTCAGTATGGATATAATAGTTGGAAAATGAGGATCCATTTACATTATGGACATGCTGTCATATGTCTCTGTGTTGAAATCACCTAGATGGAAGTAAAGTATGTTTATTTCATGTTATCAATTAAAGAGGTTAATTAACTCAAGAAACAACTTTCTTGCCTGATTACATACAATTTTTATTTTTTTCTTTTCACATCTATAACCAACATGACTTTTATTGCTTACACATTGCACAGTCATGGAACTTGTTTAGTCCACTGGTACCTAATCGAAGAGTGTAAGTCAAAACACAATACAATATATGAGAATACAAAAAAATCTTAGATTATCATTTTAAAGTCCAGAATTTATTTCTTTTTGGCTGACTTGATTACCTGCATATTAGATTGTGATGAGGATGGCACAGTTTCTGTATGATCCCTCTTTGGTATTTATAATGAAGTAAGCGTACTCCTTCTAGGGCTCATAGTAACTCATTGCTTTGAACAATGAAGAACTGGTACATGCATACTGTAACATTTTTCAAAATAATGTATTGCTTTTATTAATAAAAGTTAGTAGACATTTGTATCTTGTAAATATCTGTAACATTATTCACCATGACTAGTGTGAAGCACTTGTATTGTCATGATGTGGCATATCAAAAAATTAAGATAATTTAAACTGTATGATGTATTACTTTTAATGTGTTTTATAATGATTTCAGCATTCTGCTGTCCTGTAGTACAACTGTCTAGCAATGTTATTTCACATCACACACAGCAAAGTGAAGATTTTAACTGAGACTTGCTCAGTGCAACCTGCAAAAGATGCTGAGACAAAATTCACATTAAAGCGACATCCTTTTGTTCAGAACAATCAGTTAATAAATGTCAGGAGTCATAGGACTGCTGCTTCAGTAAATGCCTTTATTTAGCGACATACATAACTGAAGTTGTTATTATGAAGGGTCTCCTTCATCAAGGCCTTGTTATATTGATGTTATAAACAACCCTAGCAAATCATTTTAAAAGTTATGTTCTCCAGGGCAATATATATGGAACATTAGGCAGCCTTTAAAAGGGTAGTGGAATTAAATATAAGCTATTAACTGGAAGGCAACTTCAAATATAACTTGTAGCAATGAATTATATTAAAATAGATTAAATGGATCTTTGAACAGGAAGCCATTCCATGTTTTTCTATATGCATAAACAAACTCACATTCTTATGCTGCATGGTGTAGATGCAAATCGTGCAAATTAATGGCTCAGATTATAGTTTTGCATTGTGCTGACTTTTGCTGTGGTGTTGTGCACTAGAGTTGCCATTAGTAAGCTGCTGTTGCTGCCACCTCAATCCTGACCAAATAATAAATTTAGCATTTAATGTTATCTTGACATTTGAAATCTGGTAGACTGAACTAGCGGAGTACATACTGTACTAATACTATTCTTCCAAGTTTTTTATCCATTTAAAGGACATTTTATTGTTAGTGCCAGTATATGGTAACCTTGAGCAGTGCAGTGATACAGCAGTTAGCATTGTCGCCTCACACCAAGATGTTCTCTGGTTCTATTCTTGGCTGGGGTGCCTACTGTGTGGAGTCTACATGTCCCACATTCCAAAGACATGCATCTGGAGCGTTTCCTACTGGGCCTCAGCTGAAAATGGACTCTGTACCAGTCTGACTTTCCCAGTAAACAAAATGTTAAATAAACAAATAAATAAATAAATATTTTTTTCTTAATTTTGTTTGTCATCTAACTAAATAAGTATGATTTATTAAAATGAACTGAGATCCTGCTGCCTAGTAAATTAGGTTAGCATTTTGTTATAAAAGATGCATAAAAGATAAACACCTATTACTAACTACAAAACTGAATAACTCTGCATGTTCCTATGTATCTAAAATCTGGAAAACCATACTCCTCATCTTAAAACAAATAGAGATATGACATTAGCAAGGAAAATAGAGTAGTATTCCTGGAATTGAATTCATCCTCAAGTCTTGGTGAGTACATTCAGGTGGTGGACCCTAATTTTATAAAATCTCCCCAAGAAGACACTGATATTTAGACTGCATTTTATGTATCATTGAAAAAAGGTGCACAGTTCCCAGGATAGAAAAGTGAAGTGCCCACTCTTGGTGTAGGTACTGCCAGGACTGGAAAAAAGGCAGTGTAGAACCCTCAGTACATGAATATCCTACCACAAGGTTATGTCAGGCTAAGGATGGTGCCCACCATCCCCCATGGTAGAAAGAAAAAGTAGTCTACCAAAAAAAAAAAATCAAAAACTAACTAACCATTAAAGAAGCATATCAATTATAAAGTAGACTCCTGATGATAAGGAAGAAATTGTTTGTTACCTTTATGCAAAAAGCCTTGAATTTCTAGAGAGAAAATATATAGAAGAGTTAAGACAGAAATTAGAGGAAAGAAAAAAATGCTTGCACAAGAAAAAACTGTCAAAGCAACCAATAAAAATGTATGTTGCTTAATACAACATATCAGTGAAAATTATCTAAATGAAGAAACATTGGGCCAGCTGAAAAAAAATGATAAGAAGTGAGAAAATATAAAAAACAAAAACGGAGGTTTCTAAAAAATGGATATGGGAAAGAAAACGAGTTCTGATATGGTGCAATGTTTATGCAAAAGAGAAAGCCAAACTATTCAGTATAAAAAAAAATTGAAGAGAAATAAAGGCACTTAGATATGGAAATGTTTTCAATACAAAAAATAAGATTGCTACTGAGGAATATAGAAAAGAAGATATGTGAGTTATAAACTAAGCAAATAGTGAAATGATGGACTATCCATGAAAGAAGAGTTTGGTGTGGAAACTGCAGCAGAGACAGTGCTGTAAAACAATGGACCATTGGGTCCCCAGATAGAGGAGCAGTTGGAGCAGAATGAATCTGAAGAGAATTTGTAACATGGTGACAGCTTGGAACCTCCTATATGAAACTTCCCTAAAAGTCGGATTTAAGCTGTACAGTAAGGGAAGGAGCAGGAATCAACGGCACCTCTGACACAGGCATTGGCGCAAAGCAATCAGCCAAAGCATTCCCACATGAAGGAGCCGGAAACAATTACAACAGTGATACAGTTAACTTTGCAGATGGGCCAATGAATTTGCATATGAAAGAGCAGCCTATGAAGCAGGATAGATCTGAAAAGGAAATGTTATGAAACTTTATCTGGAAGAATCATAGAGCAAAGAAGATGCTCAGTCCAGAAGAAAATTATCTAAGGGAAGATTTGCTTCATTTAATAGAGATGGATAAACATATAAAGATAGCTGAAAGAAATAGATTATAGGACATAAAAAAGATCCAGCATTTTGGAAGACTAGTAAAAGAGATGAACACAGTGATGTGAACTGTTTTGAGAGATGTGTGTGATATAATAGAAATAAACAGGATATATTACTGTGTGCCTGGATGATATTACTATGTAGCTAATACCTAATAATGGATACAGTGTTACCACAGAATGTAGAATAACAAAGGAGATGAAGGAAGGAAGTAAAAGGCCACAATGGAAACATCAAGTAGAGACACCTATGAAGCAATTAAGACAAGAAGTATCACTAATACATAAATAGAAAAAAGGGGACAGATTATCAAAAGTACTTAGAAAGACAGATGAGGAAAAAGCAACTCACAGTATCACAACAGATCAAGATTTATCATACACTACGTCCAACAATTAACTAATAATATCAGGACAAGCAGAAAAACATAGATGATATGCAGATAAATTTAAAGGAAAAGTACAAAATAATCAGTTCACAGATGACCCAGAAAGATTTTGTAGAGAATTTGAAAACAAAGCAAAAGGATTAATAACATCACCAAGAAAGAAGAAATAGGTAGTTGGACATAACAGACATGCTTAATATGTAGAAGAATTAAAAGAAATAGTAAGAAGTTGTAATGTAGAGAATATGAATTTTAGTTGCAGTAACAGCCAGATAAAATGAGACAAATTTAAGAAAAGCTTCTAAATGAAAAACCCTGGGCCCAGAAGGAGTACTTTGCATCTGGCTAAAACAATGATATCTTTACACAAAGATTTAACCCTGTGTACTTATATGCCCTTTGCCAAACACACACACACACACTCCTGGATAACAGGGAAAAATATATTCCTCCCTAAGAATGAACCTGCAAGACTTCCTAAGAATAATAGACCAGTAACTTGCCTCCAACAATATATAGTCTTTATACTAGAATTGATCAGATAGCGTTTATAGTTATTTAGAATAAAATTCAAATATGGCTATAGAGCAAAAAGGTAATAAAAGAAACTCATATGGAATAAAGGATTATTTATTTCTAAAATAAGACATAATAGAGATGTATAAAACATGAAGAATCTAAGTATGACATGGATAGATTATAAAATCCATTTGACAACATCCCACATTCTTGGATAATAGAATACTACTACATATTTAAAATAAGCCCTAAATTGATCAATTACATTGTATTGACTATAAAACAGTGGCACACCACTTTACAGGTAAGTTATAACAAATGGCAAATTACTATCCTAGGGATACAAATTCAAAGACGGATATTCCAGTTTGATTCTTTTTCACTGCTGCTGTTTTGTCTTGCTCTTAATCCATTAGGTTGTTTATATTTTTAACAGATTAGGCTATGGTTACAGTTTACCTCTCGGAACACAACCTTGTTTAAAGATATCTCCTTTTCTTTTTCTAGATGATTTAAAATTGTATACTTCATCACATGAAAATCTGAAAGCTCAACTGCAAATGGTTAAAACATTCTCAGATAAAATCAGATTAATATTTGAACTTGATAATTGTGCAAAATAAACATTTGAAAAAATGAAAAGCTATAGCACCAAGAAAATATTAACCTGGGATAGGAAAGTGATCTTAAGGAACTTCAACATGAGGGAGTGTATAAATATTTGGGAATAGGTAAATGGTTGGCAGTAAAATGTGAACAAATGAGAATAAAGTTCAGTGTGGACAATTACAAATAAAGTCCAAGCTATAAATTTTTTGCCCTTCCTTTTCTAACTTACAGCTTTCATGTGATTGATTGCCCTCAAAAAGTATTGATTTATTTTATTTTACATTTAACTACAAAAGTTTGACTGGACAAAATGTCCTTTTTCAGTAGAGGCCAAGGGAGAAAATCTCCACATATGAAAGCAAGAAAAATGACTCATGCTTAACAAGTGATACATAAAAACAATGTATACTAAGATTATATATTCCTCTCTCAGAAGGAGATATGGGCCCTCTGAAACTGACTACATGTATAGATATGCAGTCATGAGACTGCATACATATATGCTAATCTCATGAAAAGAAAAAGTAGTGAAAGTTTTAAAGCATGAGGAGAAATCATCTAACACGACATCTTTGCTTACTTTAGCAGAAGTATTTCAGAATAAAGTAGGAATGGAAATCAAACTAGAAGTAGACAAAAAAAATCAAACAGCATTTGAAAGTGCCAAAAAAAAAAGATCAGATGAGAAGGAAAGAAAATAGGAAAGTCCATGAATATAATGGCAGTTAATAGAGATGTTATGAAATAACCTCACATTGCAATTAAAATCAAAGGATAACAATGGTGGCCCAGGACTGTGGACTATGCGTTGGTGTACAAAGTCCACTGAAAAGTAAAAAAACAAACAAACAAATGCAGGTTCTATAAAACAGAACTAGAAACGAATGTGCATCTCATTGTGGGGTGTGATAGTCATGGCAGACTGTTTCTCTTAATCCCACCGTTAAACCTTCTCTCTCACACACCTTACCAACCTTACTTAACTTTGCTCTTCTATCTTACAACTCAGTGGTCCACCATCTGCTTATGACCACTCATCTGTACCTCATAAACTAATCCTTACATCTCTCTTACCCCACCTATAGCAGTCAAATCTCTCATCTATGATCACTACACGTAAGCCTAAACCTAGAAGTCAGTGTTAATAATGGATACTATGGTGCAATTGCTTTGTTTGTTTGCTGTTGATAAAACAAGTAGAGCTGATTATTTAAGGTCTGTATAGTGACATCTATAACATGTACAATGAAAGTAAGGTTTTTCCTGTACTGGAATAGCTCTTCGTAGCTGTTCTTAATGTTCGATATATTTATTTTCCCTCTTGGTTTAATAGTTCTGACTATATTCTCATTGCTATAATATTCAGTTTTTATCTTCTAACCATTAACTGACAGCTGTTTGTAATTTTACTAAAATTGTTCTTCTCTTTCTTTAACTATGACCTTTTTGTAAACTTAATTTATGTATTTTTGTGGAAAATTTCTCCTTGAGCCTCCACTGAATAGGGGCCTCATGCCTTGTCAGACTATCCCAGTAAAGAAATGCTAATGGATAACTATATTAAATAAAGAGTTGGTATATGCCCTTCATGTGATTTATCTGGAGGCCCACTGTTACATAACTCCTGAAGTTCATTTCTCTTACCCCAAGCCAGCACTGATTCAATATAATATCACACAACATTATATCCAATTCAACTGCACAGCTGAGTTTAAGGAGTTTTTTATTATAGATTTGATGGCCACTACTTATGATTATCCAGAATGACCACTTTCAAGCTGCAGAAACAGAGGACTTGGTTGAGTAATGCTCTAATATTTTTCATTCTTGTTGATCTGTTCAGTGAGTCCACCATGTAGATGGAAAAGGTCAAGGGAAAGTGAATTTTGATATGACCTGTCTGACCAGGAATGAGATAGTTGTTATAAAAATTGATTTTCAGCCTACAATTCCCAGAATTGGATCTCTGTGTTGGTTGCTATCTTTGGCATGTTTTTTTTTTTTTTACATTTTTTCTATTTATAGATTCATCAATGAAAAATATACATATTGCAGAATAAAAAAACAACTATGCAGTGTGACATATAGAAAAATATGCTCAGCTGTTCCCCAATGATAAAATCCTTCAGCTTCCATCTATTTTTGCAGAAATTGGTTTTACTTTCCCCCTCACTGTGATGCAGATGTAGTCATTCTGCTATACATTTTATCCAATCTATTCAACACTACTACCTTACTTCTCCCCTTTGTAAACCAATCACAGATATATTAAACAAACTCCATATTGCTCATGTGCAGCATTGCTAAGTAACCTGGTTGGAGCTGGACACTTCAAAATGAAGGCAATGCGTTTCCCTTTTTCACCTCAAAAAATGTAACAGTTCTCCTCTAGCACTATCATATTGAATTCCATGTATCTCCGTTCCATCCCCTCTCTCTAATTCTTCTCTTATTACTCCCCTTTTCCTCTCAGACCTCCTCTATTACTTATCACATCCCCTCCTAATTATTATATCAGCATTAATCCCTACCTCCAATTAGTTGCTCTTCATCTTATCCCTGTTTTTGCTTAATATCCTGTCCTCAGCTTTACTCTCCTGCCACCTTCTATTCAGATCTCTTATCCACCCATCTGCCTTGGATCCCTTTATTAACCTACCTATCCATCTCATCGAATCTTCGCTTCATCTTACCTGTCTCTTTCTGTCTTCATGTTTTGTTAACATCTTCTTCACATAGCCTGGCACTATTTACAACCCTACCACCTCTTTTTTCATGTAGTTCCTTTCTATTTCTTACATCCCTGGCATACAAAGCATCCAGCTGTTCTTCACGTCCTTCCCATGAACCTCTAACCAGACATCTTTCATACCTCACCTAACCTTCAGTATGTGTGACCATGCCCACCACATTACATTTTATTATCCTCATTCCAGGGGTTCTGTGCTAAGAATGCTCCAGTCTCATACTCATACATTAAACTTGTCCGAATTCCCATAGCCCCTTGATCCCTAACTCTTCCTTCCCCCCACACTTAGTATTCATGGAAGTTATTAATTACTTATCCTGAATTATTCTCCTTTAGCCTTCTTTACATCAACCAGCCCCCCCCCCCACCATTTTGATTTCAACCACACCTCTGAATATGCTTTCCCCCTCTCCTCATCCCTAAGCTTGATTTCCCTTTTGGTCATCCATTTAGAACAGATAATCTTCCTCTTCCACCCAATCTCTGTCCTGAATGTCCTGGTATGGCAGACCCTAGTTTCCCATGCATTAACTGGACTGTCTTGCAGCTGTACAGTTCCTCTTTTCCTTCACCTTTCACACCTTCCATCATCCCATCCCATAATTCTAATTCACATAGATAAAAACATGTACATCCTCCACTCACTCCACTTTTACCATATTTTAAATCCACCTTTCAGTTTTTCTGTGTGCCTCTGTACTCCCTTAAAGCTTGACCAATCTAGACCATTACTGTCTTCCCATAACATGCACCTCAATTACCTATCATCAATGCCCCTCATATTCTGCATTTTGGTCATTGCTGTTGTCTCTCCTTATTCTAATAACATTCATCTTTGCTCCCAATATGCTAATCCTACCAGTCTACCTATCAAGTAAGGCTTACATTGGCCTCCTTCAAGTCTAGTCATTTCTTTTATCTAGTTTCCATAACTGATGGGAGTACATTTAGACCTAAGTACTTTCCATAACTGATGGGAGTACATTTAAGACCTAAGTACTTTCCAAACCCTAAAAACACAGTAAAGCAATGTTTTTCTTCAAGTCTACTCCTACCCCACACCCTAAAACAGTGTTTGGATACATTCACCCACTTTAAACTAACACACAGTACTTAAATTGCATAACTCACCAATTTTACAGAAACAGCTGGGCCGTGTGCTGTATATATGATGCACACAGACACAACTGATTTCTCCTGCAGCCTTTACTTTCCCTACAGGCAATGTTATCTCATTACTGCTCTACTTAATTACTCTATTAATGGCAATTTATTGTCTTCCCTCTATATTTCATACTGAATTTCTATTATATATCTACAAATTCTCTGTCACTTTTTTGTCGTACTGTATGGTATAATACAAATTTTGTATTCTGCATTTTATTATTATTAGTATTTTTTTTTATTTTATTTTAAGCTCACAGGCTAAACAAGTAAATGGTCTAAAGAGGTCAGTGTTCTACCAAAAGAACTACCTAACTAAATAAATTAATTAATCAATTTCTTAAATTGTAACACATAACCAGTTCCTATCAGAATTCCAAAACAGCCACAATATCTTTTGTAACTATCTCTTTATATCCTCCAAACCAGCACGCAGTCATCCACAAACATACACAAATCACACCTCCTCCTTATTGTCCCAAACTTCCCCTGCAGTATCCTTCAGTTTCTGCACTGAGTTATCCATAGCCAATAAAACAAACAAGGTATGAGTGCACATCCCTGCCTTGTTCATCTGCATGATATAATTCCTTCTGCTCTGCCTCAATTTACAAACACCTCACCTGCAGGTACCAATAAATAGCTTTAATTTTCCTGCCCTAATGTTTCAAACAGAAAATCGCAGTTGATTACATCCAAAGCATTGCATAAGTCATTATCAACTTTGTTCACCTCCTGTGCCTACCCTAAAATGTCAGTTATGGGCTGGCATAATGGTTAAAGTTTTTAACTCACAGATATCATGTATGGAGTTTGATTTTGACCTCTGATTATTGGGTAGGCTTGTAATAGTCTGAAGACTTATAGCAGAGTATTTATCTCTGAACCTATAACCGTGCAATGGTCAGCCAATAATCACCCTTAAAAAACACTTGAGTACCTCCCATTTCACTTTGTCAAAAACCTGTTCCAGATACTGGATGTTAATTTACTGGTGCTCTGGATCCCCTTTCTCTCAGGTAAAACAACTTGGTAATTCTACCACTCACTACATTAAGGATGAGGCTGTTTGTATCCCTGCTGTTTTATAGAAATCAAATGAGAAATCATTGGGTCTGCCTCTGTTCACTTTGTTCTTTATGGTGTTCCTGCCAGCTTCTCCCCAAATGAATTTAGCCACTTAAACTTGCTGCCTCTTCTTCTGTCAATACCTCCCCTCCTGTTTTTTTAAAGTGGCTATTCTTCATTGATACCTCCCTATATAAATTGACATAAATCTGCTGAAATACTTTTCTGATATCTCTGCTGTAACTTACCCTCTGTCCCATCTCATCCTCAGTCCTTTCCACCCTTACTTGCACACTAAAATCAGGATCTAGCTTCCCACTAACCTAACAACCATTATCTCTTCTCACTATTTCTGCTTTTATTCTTAGCTCTTCTTTTTCTTTGATCTGTTCTAGCTCTTCTCTCACCCTCATCCATAAGTCCAAAAATGTTCATACCTCTTGCCCTTTCTTCTTGATCTCAATATTCCTTCCTCTGCTCCTTTCTAAAGTGTGTTCCATTATCTTCCCCACCATGCCTCCTTTATCCACACCCATTCCTATCTACACACCCATCTCTCTACAAACTGATTCTCTTGAAACACCTAAGTCAGCATATTTTGCAAGAACTTCACTTCCCTAGGCTTTTTTCACTTTTATAGGGTTACGCCTCCACCCCCTATCGTGTAACTCTTCTCTTTCCATTATACTTTAAGCACTGCATATCTGCCAGTGATGAGATCTCCATCCCTTCTCTTTTCTGTCAAATTTCTTGTGAAACTCTACCATACATAACTCTATGTGTCCATCCATCTATCTAATCTTTCTCCAATTTAATACCATACTAAAATTCCACCATTGAGGTAGGTGTTATTGGAAGAGGGTGTAATGGATCCAGATGGGTCAAGATTTAAGGACACAAAGAAGAGTGCAGGGAATTTTTAAGTAATCACTGGTACCTTCATATTATCCATTCCCTCACTTATAATCTTATCCACCAATATTCTGTCAAACTTGTTAGCCTGCCTGCTCTTGTTTTGTAAAAATATAAATCTCTCTGATCTCCCTTTTCATCTTCCAAATATATACCAGTAGTAGTTTCTCCATTCCCACCCTAATCACTCTCTAAGACTTCTTTTCAATCTCAAACCATCTGTACATCCAATGTTTCTTCTTTCTGATATATAACATCTTACATCCTGTCGATATTTCTTCCTTTTCCTTATTTTAGCCATAAAAAATAAACTCATACAATGCCAATCATTTTCTGCTGTCACTTCTTGGCTTTGCATTTTCCATCTTCATATCTAGCCATTTTAAAATTTTTCCAACCCACTACCCCTTAGCTAATATATCCCCCTATCTTTTCTTGTCCCTTTGAACAGCCCCCTCAAAACTAATATGCCCTTTTCTGTAGCTTCCCCTATTTCGATCTTCTCATGTTCAGTTTTTGTAACATTAAGTCTACCTTTCCCTTGTCTACTTCACCAAGCCCCCCCTTTTTAAAAAGAATATTTTCTCCTGCCAAATTGCATGCACATATAATAATATCATCCCTTCCTTTTCACTCTGGCATGCCTGTCCCCCTCCATTTTGGAGCTAGTGTGTAAGATCCTTTAGAATTGACCACTAGCCCATCAACATCCAAACCCATAATACTGCCTGATGTTCACCATTCAAGAAGTAACAGCTAGCCTACTATGTGCAGCCCCCACCCCCAGACTGTTACCTTTAAAATCTCTCCCTCCCTATTTCTAGTCACCTTGAATTCCCCTTCCCTGAGTTCACCAACTAAATGCTGTAATTCCTTTCATATCGTGTGACTGTTTTTCTTAGCTTATACCCCCTGCCATATCCTAAACTCCATCCTGTGCTTGGAACTTACTTATCCTTCTACTACTGCTACACACACACACACACACACACACACACACCTCTTTCCCTGTCTAATCAATCTGGAATTAATTATTTTGCGTTTTACAAGTATTCACATTCTGCACCCTGCTTTTAGCTGTATTGTTGTGTTCCCTTATATTTATCTGCAAATCTTTAACTTCTTCCTTGTTTTTATTTCTCTACATTCCAGGGCATATTTTCCCTAGCATAATATTCAACTTTTTATTGTCCATTTGTTTCAGAACAAGTAAAATAATTCAGTGTACTGCAAAGTACAAAGATGTGCTGCCAGGACATGGAATATTAACAAACTTTGAAATTTATAGATTTCTTCTCCGTGACAATGATCACATTCTTTTTGTCAAAATGCTAACAAACAAAATACATTTGTCCTGCTTTTATCCAGTGACCTGGTTGTGTGATCAGGGTGGTTATATGCAATATATAAGTTCTGGCTTTCTAGTGGATGTACAGCATATTTTAATCCAGTTTCTACACTAATATAGTTTCTTCCACCTTCTTATGTTGTAACTAAAACAGAGATTCAACACCTCTCTTCACTTAATCCCCCTACTTTCAATATTTATTCCTGCTTAAGCACCTAACTGACACTTTCATTGAAGATGATCCCAACCATACTTTTTTACACTTTAATTGCCATAGTGTATCAGCCCACCATGAATTAGTATCACTGAACCATCCACAAACTCAAGCAGTCTCAGACATTTCAGTTATGCAGTGTCTCTTTGCCTGCTGTTGCCTTTTGGCCAATGTCTTCTTGCCATTTTGAATGAATACAGTTCAATTTTTCCTTAGTGAAATATACAGCAGTAACAACCTGATATCCCAGTGCTCACTGTAGATAGTCCTCCTCTCTCACTGTCATCCTCACAGCCTTCGACTGCTGACTGTGATACAGAGTCAATTGTTTCTGTTCATTAAAAAGACACCTGCAGTCAGCATGGATCAAAGAGAGCACATATACTTAGGAAAAAAATCAACAAAGGAGAACACCCATTAGTTTTAGCATATACAAGGTCACCCCTTCGTATAACCCTATCCCTGTTTATTCAGCTACTCAGTTTTCTGAACTACTGTCAGGCTCCAGTCCACATGATTTTTCTCTCATCCATCTTGTGATCACATGAATCTCAGTCTCTTTGCCTCCCTCCCTCTCTCCTTCTGTCTCTTTCTCTCTCTCTCTGTGGTGTTTCCTCCCGCTGTACCCAGATATTATCCAGATCATGAAATACACCCCCATTCTCCTCTGCTCGGGCTAACATCATTCAGGATGGCCTGTCTCTGACAACACTTTGTTTCCAGTACATTTCCTGCTCACTGCCTGTATACTCTATAACCCCAATATCTGCTGCTTGCATTCCACATTTACAGGCGCCTCCTTTGACATCAGAAAGCTATTGGCTGGTGTAAGCAGATCTTGCACATTATGCCCACCAGAGATTTGTTTTTGTAACCAGACCGTGCACATTATTCAGCCTTTCTCTTATGCACCAGGTTTCATTGTCTGCGTTACTTCCACATACATTTTCATTGCTTTCTCCAGTGATTTAACCTAGTATGCAGCTCTTTGTCAAGTAATTTTCAGTACAACAGGATATTGCACATGAACAGTGGAACCCTTTTTGTTCAGATTCCCTACTGCTGGCACTAGTTTTGCCCTTTGCTCATGACCCACTGGAAATAAATCTTCCATCACCTTTACTCTGCAACTTGCCATGATAAAACCCTTCTTTTTTATTGCCTGCATGCCAGACCACTGATTCATTCATTCTGTAGTTATTACATTTCGCTATTAAGTGACATGGTCAGTCCTCCCTAACTGGTACTTACCCCAGTCAGCGTACACAGTATGCATGGTAGTCTATAGGAAATCTTTAAGTAAATTGATTAGAAACTTTTCAATGTAACCTACAAGAAATGGTCTGCCTGTTTTTCTTAGACTTGCTACCCTGAAGTTTCATCAAGACATCATGTTTTCTGTGTCCTCCTGCCTAATACCACATCCACAATATTTTCCAGTTTTGCAGTGTGCCTTTTTTGCCAGTTGCTTTTCTTCAGATGCCACACCTTACAATCTGTTTGCTAGTCTTCTTCAATGCTTCATCATCCTTCTCATTATCAGCAGTCAACAGATGCATGTCTGCTATAGCTGAGGCAAGTCTACACAGCTTGCAAATCATTATATTGAACTTCTCTGCCAGCTTCTCTAGTAAACCTCTAATGACTCCAAACATTGTTTCTTTGGTAAGAGCTAAGGATTTAGACAGGTACTTTTGCAGTGACTCAACACACACACACACACACACACACACACACACACACACACACACACACACACACACACACACACACACACACACACTTCTGGTATGGATTGCTTTTCAATCAAAGCAAAACTCAGCAGGTTCACTTCCAGAGAAGAACAAACATGGGGCAGACTGGATGTAAGTCATATGACCATTTTTTCAGATGAGCTAATTACAGTCACTTGACTGGTTGCTTCATCTGGGTACAAGAATGAAACTCTGTGTTTATTATTTTATACAGGACCAACTAGCAATACCTTAAATAAAGAAAATACTACAGATCCATTTATGGCATAAACCACAGCACTCAGATGCTCTCACTTTCTGTGCCACTAAATGAAGTAAAAGTGATACATTCCATGCATTTTATTTCTGTGGGTACTTTATTTGGTCCCGTAATAAAGCTTGCTTCTTATTGTATTTCATAGTGCATTGTTACTGGCTGCGTTTGTCAGCTTGTCTAGAAATGTATTATTTTCTGAGCGTTCTGCTGAATATCTTTACTAATACTTACGTTCATAGGTAGGTACTAGGCTATCTGCTCGAGGGCATTTATAAGCCTAGCCAGAGTGTGTTGGCTTTTGTCGTGCCATTGATTAATTAACTGATCCTCTGTCAAGCAGAGCCAATGAAGTGATCCCATGGGTGTATTTTCTGTTACCCATCCACTCGTCAAGGTTTCTGTTGAAGAGTGTTAGTGAGGGGCTCTGCCTGATGTAATTTGGAATTTTGTTCCAAAGCATGGGGAGTCTCTGTGACAGGAATCTATCCCTCCAGCATGTTCTATTTATTGTTGTGGCGAGGTTTAGCTCACTTGAGTGCGTGGCTCACAGTGACTTGGATTTCTTTAGGTGGAGCATGTCCATCAATTCTGAGTTGGACATGGCTTTGTAAGTCAGGAAGAAATCACCTCTGAGTAAGCGAAATGCCACTGAGTACAGCTGGAGATTTTTCAGTTGGGCTGCATAGGACATATATTTGAGGCCAGTAATCCTCTTGATGAGGTATTTTTGTGGCCTTTCCAGCTGTTGGAAGTGTCTTGTGAGGTACATCCCAAATGGGGCATTGTACTCTATGATGGGTCTAATGAGTGACGAGTAGAAGGGTACTATAACCTCTTTATTTATAGATGTGAACCTTTTAGTAATTAGATGGGCCACATAGAAGGATTTCCTAACTACTTTGGCAATATGATTGTCAAAGGAGAGATTGCTATCTACCTGGGTCCCCAATTATCTTATTACCTCTTCTGTATTAATGGGGCTGCCACCTATGTGGTAATTCGTGGGTGTTTTGTTTTTGCCAAATGGGATGACTATGCATTTTTTGGCATTTAGCTTGAGGCCATGACTTTGACATCAGGTGTCCGTCTCAGTAAGGCCCTTTTGGAGGATGTCCGTGTCAGCCGGAGAGTCAATTATGGCTCCAAGTTTGCAGTCATCGGCAAACATGGTTAGCCATAGTCCTCCTGTGTTTGTCTGTACTTTTGAGAAGTATATGCCGAAAAGTAGGGGTTCCAGGACCGAGCCTTGCGGAAAACCACTTGTGACTGGTTTAGAGTCAGACCAGGAGCTCACTATTCTTACAGTGTGAGTTCTGTCTGTAAGCCAGTTGGCAACCCATCTCATGATGTAGGGGTTTATGTTCAGGCTGGTAAGTTTTTCTGTAATACCAGAGTGGGGAATGGCGTCAAAAGCCTTGACGAGGTCAAGGTAGGCTGTGTGAACCATTTTTCCCTCATCTATGGCCTTGGTGACTGTCTCAAAGAAGTCAACCAGGTTTAGTAATCATGAATTGCCCTTAACAAAGCCGAACTGGGTCGGGTCAAGTGTTTGGATGTTCCCGATGTCTTTTTTAATGAGTTCTATGATGATGCGCTCCATAGCTTTGCAGACCAGGCTAGTCAGGCTTATGGGGCAATAGTTACCAGGGTCAGTTGCGGCCGCACCTTTGTTGAGAGGAATAACTGTTGCTGTGCACCATTCTATGGGCACATAGTCTGTGCAGAGGCTGAGGTTGAACAGCATGTTTAGGTGGGGGGTTAGTTTGTTCTGTAGTTCATGCAAGACACAGCCTGGGACACCATTTGGTCCCATTGACCCTGTGTTTTTGGCTTTTGAAAGGGCTGTTTTCACCTGTGCGTCTGTGATTTTTGGGGCACTACACTTTTCCAGTATTGTTTTGGGCCCTTTTGGAGGTGAGGGGGGGGGTTGAAGTTTGCACAGGATGCTGGCAATATCAGTAGGTTCAGTATATTTTGAGCTATGTTGCACTAGTTCAGTGCATATCTGCGAGTTGCCACTTAGATTCTTAATATAGCTAAAGAAGGCTTTGTGGTTATCTTTTGATTCCTTGGCTATTTTTCTTTCAAAGTTAGCCTTGGATGATTTCATGAGGGACCTTAGTTTCTTACTGATACTGATCAGGGATGTCTTTCCTTCTTGGGATTTGCTTTTTTTCTGAACTAGTTTCCTCCTTCTATTGTATAGCCTGTTTATTGCAAGGGTCCACCAAACTGGTTTTCTTCTCTTAGAGGAGTGAGTCTTGGTTTTGCTAGGGATGACACGATCCATGCATCCTTGTAGGTACTCATAGAGTGCATTTGTAAAGGTTTTTGCATCTTGGGCAGCATTATCCTTTAGCGTGGGGGCTGTTAAACTTACCACCTCTGTCTTAAGTAAGGTGAAGTTTGCTTTAGAAAAGTTTTTTACTGTGTTTTTTTTAGTTGGGGGTGGTGGTGGGGTGTGGACATCCAGAGTGATTAGTTTATGGTTTGATCTAACCAGTGATGGGTTGACCTCCAGTGTGGATCACCTGTCACCCATGTTGCTGATGACCAGGTCCAATATGTTTTTACCTCTGGTAGGGGAGTTTACCAGCTGATCCAGGGCGTTTGAGTTGATGAATTCCAGGAAGCAGTGGGCCTGGTAATTTGTACTCGAGTAGTTTTCCCAGTGAATGGTAGGGTAATTGAAATTGCCCAATATCAGGATGTTTGGTAGGACCTTCATGTTTTCCAGTGTCTCCAGAAAGGTGGAGTGGTGGTCCTGGGTCATGGAGCGTGATCTATAGCAGGCCACAATTTGCATTGCAGATTTTCCCAGTGTTAGTTGCACATGGATGATCTCAGAGGTATCATGCTGCGCCACTAACCTGGAGATGTAGGTATCCTTGATGAATATAGATGCACCCCCTCCTTTTGTATTTCGGTCCATGTTCTGTGACCGAAACATGTGGTATGAGTTGTAGCCCGGTAGTGCTGGGGTGCTCTCTGGAGCCTTGAACCAGGTTTCAGTTTCTGCACAGATGTCGACGTTCTCCATACTGAGGAGTGCTTCGAGCGCATACATTTTGAGATTTAAACTCCTGGCATTAAGTAGCATAACCCTCAGTTTTTTGTTAATTGTGCAGTTTATGGAGGTGGGTTTGACTTTTGAACCTTGCATAAAAAAGGCACTATGGGGGCAGCAAGAGCCTTGACCAGTATTCAAAAGCCTATGGGTGACAGGTGCAAGCTGTCTCTTGTGAAGCAATGCGCCTTGTCGAGCATGTCGTCCCGGGCTGACAGACACTGGATCCACTTTGAATGACAGCAGAAGCTTAGCCAATTGCTGAAAATGATCAACAATTCTTAATAATATATTGGTTAGTTTGCAACTTCTATCCTCCTTCATTGAAATTTTAGCAGAAATAATTGCAGTATCTTCTTGCTGTCATTATAGCAATCATATAATTATTTTTTTTATGTCCAGTATGTATGGGTTGTTTTTTTGAGCAGCGAGGCAGGGCTGGACACCTGGCAGTATAAACCTTGCTTCGAGATGATTGTCACAGTTGAAGTGATACCCCGACCCCATGTGTAAAATAGGAAAAAGGGGTTGAGGATAGATGGATGGATGGATGGATTGGTTCTTTTTTTTGAGTAGACTTAGTAGTTGGAACTGCTGCCATCAACTTTATATCCCCTTTTATGTTGTTTATTCCACCTCCCCGCAGAGCACCACATATCGTAGCATACCCCAGGTATATGATAGTTGAGGCTTTCATGCCAGCTCTCAACTGTTACTAATTTTGCACAATGTCCATGATTTTGCCATATACTGTTGACTTGATCTTCATATATTTTTTGTTTTCTGGTAGTTCCTGTGAAGAACCGAAAAACAAAAAGCAAATTCAAACAAACTAGTCAATCACAAAAAACCAAGGTGAACTGGAGCAACGTAAAAAATAAAATAGTTTAATATATGAAATACACATTTGTGCTTTTCTGATAAATGTATTCATTTTTTAAGAATTTTTAGGTATAGGGTTTGCTGCAAGTTGTCTTTAACTTAGTAGTAATAATGTTTTTAACTGTACTATTAATAATATTTTCTATATTTGGAATGTTTTTATTTAACCTATTCTACTGCTTTAAAGTGGAATACGTCGTGTATTAATTGATTGATTGACATGTAGTTTATTGGTATAAAAGTATTCCAACACGCTTTTTGTACGTCTGATGAAGGAAAAGCATTGTCTGTTTCCGAAAGTGCTTACATATATTAAACTATTTTATTTTTTACGTTGCTCCAGTTCACCTTGGTTTTTTTGTGATTCACTAGTTCCTGTGAAGACTGGGGAGAGATGGGTGAAGGCTGCCAGCCTAGTCAAATAGAATTTGATATATAGTTCTGGCATTTGTAAATAAATGTAAAAATACAGGCATGTTTTCTTGAGTGTAAAATAATACTGTGAAATGTGGAACTGCAATATACGTGACAACATTGCACTCTACTGGCCCAGTGAAGCATGTTGTGACCCTTTCATGTTAGAATTCGGCTCCAGTGCGTCTGGATGAAGGTTTCATGCCCATTGTTTTAAGGCTAAAGTTTATGACCAGAATTTACGTGTGGAAGGTGCTTTATTGCTCTGGTTTCTGCTAGAGTGTATATGTGAAATACCTTTTATTGTTGTAAGTTGCTGAGCAGGTGTTAGATTGCTAAATAATGCAGTTTGTTTGCCTGGGAAAACCTAAGTGTCAACATGATGTAATTTGAGTGGGACCCAGCAGAGATGTATGTTAGTAATGTTTAAATACTATTTCTCACAAGAGACTTGGAACATTTTGATCTTGGATAGCTAACTCAGCACTCTGCCTTATGCTCACATGTAACTTTCTAGCTCTGTGATTTCTTGTAGGAATAGTTAAAGCTAGTAAAGATTAATTAGGTATTTTTCTTTGAAATCAGACCTGTCCTACTGTATTATTTTAAGTTTCTGTGTGATCTCTGAACTCTTAGATATCTCTGTGGTGTAGTAGTTTTGTCTTGTGTTTTAATTATTTATTATTAAATATTTTTAAAACCTTCTTCCTGTTGCTGGTTTGTGTAGAGATAAGCTCTAGAGTACATTGCATATTTATAGAGGTTATTGTAATAGGCCACTCTGATAAGATTTAGACTGTATAGTCACATTACCAATTGGATAATAATATTGCACAGTAATAATTGGACACCCTTTTAAGGGCCTTTTAGTAGCTGATATTATTAACTGGGTGGTGACAGGAATTACTACCGTATGTCTGGGTAATAGGGGCACCGCTGGAGAACCTGTGCCAGCCTTTTCCCAGGAAAGACTGTGTGGTTGTATAACCTCTTCTCAAAGTGTGTGTGTCTATGTATCAGCTACCTGGGCAGAGACACGAAGCACTGGTTGGACAGAGAGGGTACTGGAGGTTTTAGTTTGCCCAGTTAGGTTGAGACCTGGACCCTATAGCTGTGCCAGTGGGGAGTCTTATTGGGGGCTTGGTAAGCAAGGGAGCAACCAGCCCCAGACTGACTGTGATCTCTGTGTGCACTTAAGGGAAATTGTACTTTACTCTGTGTATTAGTTATCCTTTCCTCTCTTCTAGGAAATGACCTCCCTTGTGTTAGTGGTGAGGATTGAGGCTCCTTGATGGCTGGGCCAGGGCATGGTCTTCAGAGTTCCCTGAGGATTATATTCCAGCAGTAGTGTCATGCAATACAGGTTTAAACTTCTTATAGTTAAGAAAATGTATGTTGTTGCAAAACTTGTTGTTCTGTTAGCTTTCCATGTGAATTTGAGTAATACTTACAAATTCTGAGGCCATCCATTAGCTAAATCTTTACCCACCCTACATCATCTTTGCCCACCCTACATCAGTTTTGGCATTGTCTTGAATTTCTGAGCAAAGAAGAATATCAAGTGGTCCACTAGCACAGAAAGAGCAAATATATCTGCATTAAATAATTTGTGTATTGTAGTAGTTTTATAAAATATCATTTGGGAAGGCGAAAAGGTTGTGTTAGAAGCCTTCATTAAATATATCAATAGCACAGTGTGGTTTTTGACTTTTACGTATGAAATTAATTCAGATACTATAACATATTTGGATGTTAGATTAACATATGATAGGGTGCATGGTTTACTGAAGTCAAACATCTATAGAAAACCAACATTTTCAAATTCGTATCTACAGTTTAACAGCTGGCACCCTGATCATCAGAAAAGGGCTATTGTTAAAGGGCAAATGGTCAGGGCTGCCCGGATGGTTAGTGATGACAATGAGTTTACAGAGGAGTTAAAATTTATGATTTCTTTATTCAAAAATAGGGGTTATCCTGAAAATTTGTGTTTAGAAGTCTTTCTTGAAGTTAAACGTAAAAGGAAGATTGGTGTGTTTCTGGCTATACTTAACACTGATATTCTTCAATTTAATTCACTTGGTTATGATGTTGACAGGTCACGATTTTTGACTACTTCACCTTTAATTTATATCTCCACATATAATGGTGATTCAGATGAGATAAGCAAGATTATTGGCAGGAATTGGAGCTTTTTAAAGATGGAGAGAGATTTGGGTCTCACAAGTAGTAACAAACTGAAGTTTATATATAGGAAGGATTTATCCCTTAAGGATATGTTTGAAAAGATTTCTTGGGCAAGGGGGCCTTGCATGAACAAACCCTTGGGTAATTTTAAATGTGAAAGGTGTTCCGTATGTTCCTACATTTTCACCTCTGCTAGTAGGCTTGTGACCAATCATTGTGTTATTTCAATCTGTGGCCACTTCGATTGCTACACCAAAAATGTAGTATATCTAGCCTTATGTCAAGTATGTAAGGCATTTTATGTAGGTAAAACTTGTAAGGCTTTTCGGGATAGAATTAAGGAACATCTTTTGGATATCAAACATGGTAGAACCACCAATGCTCTTGCTAGGCATGTACTAGACCATGGTGATCATAGTTTTAATTTTTGTGTTTTACAACAAATTAAGATAGACCAGCAAGGCAGAATTATTGATCTGCATTTGGATATTTGTGAACTTAAATGGCAGCTCAGATTAAATGCACACAATTTTCCTGGACTCAATGAGTATTATACTATTAAGCCTTTATTGAAGTTGAAGAATATTCTGGTGTTAAATAGTTAGGCACTCATTAGATAGTTTTATCATATATTTTAAAAAATAAAAAAATAAATTTAATTGATTCCTAATTATACATTTAGGTTTTGTTGGTTTTGTACTATTTCTTATATTTCACATATCATATTTATTAAATATTTTAAAATTAAATGTGATTTTTGTAAGTACAGTTTGTCATTTTATGTGTAATATAGGTTATTTATTTGAGAGTTTAGATTCATGTATTACTTTTTATTTTAATTGTCACAATTTTAACAAGTTGTTTATTTATTGATTGGTTAATCGCAATGCTTTTTAAGTGAGTAGGCAGTCATGTTTTTGTATTCTGAAGAAGTCTGTGTAAACGGACGAAACCTAGGTCAATTGTGGCTTGTATTCGTTGGCATTAAACGCTTGTCAGCTGGACCTCGTTTTCTTGTGCGTTTTTTGGTAGTTTTATAAAATCACTAAGAAATGTGCCATAATAAATGTGTTGTTTATCTTGATTCTTTAGTCAAAGTGAGTAGGAGAATTCCTTTCTATAATTGTTATTTTATTTTGTATCTCAGTAGAAAATCATTGAAGCTGTATAGTACATCCATTTATTAATGCATTTGTAGTACTTTGACATTATATATAAGCAATGTCATATTAAATAGAAAAGGGTATTAATAGTAATTGAATAAGGCCCTCAAGATATTTTAAATATTTCATATTCATTCAGAGGCATTAGTCATATACTCTGAAATATTTTAAGTGAACATACTATAAGCATACATAGATAAAATGCATTAGTGAGTAATAGAGATGATTCAATAATTGCCAAACAAATGTCTTTTGAAATTATTCTGGGAGCATTAGCATACCTTCTCTTACATGAAACATAATCACTGATGGCTTGTGCATGTACTCAGTTCACTACAACAGTACATACCTTTTCAAAGAGTTTATAGCGCAAATGTCAGAAACTGACTCAGGCCAGTATCCATAGCTTGTTGTGTGATTTGCCATGCACCAATATGCTGAGCTGCACCACAAAGTGTTTTGGTTTCATACACCCCTTCACTGACTACAGCCACCTCTGTACACTTCAGGGAGCAAGGTTAGGAACATCACATGCTTATATGGTAGTCAGTGAGTGGAGTCTATTATAACCTTCCTAACACACTATCCCAACTGATAAGTTGTAGCGTGTAGGATTCATAGAGGTCTGAACTATGCAAATTCTGGTCAGGGCGAGGATTAAAAGGTGTTAGTGTGAACCACATTTTTTCTGGTGCACAACTAAGCCTTTCAGTAGTAGGTCAAGGTACAGGGGGGATGGAAAAGCCTGATTTTCTGGTTCAGTTTTCTAAGTACTTGCTCTACATGGTAGTGTGAGTGACTGGCACTTCACTGCAAAGTTGTTCCAGCTGCATAGTGGAGCAATTCAAGCATGTGTGGGAAAAAACACTTCAATCAGTATTACACTGAGCATGAGTGTCCCTCAGGGCTGCATCCTAAGCCCTCTGCTGTTCACGTTGTTGACACATGACTGCATGGCCAAGCATGAATCCAATAAATCATCAAGTTTGCGGATGATACCAATGTCGTAGTTCTTGTCAGAAATGGTGAGGAAACAGCCTACAGGAATGAAGTGGAGCATCTGACAGGCTGGTGCAACAGCAACAGTCTGGCCTTAAATGTAAGCAAGACCAAAGAATTAATAGTGGATTTCAGGAGGACACAGGAGATACATCAACCTCTGGAAATTAAGGGTGTGGCAGTGGAAAGGGTCAAAAACACCAGGTTCCTGGGGGTGGAAATCTCAGATGACCTCTCCTGGTCGGCTGATATTAACCACACAGTGAAGAAGGCACAACAATGTCTGCACTTCCTATGGAAACTAAGGAAGGCAAACCTGTCTCAGTCCTTCCTCAAAGCCTTCTACAGGGGGACCTTCGAGAGCATCCTCTCAAATAACATCATAGTTTAGTATGGTAACTGCAAAGCATCTGACCACAAGGCTCTCCTGAGGTTAGTGAGGACAGTGGAAAAAGTCATTGGCTCCTTGCTTCCATCCATAGATGATCTGAACAAGACTCGGTGTGTGGGAAGGGATTGGAAGATAATCGACGATCCCACTCACCCTGCCCATATCGTGTATTTCTACCTTTCCTCGGGCAGGTGGTATCACAGCTTACATTGCAAAACATCTAGGCTAAAAAGGACCTTCTTTCATCTATTTGTAAGGCTGCTGAACTTGAATGCCAGGCATGACAGTGCATACTCAGATCAATATGCCACTTGCTGTGAAGTATCATCTATAGTAAGCACTCTGGCAAATTGCTTCAATAACTGGTACAGTTAGCCTGATTCTTATGCAGTTACTTCCTGAATGTCCAATAGTCAGGTGTGAGTCACCACTCCACACATGTGCAGTATGAACATCAGAATATATCATACTACAACTGATGAAGTACAATATCTAAGAAATCCAAATGTGATGTCATAGTGTTCCCAATACCTACTAGTATAATATTGTCTAATATCTTCCTGTCCAATTGTTGTCATTTATTGTGGTGTTAATATTTTAATTATTACTGTATGTGCATTAATCTTACTGTCACTCAAACTATGTGCTCATTGTCATGTCTTGCACTGGGACCAAAGAAATGTAACTTTGTTCAGCTTGCACTGCTCTGTATATCTTCATAGGTTCATAGGTAGGTTCTAGTCTATTTGCCCTAGGGCCTATATAAGCCTAGCCAAACAATACCCTGGCTTTTGCTACCCAAGAAAAGTATTTTCCTGTACCCCTGTCAAGCAGAGCCACAGAAGTGATCTCTGGGGTGAATGTCCCATCTCCCATCCAATCATCAAGATTTTTCTTGAAGAGTGCTAATGAGCTTTGTTTGATATAGATAGGTAGTTTGTTCCAGAGTATGGGAAGTCTCTGGGACAGGAATCTATCCCTCCAGCATGTTCTGTTTATTGTGGTGACAAGGTTTAGGTCTCTAGAGCGTGTAGGTCGGAGGGATTGGGATTTTTTTATGTGGAGCATGTCCAACAGCTCTGGGTTTGACATAGGTTTGTATGTTAGGCAGAGATCATGTCTGAGTAGGCGATATGCGACAGAGTAAAGCTGGAGTTTTTTGAGACGGTCTGCGTAGGGCATTTGTTTGAGGCCGATAATCCTCTTTGTGAGGTATTTCTGTGGCCATTCCAGTTGTTGTAGATGTCTTGTGAGGAACTCTATAATGGGTCTAATGAGTGATGAGTAGAGGGGAACAATGACCCCTTTTTTCCTGGATGAGAAGCCTTTTGTGATGAGGTGTGCCACGTAGAAGGATTTCCTGACTACTGTGACAATATGATTATCAAAGGAGAGACTACTGTCCACCTGTGTCCCAAGGTCTCTGATTGACAATAAAGTTTACTTTGACTTTGACAAGTTCCTGTCTAATGTACATCTGTTAAACTGTTTCATTTGTTATTTTATGATTCTAGTTTTATGACTCTCTTTCATGTATTATTTTATTTCTGGAGCTTTTCTCCCCAAGCCTTCCAAGAAAAGGAGTTCATTGCCAAGTCAGACTTCCCCAGTAAAGAAATGCAAATAAAATAAAATAAAGTAAACTAAATAAATGAGATGTTGCCCTGTTGAGAATGTGGATGAGTATGAATAATTAAATGTCACTTGAATGCAGTTCCATACATTGGTGCAGGGTGATTTGCATTACAGCAGTATTTACTAGGATTGCTGCCCTTAGAAGAAAGCATGCTAATAAGAAGAGACAAATCAGACATGAAAATACAATCAGTACCATAATTAGGGTGGAGGTTATTGGGAGTATCTGCCTTGAATGCAAGCTGCTAGGGGGTATGATCAGTAGAACCAGTATTCCATTATGAAGACAGGGGAGCACCTTCACCTCATAAATGGGAGCCGGTACTACATTCCATAGACCTTTTGTTATTCTTCATCTTTGGGTTGAGAGGATGCCAGTCAGGCTGCCTGGAGATCAGATAAGCTAGTCTGCAGCTCTGACTGCAATTACTATTTACCTCTGCAGCTGTAAGTAGACTTAGAAAAGTAAAGTGATGTTAACAACATTCATTATTAAACCAAAATGTCTTAAAATATATTTTAAGGACGGGCTTCTGAATCCGTCAATGTTTAGTTTGGTTTGTACATGATGTTGTTATTTAATGTCAGAACATAAGAATGGCATTTGCTAACATAGAGTGTAATATTGTCATATAATCAATGCTGCTGCATATGTAGAAAAAGTCATTGTGAAGAGAAAATGTGTATCCTCTTTTTATTTGTGTAATTTTCTCATTGGGGTACATTAAAATGATGTGTTTTTTTACTTCTATAGGATTTTTCATGTATATAGAGACCTCCCGTCCGAGAGAAGAAGGAGAAAAAGCAAGACTTCTTAGTCCTTTGTTTAACGTGGCACCTAAAAATCCATATGGAGCTACAAACACAGCATACTGTTTGGAGTTTTACTACCATATGTGTGGAAAGCATATAGGTAAGAAAAACATCACTACATTTAAATGGAACTGCAGGCATAGTAAAGAGCTTTCGTAAGATGTCCAGTGGACTCTAAGGAGGTTAGTGTGCAGGTAAATTATGGTCATGTTTCCTGATGCATATTTTGCTTTTTCTGAATAAAGGCACATGATCAGTTATAAAATAATGAAGAGGGGTATTATGATTAATAAACGTAACTACATACTGGGTACTGTAATCCAAATGTTTAAAAAGAAAATTAGTTTTCTGTAGGTGGTAAAAGCATATCATTTATTTCCCATTAAATCATATATAGCTCTCTTCTAGATGTATTCTAATGACCTTTTATTTGCCAGATGATAAAGATGGTTAAGGTACAGAGATGGCTGGGAAAATAGGCTTTAAGCATAAATCAGTATTTAATAATATGATTGTCTGGCTTTGTTTAAAGATAGATAGCTCTATAACCGATAAATGTTTTCTAAGTTCATTTGCACTATTTAACAGATAGTGACAATGTTGAACAACCATCAATTTTATTTTGCTTCTTTTATTTGAAATGTTTTTGCCCACCAGGCTTATGCACCAAACTGTATTATTTTGGCTGACATGGAAAGTGTTGTGACACTGTGTTACATGATTTATTGCCTCCTGCAAAACTGGATTGGTCACTCCAAATATGTAGGCACTTCTTTCTGCTTAGCATAAAATGAAATTGGTCATCTAATTCAGTGTTGTAGTTTTACACTTATCAGACTGGTGGAAGCTTATTTATCTATATCAGTGATCATAGTCCGATTGGGTTTGCATAATCTGTGGCATTTCACAGGATTATTTATTGGGTCCTCTCCATTTCAATGTATTCTGTAGTTTTAAAGTCAGGGGTAATCCCAAACTCAGTGTCATTATACTTGCAAATAATGTAGAGTGTGTCTCCTAAGTCAGTGACTATACACTATGATCTGAATCTGCCAAGAGACCTAAAAACCTTGATTTGGTTTCCAATAAAATCTGTTAACTGACCTAGTCTTGTTTAAATGCACTGCCTAATTAGCTGTCAGATTTGTTTTTCTTCTACCCAAATTGAAAAAAAAATATTTATAAGTATTGCATCTGTCCAATGAATTCTTGAATCCTTTCTTTACTCCCCCCCCCCACCTGTTCTGGAAAGCTTTTTCAGCTGTTTCCTTCTGCTTCTTAAAAAAATACTTCCTTATAAATAGTATAGTAGTTAGCCTCATCTCAACTACCATTTAACCACGCTAAGTGTAAAAATATGTTGTTCACCATTAGAGGTGATCCATGATCCACTGACAGATGTCTGAATTTTCATCTTTAAAACTGGGATGCAAATGCATTAGTTAGTGCCTTTAAATTCCCCTGTGCCTAGCTGAAGGGCAAGGTGTCATTTTGGATGTAATTTATAATTTTTGGTTAGGATCACTTTGGCCTGAAACTCGCTCCCAGTTTATATACTAATGCCTTAGCTATGTCTGTTGGCACTGTCATGGTAATTGTTCTTAGTCAGTATTTTTGTTCCCTCCCCTTCCTTTTTAAGATGTTTTTCACTTTCACCAGTCTAATGGCAGATTTTATCTTAAATGAATCTTTGGTTTTTGTTTGTTATTCATGAGTTATTTTTTGATGACATTGACATCAACATTGTTGCATTTTTCTAGGTAAAGTTTGAAAGCTTTGTTTGCAATGAATGGACAAGTTTTATATTATTAAGCAGATGCAGAACAGACTAGTACAGTGTAGTAGAGATTCAGTCTTGTGTATTTCTCTACAGTACAGTAAACATAAATGCACAACAGAAGATACATGCAAATGATTGCATAATGATATCTTAATGAAAATGGATGAAGAAATGAGGTCCAAATGATGCTTAAATGTACTGTATGCAGTAAAAACAGATTCATGATTTATATTCATATGTGAGGTCTGTTATGTGGGTAATATGTGCCTTGCTATAAAAGATTAAGACATGCAGGAGCATACATCAATGCTAAGTGCTGCAGCTTCCTGCTGGTATGTAACAAGGTGGCATCTGGTGCCAACTGAAATTTTACCATAAATGTGTTGACACTATAATTTCAATGATCCAAGAAATCATTGATGACTTTACAGTAGATTGGGACATTGTATGGTCCATGTTCGACATTGGTCACCCACACCTAGAATCTGCAGGGATGTGTTGCTTTCCCATATTTGTGGAGAACAAGTACTGCATAGCACTTTTGATTCTAGGTATAGGGGCTTTTAAATGTGGATATGATTGGTAGCACAGCACTCTGCCTCTAAAATAGTCAAGCTTTTTGATGTGTAGTGCATCAGAGGAAAGAGCTAATATCACTAGTGCTTTCTATGACATTGCTCACCTCACAAAGGTGTTTAGTGCTTTTGTCTCTTTAATTTTTCCAAGGCTTTGGGTTTCTAATAACATGACGGGAATGGAGCTCGTTCCTAAGTCGAAGTATGATTAAAGTTTGTGAAATTAATATTGTTTGAATCTTTGATGTTAGCCAAAATTGCTCTTCTCAGCACCTGCGATGTGCCCAACACTGACTCCTCCTGCAAATCAGACAGATTTACATATTGGTAGCATGTCTAAATAAGACTGCAAATCTTTTTTTTTTATGAGACCCATTGTTCCTACAACTATTGGAACTGTCTGGGTATCCTTCCATATTGCCCCCATTTCTGCCTGAAAATCCTAATATTTTATGACATTGTATCTCTCTGTACATAAAACACTGTAATCCCTGGGTCTAGCAATTTCAATGGCCAATGCTACTTTTGTCTTTTTTTCGTAGACTACTATATCTGGTCTGTCTTTTTTTCATGGACTACTATATCTGGTTTTCTCGCATCTGTTTTTGAACTGTTGGTAATGAGTGATCCCTTGTGATATAAACTTCATCATTCTCTATAATGCTTTGTGGCTCATGTTTCCAATGTTTTGCAGCTAATTCAATATTGCAATGTTTGCAGAATCCCAAGTGCAACAGTCTTACCACATTATTATGTCTTTCAGTATACAAGTCCTCTGCCATTACTGTATCACACCCAGCAACAAGATGTGTGACTGTTTCCCATTCAGTTTTTACAAAACCTGCATTTGTTTGTTTCTCTGACATGCTCAATATACTGTGTAAACCAATGTGTACATAGTCCATTATACCAGACCACTAATATTAAACTTTCATATTTTGGTTTAAATTCACCTCTCCTTAATCATTCTTGTGTCAGATCCTGATGAACATGAGGTTGTTCCAGGAGTTTTCTGTACTTGTAACTATATTTATGTCTTTTTTATGTTTTTTACCTTCTCATCTGATTCTTCTCCTTATAACCTTTCTTTTCTTTTTTGGCACATTCAATTTTTGTCTACTTCTGGTTTAACTTCCATTCCCCCTTGCCACCGATATGCTTCTGTTAAACTAAGCAGGGTAATTATCTTAGATTTGTTCTACTCATGTTGTACAACTTTTATTATTTTGGATCTTGTGAGGTGAGCAGATATGTATGCAGTCCTATGACTGCAGATCTGTACATGCAATCAATTTTGAGGAGGCCCATACCTCATTCAGAACGGTGAATGGATAATCTTGTTATGCACTGATTTTTGTAAATCATTTGATGAGCTTGAAGCATTTTTCTTGTTTTCCTGTCCAACTGATCCGATACATTTTGGGGCGAGTCAGTCACTCCAAAAAGTTAGAACAGGAAGACCAAATAAATTTTTGTTTCAATTTCTGTCTTACTTTATCCCACTTCATATCCTCTTCATTTGAACTTCTTATGGTTTGAGTTCTTCTGTCCATTCAGCATCTTTGTTATGTTCCACAGGGTCTTCATAGATATTTCATAAAATGTGTCTATTTTTTTCTCTTTTGGTTGCATTTGTATTCCTTTTGCCTAGTTTATCAATTATCTATAAAACTTTTTGTGGATCATACTCTTCCCTTTTTTAATTTCTCCAAGTCGTTTGGTTTTCTAATACCATGACAGGAATAGAGCCCATTCCTAAGTCAAATTATGATTAAAGTTCACAAAATTAGTTTTGTTTCAGACTTTGATGTTAGCCAGAAGTGTTCTTCACAGCACCCACAATGTGCCTAGCAGTAACCCGTTCTGCAATTCCTGTGGAGTATATATATATCGGTAACATATCCAAGTATTATTATAATTTTTTTTATAAGACCCATTGCTCCCACTACTATTGGAACTGTCTGGGTATCATTCTGCCACATTACTCTAATTTCTGCCTGCATATCCTGGTATTTTATGACTTTGTTTTTCTCTGTGCATAAGATACTGTAGTCACTGGGTGTAGCAATTTCAATGATTACTGTTATTTTTGTCTTTACCTGGACTACTATATGTCTTTTTCTAGCATCTATTTTTTGAACTGCTGGTAATGGGTGATCCCATGTGATATAAACTTCATCATTTTCTATAATGCTTTGAGGCTCACATTTCCAGTGTTTTTCAGCTGCTTCAGTATTATAATGTTTGCACAGTCCCCAATGCTACAGTCTTGCCACATTATTATGCCTTTCACTATACAGTCCTTCTGCCATTAGTATATCTCAACCAACAACAAGATATGCAACTGTTTCCAATTCTGTTTTACAAAATCTACATTTGTTTATTTCACCCACATGTTCAATGGACTTTGTAAACCAGCATGTATGTAGTTCACTGTCTTGGGCTGCCAATATTAATCTTTTATCTTTTGGTTTCAATTCACATCTTCTTAGTCATTCTTGTGTTTGATCCTGATTAACATGAGGTTGTTCCAAAAGTTTTCTATACTTGCAACTATATTTATGCATTTTCCACATTTCTTGTCTTCTCATCTGATCCTTCACCTTATATTCTTTCTTTAGTTTTTGGCACACTCAGTTGCGGCCTGATTTTTATCAACTTCTCATTTGATTTCCATTCCTTCTTGATGCTGATATGCTTCTGCTAAACTAAGCAGAGAAGTCATCTTGTACATATTTTCCTCTTGTTTCAAAACTTAACCTATGTTTGGGTCTTGTAAGGTCAGCTGATATGTATGCAGTCCCATGATTGCAGATCTATACATGTAATCAATTTTGAGGAGGCCCATACCACCTTCAGAATGGGGAATATAGTCTTGGTATATGCTGATTTTTATAAATCCTTTGATGAGCATGAAGCATTCTTCTTGTTTTCCTGTCCAACCTATCCAACACCTTTTGGTATCAATCAGTCACTCCAAGACTCTAAAACAATTTTACAGGATTTTTATTCATTTTTTGATAATTAGTCTATTCATCAGAAATATATGTTTGTTACTTTAGACGTGCAATCATTGTTTACTAAAATTCCTAATCAATATGGCCTTGAAGCCATGAAGAATTATCATTTATGTTTTAATGAATATGATAAGATGTTTATTGATTTGTTATGTTTATTTATGGAAATTGTTTTAGAAAATAGTATGTTTTTATTTGATGACTGTTATTATTTACAAAATGATGGCGTAGCTATGGGCACATCCAGTGCCCATAGCTACGCCAACATTGTGATGGCTTGGTGGAAAGATGCGGCCATTATTAAATGTGATATATTTAAGTCTAATTTGTTATTTTATTGATGTTTTGTTGATGACTTGTTTTTAGTATTGAATGGGAGTACAGGGGAATTGCAAGAGTTTTTTTCTTTATCTGAATAATTGCCTTCCTTTCCTGAAGTTTACTGTCTGCAAGTCATATGATAGAATTAGTTTCTTTGATATAAATATTGTTAGAGATAGGAAAGGTAATATTAATACAGAGGTTTATGGCAAATCATGTCATAGGAAAACCTACCTCCACAGATGGAGTATGCATCAAGGCCATGTGTTTTGGAATGTAGTTTCAGGTCAAGGAATGAGAGTTTCTAGACTCCATGCAGATGACAATGGTTTTAATCAAGAATTGTCAAAGTTGGGTATAATGGTTAGAGATAGGGGTTATAATGACCCAGATGTGTTACCAGTGTTAGATAGAGTTAGGTCTATGAGAGACAGCTTAGCCAAACTGTGTTTCTCTAAAAGGGGTAATACAGCAGTAACTTTGGAACAACCTAAGAACATTGGTTTGGGGATGTCTCTACATTTCAGCAGTAATTGTAAAGGTATTACGGACATTATTAAGAGACATTGGGAAGTGTTAATGATTGAACCCACAATCAGAAGAATAGTAGGTGATGCCCTGAAGGTTTTCTTTAAAAATAAGAAGAATATAAAGAGAATGTTATGCTACCCTAAAAAGATGCATAGAGATCCAAATGGGGTTATTTCTTGCTTTGGCATGAAACAATGTACTCATTGTAATTATTGTTCTTTTATAAATCCATCTTCTGATTTTTTGCATCCTGATACAGCATATTTAGATACCTTTCAAGTCATAGCTTGTGGTATACCTGGCAGTATGCCAGGAGTGTAGGGTATTTCTTCCACCAATAATGCACTGGCAAAACATGTCAGTGAAAAAGGTAGTAGTCATTTATTTAAGTTTATGGTGGTAGAAGTATTATTTGTGAGTGAAATTAGGGGTGACATTAAAACCCTTACAAAATCTGCTGACGCTAGATGGATTTTAAGAATGCGTGCTGATAGGGGTAGGGGATGAAATGATAGAGTGCCACTCAAACCATTCCGGAAGTCAAGAGGGCTACGTTGATTGATTAATTGATGGTTTTAATTGCCTTGATCTGACTGGTTGTATTATGTTTAAAAGTGCACTTGTTTTACTTTTGTTATGGTCTGATGAAGTAATGAGCACATTGTGAACGTGCTTAACAGACATATTAAAGCTTTATTTTATCTCATCTGATTGTCTGCAGTTTGTTGAGACTGGACTGTGCCTTGGTATTTCTTTGCTGCTGTTTTACATTTATATATTTAGATATATTACTAAGGAATTCCAATACATACTTTAGGAGCAGTCTGTTTTATTCTGTGCTTATTTCTAATTCTTATAATAAATTACAGCTATCTTCTATTAAACATAACTCATGGGCTCAATTTTGGAATATCTTTACCTGGACATTTCTACACAGGGACTTTCTAACTCGTAATAGAATTGTTAAAATAAATGGAAGTGTCAGTATGTCATGTTGGATATGTTCACAGAACTGTAATATAAAGTTGAGTAGGTTAATCTATTTTATGAATGTTCTTCCTAGTCTTTATTTTGCTCCAAAATAGAAGAATTTTGCAAAACATTATTTTCTGACAAATTTTCTTTATCAATGTTTCTAATATTATTCAATATAATAGATAAAATGATTTGAACAATGTAAACTAATATTCTTTGGTCCATCATGGCTGTCGCAAGAAAGAGCATTACAAAAAAATGGAGAATATCTATTCTTCCATCATTTGAAGATTTTCTCTTGTTTCTAAAGGAAGTGGCTGTCAAAGAAAGCAAAGTAACAGAATCAAGAAATTATCCTAATACATTCTCCAACAATCCTTAGACTAAAGTGATTTCACTTACTGATTTTTATTTGAGGAATAACGCTATTAATGTTTCATTTACTAATGAAAATTAAGAAAAGTTTGGAGCTCTAATTTATTATCTAATACCAAGCATTTGTAAATGTTGTACATAGTTTATGTTGATTTTTGTTAAATAATTTATTATATAGTTTCATAGTTTCATAGTTTCATAGTATAGTACTAGGCTATCTGCCCTGGGGCATTTGTACGCCTAGCCATAGTGATGTGGCTTTTGCCACCCCATGAAATGGTACAAAAATGTACAGAATAAATCTAGAATACTGTGCCTCTGTCTAGTAGTTACACAGTGAAGGTCCCCTTATATAATAGAATTAGTTAACTGTGCCCCTGTCTAGCAGTGACACAGATGTGACCCCTGGGGTAAACTTACGATCTCCCATCCACTCATCAAGATTTCTCTTGAAGAGAGTCAGTGAGGGGCTCTGCCTAATATGAACTGGGATCCTATTCCAAAGCATGGGAAGCCTCTGGGTTATGAATCTATCCCTCCAGCATGTCCTATTCATACTTGTGCCGAGGTTTAAGTCTTTAGCTCTCGTGGTCCTGATGGATTTGGATTTTTTGAGGTGGAGCATGTCCATCAGATCCTGATTGGACATGGCCTTGTACGTCAGGCAGAGATCACCTCTGAGCAGGCGGTATGCTACTGAATAGAGCTGAAGTTTCTTTAGTCTGGCAGAATAAGACATATGTTGGAGACCCTTGATCCTTTTGGTGAGGTACTTTTGTGGTGTCTCCAGCTATTGCAAGTGCCGGGTGAGGTACATACCAAATGGGGCATTGTACTCAATCATGGGTCTGATGAGGGAGGAATATAGGGGTACAATGACATCCTTGGATCTGGATGTGAAACCCTTCATGATGAGGTGTGCAAGGTAGAATGTTTTTCTAACCACTTTGGCAACATGGGTGTCAAATGAGAGGTCGCTCTCTACTTGGGTCCCTAGGTCTCTGATTACTTTTTCCGTACTCAGTGGGTTGCTGTCTATGTGATAATTTGTGGGTACTTTGTTTTTTCCAAAAGGGATGACTATACATTTTTTGGCATTTAGTTTAAGGCCGTGACTACGGTACCAGTTGTCCGTTTCAGTGAGGCCTTTTTGTAGGATGTGTGTATCTGCTGGTGTATTGACTGTGGCACCTAGTTTGCAGTCATCTGCGAACTTTGTCAGCCACAGCCCTCCCATGTTTGCTTTAACATCTGAGAAATAAATGCCGAACAAGAGGGGTCCCAGGACAGATCCCTGTGGGACACCACTTTTGACTGGCTTTGAGTCTGACATTGCTCCAGCGATTTTAACTTTATGGGTTCTGTCCTTTAGCCAGTTTGCAACCCATCTAGTGACATAAGGGTTTACTTTTAAGCTGTTTAGCTTATCTATGATGCCTGAGTGGGGTATTGTGTCGAAGGCCTTAGCCAAGTCCAGGTATGCTGTATGGACTGCTTTGCCCTCATCAATGGCTCTAGTGACTGTTTTGAAAAAGTCAACCAGGTTTAAAAGGCAGGATCTGCCCTTTTCAAAGCCGAACTGGGTGGGGTCAAGCTTCTGTAGGTCCCCTATGTCTCCATTTATGAGTTCCATAATGATTCTTTCCATAGCTTTGCAGACCAGGCTAGTCAAGCTTATGGGGTGGTAGTTTCCAGGGTCTGTAGAGGCACCCCCCTTGTGGAGTGGGACCACTGTTGCTGTACGCCAGTGTTCAGGTACATATCCCGAAGTAAGGCTAAGGTTAAATAGCATTTTTATGTGTGGGTTTAGCTCCTCTTGGAGTTCATGTAACACGCACCCCGGGATACCGTCAGGTCCCATTGATGCTGTGTTTTTTGCTTTGTTTAGGGCGGTTCTCACTTGGACATCTGAGATGACAGGGAGATTACATTCAGCTGGGATAAGTATTTCTTCTTTTGGGGGTGAAGGAGGCGAGAAATTTGCACTGAACCTGTCAGCCAGAATGTTAGCAATATCTGTGGGTTCAGTGTATTTTTTGTTGTTGTGAACCAACTCTGAGCATATCTGAGGGTTTTCGGCCAGGTTTCTAACATAGCTGAGGAAGGCTTTCTGGTTATCTTTAGTGTCCTTAGCAATTTTTTTCTCAAAGTTTGCCTTGGATGTTTTTATGAGAGAACGTAGTTTTCTGCTAATGTTGATCAGAGATGTCTTCCCTTCATGGGATTTCGCTCTGACGTGCAGTAGCTTCCTTCTTTTGTTATACAATTTGTTTATGGCTGAGGTCCACCAGACAGGACGCTTACATTTGGTGGAGAGGGACTTGGATTTGTTTGGGATTGCATGATCCATGCATTCTTGGAGATGTCCATAGAAAGCATTTGTGAAGTATTCGGCATTGTGGGATGTGGTATCCACTGGCACAGTGGGCTTAAAGGATACCATCTCAGTCTTAAGAAGAGTGAAGTCTGCTTTTGAGAAGTTTTTCACTGTGGTCTTTTGTGCCGGGGGTGGAGGTGGGATATGTATATCCAGGGTGATTAGTTTGTGGTCAGATCTCACTAGTGAGGGGTATACTTCGGTGTGGAGCATTTTGTCCCCATGTTTGTGATGATCAGGTCTAGTATGTTATCCCCCTAGTGGGAGAGGTGACTAGTTGTTCCAGTGCATTTGAATTTATGAATTCCAGGAACCTTTGGGCTAGGGTATTAGGGCTAGAATAATGTACCCAATCTATGTTTGGGTAGTTGAAGTCTCCCAGTATGATGGTATTTTGTGATACATTCATATCCTCCAATGTCTTCAGGAAGGCTGAGTGGGGTTCTTGAGATTGGGAGGGTGGTCTGTAACATGCTACCAGTTGTATAGCAGTTTTGCCTATGGTTAGTTGCACCTGTATGGTCTCTGATGCTTCATGTGTTGCTACTAACCTGGAGGTGTGGGTGTCCTTATGAATATGGACACTCCCCTCCTTTGTGGTTCGGCCCGGGTTTTGGGGCTGAAAAGCATGATACGAGGTATAGCCTGGTAGTGCTGGGGTGCTCTCAGGAGCCTTGAACCAGGTTTCAGTTACTGCACAGACGTCGATCTTCTCCATGCTGAGGAGTGCATCAAGTGCCTGCATCTTGAGATTTAGACTTCTGGCATTGAGCAGCATTACCCTTAGTTTTTTTCCATTTTTGTTTTCTAAGGAGGTGGGTTTGTCTTTTGAGCCTTGCCTAAAAAAGGCACTATGGGGGTGACAAGAGCCTTAGCCAATATTCGGAAGCCCAGTGGTGACAGGTGTAAGCCATCCCTTGCGAAGCAGCGTGGCTTGTCCAACATATCATCCCAGGCAGACAGACATTGGATCCCCTTAGAATGACACCAGTACTTGAGCCAATTGTTAAAGCTGATCATCTTGTCTTTGTATTGTGGTATCATTCTTGGTGAGGGCAAGATGCTGCTCAGGGTCAGGGTCATACCAGCCTGGGCTACATAATCGGAGAGCTCCTCTATGTCTGTTTTCATGTAGTCCAGGGAGGTACATCTCAGGTCATTCACACCAGCATGGACAATGACGGAATCATATTTGTACTTGCTTTGGAGTGACATGAGTGCGTGTGTTATGTGGCGGATCCTAGCTCCCGATAGACAGCTCACAGTCACCTTCTCCTTGTTCAGCCTGGTCAGTGGGACATCAGTGTGTCTGACTATGGAGTCACCTATTACTAGTGTATCAGGCAAGGTGTTTGGCCTTAAGGGCTGTGATTGGTTGACACACTGATTTATTGAAGTATGTGTTGCATGTGTTTTGTTTTGAGGTGGTGGATTTTTGGATGTCTGCTTTGGGAGCCTCTGTTGTTTTGGTAAGTTTTTTATTAGAGCCTCCGAGTATGTCTTTGTGTTTTTATGTGTTTGGTTTGCAGTTGTGGTAGGTCTATGTGGGACTGGGATTGTTGTGTGTGTGGTTGCCATCTCCTCCTGTCTGGTCATGCCAGCCCTGAGTTGAGAGAGTTCAGCCTCCAGTTTGGCTATATAGTTGCATCTCTCACATGTATTTGTGTTTGTTGGGAGGAGGAGAGGGTTGTCTGTGTACATGAGACAATTGTAGCATTGTCTCAAGATGCCCAGATTGACCAGCTGAACTGGAGACGATGCCAGTAATCTACCACTCGACATGCTAGAACAGTATAAGGGAGTGGTATACCTTTAAGGGAAGTGGGTATTCACAGGGGTGGTAAGTAGATGTAGTGCTTTACTTAGTACGAGAGTGCTTTCTTAGTAGAGAAGTATTGAGAACAAGTGCTAGGCTTATAATACAGTGAGTAGTTTGGTTATACTAAGAGTAGAGCTTCCTTAAGGGAAAATTTGAAGAACAGACTTGGCAGAGCCAGAAAAAGTTTAACCTTGTTTAACTGGCGCTGTGCTATGCGTACGACCGCGCAAAGCTGTGCAAACGCGGATTTTAAACAGTGAACTACAAAAGAGCTGTAAATGGTCCCAAACAACCAATTACTACAGCTTCTTGTGCTGAGGTCACTTCCCCCAAGGACAGGTAGGCTGCTTAAGGCTCCCCACTCCCACTGGTGAGCAAAGAAACTTCCTTCTATCCAAGTAAGGTAATGGACAACACAGGAACTACACCACAGCCCAGAATACAGCAATGCCTGTAAACTGGTCTAAACTAGTCGAGGAAGGTGGGAAAACAAGGATTATTTTTTTTGTTTTTTTGGTAGAAACACACATAAAATGCAGAAACAGTGATAAATTAGTTACACAGGTTAGCACACTTTAGTGGGCAGCCTCCACAGTTAAATTAAACAAACAAACAAGCAAACTTTCGATCAAATTCGACTAAAATGTAACTTTAAGTGCAGATTTTAAAATAATGCAGCAATCAGTTAAAAAACAGTTCAGGCTAGTTCAAGGTAAGCTACAGAAGCTATTTCAAGTGAAAAAAAAGCAAAGATACTTAAATCCAGAAGGTAGTCGCTTTTCTGAGTTCCCTGCTGCTAGGACCACTCTGTAAACCCAAGTGGAGCTTGTCTGAGCAGTATAGCCAGAAAAAATGCCCAGAGGCGGATTTTAAACAGTGAACTACAAAAGAGCTGGAAATGGTCCCAAACAACCAATTACTACAGCTTCTTGTGCTGAGGTCACTTCCTCCAAGGACAGGTAGGCTGCTCAAGGCTCCCCACTCCCACTGGTGAGCAAAGAAACTTCCTTCTATCCAAGTAAGGTAATGGACAACACAGGAACTACACCACAGCCCAGAATACAGCAATGCCTGTAAACTGGTCTAAACTAGTCGAGGAAGGCGGGAAAACAAGGATTATTTTTTTGTTTTTTTGGTAGAAACACACAGAAAATGCAGAAACAGTGAGAAATTAGTTACACAGGCTAGCACACTTTAGTGGGCAGCCTCCACAGTTAAATTAAACAAACAAACAAACAAACAAGCAAACTTTCGATCACATTCGACTAAAATGTAACTTTAAGTGCAGATTTTAAAATAATGCCGCAATCAGTTAAAAAACAGTTCAGGCTTGTTCAAGGTAAGCTACAGAAGCTATTTCAAGTGAAAAAAAGCAAAGATACTTAAATCCAGAAGGTAGTCGCTTTTCTGAGTTCCCTGCTGCTAGGACCACTCTGTAAACCCACGTGGAGCTTGTCTGAGCAGTATAGCCAGAAAAAAACACCCAGAGGCGGATTTTAAACAGTGAACTACAAAAGAGCTGGAAATGGTCCCAAACAACCAATTACTACAGCTCCTTGTGCTGAGGTCACTTCCCCCAAGGACAGGTAGGCTGCTCAAGGCTCCCCACTCCCACTGGTGAGCAAAGAAACTTCCTTCTATCCAAGTAAGGTAATGGACAACACAGGAACTACACCACAGCCCAGAATACAGCAATGCCTGTAAACTGGTCTAAACTAGTCGAGGAAGGCGGGAAAACAAGGATTATTTTTTTTTGTTTTTTTTTTGGTAGAAACACACAGAAAATGCAGAAACAGTGACAAATTAGTTGCACAGGCTAGCACACTTTAGTGGGCAGCCTCCACAGTTAAATTAAACAAGCAAACAAGCAAACTTTCTATCAAATTCGACTAAAATGTAACTTTAAGTGCAGATTTTAAAATAATGCAGCAATCAGTTAAAAAACAGTTCAGGCTAGTTCAAGGTAAGCTACAGAAGCTATTTCAAGTGAAAAAAAAGCAAAGATACTTAAATCCAGAAGGTAGTCGCTTTTCTGAGTTCCCTGCTGCTAGGACCACTCTGTAAACCCACGTGGAGCTTGTCTGAGCAGTATAGCATGTCGAAGTTTACTGTACTTGAATATATGTTATTTATTGTAAAATAAAACTATCTTTGTTAAAAAATATATCTACTTTTCTTTTTTTTTTGAGGTATTTCAATTCCATTTGTCTTCCCAATTCTCTTTAAAACTTTTTTGGGTCATCAATAAATTATTTTGTACTTACCCTTTATATTTATCTGCGTATCTTCTAAGTTTTTCTGCCTGTGCTGATATTTTTAGTTTATTATTGGCAATAGTGCACGATATATCCTGATCAGTTCTGATACTGTGCATTGCTTTTATCAACATCTATCTTCCTGAGTATTTTTGTTGATTTGTTCCCTCTTGTATACTCTTCTAACACTGACACCTCTTGTCATAATTGCTTTATAGTTTTGTCTATCCGATACTTCCAACTTCCATGATGGCATTTGATTTCTCCTCTTCCTTTCACTTACTGTCCTGTGTTTTTTTGTTAAGACTTTATCTGTTAATTTAGCTGTATAGTAATATATACTGTTTACTTCTGTTATATCACATGGATATCTATGAACAGTTCTATTTACTGTGTTCACTTGTTTTATCAAACTTTTAACTTTTGGGGTTTTTTGGCTTTCTGTAGTATATTTCTTTCATTGATCTGATTATGTCTGTCCATCTTGACTAAATCAAACAACTCTTTTCTTAGATCATTTTCTTCTAAACTGAGGGCACATTCTTTGTTCTCCATTTCCTGCAAGCTTTCTATAGAAAGTTCCACAGCATTTTCCTGTGTCACATTTTCTTCAATTTCATCCTATGTCATCCATTGCTCTTTCATGTGGGAACTCACTAGCCTATCGATCCACAACATTGACTGTGTCAGGGTTTCTACAGTATAACTCCAACTGAACTTTTGTACTGATTTCCTGTGGAAGATTCCACAGTATCCTCATATGGCAACAGATCAGATGTTTCTTACTCCACTGGTTTCTCCTTAATTTGGGGATCCATTGCTCTTTTCAGCTGTGATGTTATCAGAGTTAGATTTTCTGCACTTAATCCTTCACTTTGCAGGTAATCCATAACCTAAATGTATACTTCTTTAACTTCTCCATTAATAATCCTCTTTTCTACTTTTCTTCTTTGTTTTCTTATTTTTTGTATTGTAAAATGTTCCATATCTAGATGCCTTTGTCTGTATTTCTCTTCAAATATCTTTGGTGCTGTTCTTTTTGTATTTATTATTTTTGCTTTCTCCTTTGCATAAATATTGCACCATATCAGATTTTATTTTCTTTCTCATGTTCATATTTATTTTTTATACCTCTCAAAAATCTATAGATTTTCTTTACATTTTCGCACTTCCTCAGTTGCTTCTTTTTCCAACATCCCAAGGTTTCTTGGTCTGTATAACATTTTTCATAAATCTGTTGTATTAATGAACACAGATTTTTATTTAAGGTCTGTATAACATTTTTCATAAATCTGTTGTATTAATGAACACAGATTTTTATTTGAAGCTTCTGACAGTTTTTCTTGTGCAAGTATTTTTCTTCCCTCTGGTTTCTTTTTTAATCTTGTTGTATATCTTCTGTCTGGAAATTCTTGATTTCTTGTATAATAGTCACCATACATATTTTCTTTCGTATCCTCAATAGACCACTCTGTTGTCTTTATGGCTCCTTTTTGGCCTATCAGTTTTTGTGATGTTTGTGGATTGCTACTTCCTTCTACAACAGGGAGCCATCCTCCCCCTGGACCTGGCCTGGCCCCATTGTAGGAACATTTCCGTGTTTTACGGATTCTACGCTGACATTTTTTCCAGTCCTTGCACTAGTGTGCCTACCAGGATTGGGCACTTTTTTATCCTGGGTCTTGTGCACCCAGCTGTCTTTATTTTTTAACCTACTTCTGTCCATGATATGCTATATAAAATACAGTATGTATATCAGTGTCTTGATGAGATTTTTTGAAAAGCAGGGCCTGTCTTGTGAAGGTACTCACCAAGACTTGAGAATGAATTCAATTCCAGCAATAGTACTCTCCTTTTTCTTGCTGATTTATCATTTCTCCTTTATATTTATATGCGTACCTTCTAAGTTTTTCTGCCTGTGCTGATATCTTTATATTATTATTTGCAATAGTGTACAATAGATCTTTGTCTGTTCTAATACTGCACATTGTTTTTATCACATGTATCTTTCTAAGTATTTTTGTTGATCTCTTCCCTCTTCTGTACTCTTCTATCTGTGAAATGTCTTGTTTTAATTGCTTTATAGTTTTCTCTATTTGATATTTCCATGATGGTGTTTGATCTCTTCCTTTCCCTTATTGCCCTGTGTTTTTGTGGTAAGACTTAAGCTGTGCAGTAATACATAGTATTTACTTCTGTTATATAACATGAATTTCTTTTAATAGTTTAATTACTGTGTTCTTTTGTGTTATCAAACTTCTAACATTTTGTGTCTTATTGACTTTCCCTGTAATCTTTTTCTTTCCTTGATTTAATATGTTTATATCTATTAAATCAAGCAACGCTTCCCTTAGATCATTTTCTTCTAATCTTTGTTTTCCGTTTTCTGTGGGCATTCTACAGAAAGTTCCAGAACATCTTCCTGTGGCATATTCTGTTCAACTTCATCCTGTGTCATCTGTTGCTTTTTCATATGAGAACTAAGTGTCCCATTACTCCACAACATTGACTGCGTCAGAGTTGCCACCGTTTCCTGCTCCTTCCCTTGGTGTGGAACTCCAACTGATCTTTTGTACTGGTTTCCTACTGAAGACTCCAAAGTATATTCATATGGCAACTGATCAGATGCTTCCTATTCCGCCAGTTTCTCCTTAATTTGGGCACTCATTGTTATGTCATGCTGTGATGTTACCAGTGTGGGATTTTCTACACTAAATTCTTCACTTCACAGGTAATTCATAACTTTAGTTTATATTTCTTTAATTTCTCCATTACTAATCCTATCTTTTACTTCTCCCTTTGTTTTATTAATTTTTGTATTGTAAATTTTTCCATATCTGGATGCCTTTGCCTGCATTTCTCTTTAAATATCTGGTGCTGCTTTTTTGTATTGATTCGTTTTGCTTTCTCCTTTGCATAAATATTGCAGATTACTAAATCTCTCTTTCTTTTCCATGTCCATATTTCTTCTTTAGATGTCACCCGCTCCTCCTGTTTCACCTTGTATTGGGGACTCATTGTTCCATCATTCTGTGACATTACTATGTTGGACTTTGCACACTAAATCCTTCACTTCACTTCACAGGTATTCCAAAGCTTCGGCTTCTATTTGTTTAACTTGTACTTTGCTAATCTTCTGTTCTACATTCCCTCTTTGTGATCTTATTTTTTTGTGAAATTTTCCACATCTGGTTGTCTTTGCTTGTATCTCTCTTCAAATATCTTTGGATCTTCTTTTTTGTATTGATTAGGTTGGCTTTTTCCTTTGCATAAGTATTGTACCATATCAGATCTCTCTTTTTTTCCCATGCCCATGATTCTTTTTTATATCTTTCAAAAATATCTAGATTTTCTTCATTATATTTTTGTGCCTCCTCGGTTACTTCTTTTTCCAAACAGCCCAAGGTTTCTTGGTCTATAAAATGTTTTCCATGAATCCATTGTATTAATGAACACAGATTTGCATTTGAAGCTTTTGACAATTTTCTTGTCAAGTATTTTTCTTTCTTCTAATTTCTCTCTTAATCTTTTGTATATCTTCTTACTGAAAACTCTGGGCTTCTTATATAATATTAACAATATATAATTTCTTTCTTATCCTAAGTAGTCCAGTCTGTCATCTTTTTGGCTATATTTTAGCCTGTTTTTTTTGTGGACTACTACTTCCTTCTACTACAGGGGGGCTATCATTCCTCTGAGCCTGGCCTAATCCTGTTTTAGGAATGCTTCCATGTCTTGAAGATTCTACACTGTAATTTTTCCATTCCTGCCACCAATGCACCTACCAGCACTGGGCACATTTTTCCCTGGAACTTGTGCACTGAGCTGTCTTTTTTTATTTTTTAACATACTTTGCCAATGATATTTGGTACTATATATTACACACATATAGCAATAAACGTTCCACCAGACCCCAAATCACAAAAGATTGTATACCAGAAAACCTACCCTTCTGTCAACTGCCAGATAATATGTGCATAATGCACATTGGGTCATAACTAATGTGCTTGCACGGCACTCATTCAGTTTGTATGACTCACATATATAGCACATATCTCACCTATAATGCAACTTCCTGCATATAGAAATGTCATAGGGCTATCTAGCTGTCAAGTGTAGGCACTACTGATATATATAATATATATATTTATATGACATATATATGTAGCACACATCCCCCCCACACACACAAACACACACACACACACACACACACACACACACACACACACACACACACACACACACACACACACACACACACACATACACACCTGCTGTGCAATATGCAGAGCATGTGTGCTCAAATCAAATCCCTCTTGCCTGCTGCCTTAACATGCCTGAGGGCCACTCAGTTATCACCTCGCTGTAGTCTGCAAGAAAATGTTCACATGTTGCATCTATATAATATGCTGATGAGGAGAGATGCTGGGCATCTCCATATTTGTATGACTGGACCACACATACATACAAATTGTGCCACTGGGGAAGCGCATCAATTCCATTGTTTGATGAAAGTGTTGTGGAGCAGCAACTACAATTAGCCAGGCTACCATCCCCAGACAGTGATAGACTATGTATATGATAGTGCTAGCAAAGCAACAATGTTTAGTCCAGACCTGAGGGCCCTGATGAGCACATGGTAACAGTGCCATACAGATCAGTCATGATGAATGCAGAGTTAAACTGCACTGTACAGCTGACATTCACATTTATGCCACACATGGGGGTCACACAGGTCATGGTCATGATTGCGGGAGCTAGACATCACTAGACATGTCTGTTAGATTCACACACACGTCAGTTCGACAACAGGACACAGGGACACAGGTAGGTAGGTGTGTGTGTACTCTGGCCAAAACAAAACAATAATCTCCTCTGATGCAGTGGGCGTAGTGGGAATGCTACCATGTCCCAGTCACACTCTGCTGGCCTTTAAGACTTAGACCTGGGTTCCACCCTCAGTCAGAGATTGTAGGTAACTGAAATAATGTGATATGAATGTAGTGCACTCATAAAGGATCCTGCCACTGGAGGCTGAAGAGTCATGGCCAGTCAGGATGAGCAGAGAGGTGTAAGATGCTGTACACTTCAAGACATAGGTAAGGACTGTGAACCCTCTGATGGTTCCTCCCTGGTGTGTACCTTACACTGACCTTTGGTAATACTACTAGTGTAGGAAGTGATGTAGCACTGACAACCCTGTGCAAAAAGGTGAGACTAGATTGTGTGCGTGTGTGTGTGTGTGTGTCTGTGTGTGTGTGTGTGTGTGTGTGTGTGTGTGTGTGTGTGTATGTGTGTGTGTGTGTGTGTGTGTGTGTGTGTGTGTGTGTGTGTGTGTGTGTGTGTGTGTGTGTGTGTGTGTGTGTGTGTGTGTGAGCGCTTGTGTGCATGTGTGTGCGCATGTGTGTGTCACCATGGACCCTCATAAGGCCACTGGAAACAGTGCCCCTGGACTCCATATCCTCACAGAGCTGTTAGTAAGGCTTGACAGTATCCCCATGAATGCCACACATCACAGCAATTTGCTCCACATTGGTCTGGGTTGCAACAGTCTGCATTTGGATGATACTCCAGCACATCTGCTGATCGATCTTGAAAGTTGCCAGTATATCTGGGACCATCTGTGGCATGTGATTCCATTGCTTACCCTGGCATTTTTTGCTGTACCAACATCAGATGCAATGTGCTCCTTTGCTGCTGCATTTGTAGGCTGAGAATTGCTTGTTCTCAGAGCCATGGAAGAGCCCAACAAATGTTGACTCTGATTGCTCACTATATACAGCCTCATTCTCATCTTAAGGAGATGCCTTACCTTCACCCTGTACTGTGGATGAATGGCTTGCCTACAGTAGAGACAGACAGTGCTGCTTTGTAATCAAATTGTGATTTTGTCATCTGTGGCTCATTACTATCATCAGCCTGTTGCTTCACACTCCACAGATATTATTATAACAGTGCTGTATGATGTGAGCACACAATAGCATATGCACTGAAATGATTATGAATACTTGTGCAAAAAACTGTGCCACTGTGGCATGCATGCTGTATGCCCATGCAGGATGTTCTACATAATCCTTGCCTACCACTGTTGTCATTCTGATGTGGCTGGATACAGGATATTCCTATAGTAATGTATTGCCTTTGGTCTTTGTATGCAGTGATGGTTGATAGACATCTGCTGAGCATGGTACTAACCTTATGCATTATCCATTCAGATACTGAGAGTGAGTGGATCCTCAGACCAGGGAGTCTTCCAGAACCATTGCCCCAGTAGAGAAACCATAATCTGCTCTAGTTCTGTCAGCCTGCTACTCTCAGGTGTCCCCATCCAGTGACTGACTTCTCAGCTTCTGTGGAATGTGCTTTTATGTTTCATTGGAAAAACATGTCAGCAACGCACTTGCAGCATTGTTATAGATATGATGGTGTCCCACTATTGCATTTATGTCATGGACTGTTGTCTTTCACTCCTTCCCATAATGACTGGTTAGCAAATGCTCTCACCAGTAGGTGCTGTAAATGTGTCCTAAGTGCTTGTTACAGGGCATCTTATTCACCAATGATGAAATTATAAAACCAAGATCTCTGCCATCCGCCATTTCCTTCGTATCTGTTTCTAAATCTTGAAAGCTCATAATCTTGAAATTCAAAATACTGAAGCCAAAATGTTGAAAGTTCAAAATACCCTTCTTCTTTTGGCTGCTCCCATTAGGGGTTGCCACAGTGGATCATCTGTTTCCATTTCTTCCTGTCCTCTGCATCTTGCTCTGTCACACCAACCACCTGCACGTCCTCTCTCACCACATCCATAAACCTTATCTTAGGCCTTCCTCTTTTCCTGTTACCTGGCAGCTTCATCTTTAGCATCTTTTTCCCAATATACCCATCATCCCTCCTCAGCACATGTCTAAACCAACGTAATATTAACATAATTGTGTGACTTTAGAATCTGTAGTATCTCTTAGATATATTTTGCATTATTAATTCAAACTACTGTTGTATCTAGGTTTATTTTACATCAGGTTTTTCCCTATTGGAATACAGAATATAAAATCCTAGATATGTAATATGTTATAAAGCTTTGTAATGTACCAATGTGTATTGTAAATATCAGTGTCTTGTCCTATTTTGTTGTTATTTGTGGAGCTTTTCTCCCCGGGCCTCCACTGAAAATGGACATATATCCAGCTGGACTAGCCCGGTCAACAAATGTAAAATAAATAAATAAATCTTGCCTCTCTGACTTTGTCTCCAAACCTTCCAACCAGGGCTGACCTTCTAATATAGTTATTCATAATCCTGTCCACCCTCGTCACACCCAGTGCAAATCTTAACATCTTTAACTCTGCCACGTCCAGCACTGACTCCTGCCTTTTTGTCAGTGCCACTGTCTTTAACCCATATAACATAGCTGGTCTCACTACCCTCTTGTAGACCTTCCCTTTCACTCTTACTGGTACTCATCTGTCACAAATCACTCCTGACACTCTTCTCCACCCACTCCATCCTGCCTGTACTCTCTTCTTCACCACACTTCCACACTCACCATTACTCTGAACTGTTGATCCCAAGTATTTAAGCTCATCCACCTTCGCCACCTCTACTCCCTGCATCCTCACCATTCCTCTATCCTCCCTCTCATTCACACACATATATTCTGTCTTAGTCCTGCTGACCTTCACTCCTCTTCTCTCTAGAGCATATCCCCACCTCTCCAGGATCTTCTCCACCTGTTCCCTACTCTCACTACAGATCACAATGTCATCTGCAAACATCATAGTCCTGTCTGATTTCGCCTGTCAACCTGTCCATCACCATTGCAAATAAGAAAGTTCATAATACTGAAAACTCAAAATACTGAATATCATAATACTGAATAATCAGAGTACGCCAACAATTACAATATTCCAACATAATGACCAAACAAAACATATTACTCTTCTCCAACTATAAGCAGGGGGTCAAGCCCCCCTGCACCACCTATGTGGGGGCTGCCCCCCCACACCCCCTGCTACTTAGATATATCAACTCCAAGATTGTACTCCACAGAAGAAAATGGCAAACATACCATTACGTGCTTCATGACTGCCTGTTGTAACCTTAGTCATGTTCCCTTTTAATTTGCTCTACAATAACATTACTCATCTTAGTGTACTAAAGTGCGATTTTGGAGTTGATATATTTAAGTAGCAGGGGATGTGGGGGGCAGGGGAGGCTTGCCCACCTGCTAATAGTTGGAGTAAACTAATATGCTTTGTCTTTTATTTGTTTCTCTATGTACGTCTGCTGGAGTATAGTAAGTGTTAGTATCCTGTAGGTTTTTTCAATATTATGAAATTCAGTATTTTGAGTTTTAAGTATTTTGAACTTTCAAGATTTTGGCTTCAGTATTTTGAATTTCAAGATTATGAGCTTTCAAGATTTAGAAGTGGACCCCTTTCTTCATATATCCCGACACCCATGAACATGTCACACAGAGATATACACTGTGTATTACTGGAACTGGTAGGATGACAGATATAGATGAAGGGTCAACCTAGGTACACCATTCTATAGTCAAAGGTACATCTATTGTGGGCATACCAAATATATATTTGAATAAACATAGCACAGGTGTACTTGCCACATATCTGTACATATGTACTTCCTACAGCACTAATGCACTTTCTTGGTACCTACAGGTATGCACAGTGTAAGATCTCTGTTGCTGCCATTAGAAGATAGATTAGTAGACATCACCGATATGACCCTATCTTAGTATGGTGGAGACTTGTATGTTTGTAGGCATAAGACAGAAGTACCCACCACCACAGGCTGTAGTATACATTTTGCAGGCAATATCCTCTCCATATGTTGTGACAGGCATGTACAAATGCAGATAGTCTTGACAGTGTAGGCTACCTTGTTCCCAATGCAATCTGTATGCAGTATACACATGGAGCCACACATACTCATATTGTTAATGTTTTGTAATGTGAATTCTAGTCCAAGGGTGCATATCCTTAGAAAAGGAGACAAACAAACCTTAACACTGACTTTCAGAATACAATGTGTCTCTTCAGGGCTGTCTAGAGGTCCAACTAGTGTTGCTATTCCTCCTAATTCTTTTGCCCAGATATCATATCCATCTTCCCAAATCTGTGTGACGTAGCATTCAGAATGGTAGCCTGCCTCAAAGCAGCACAGCTTTATAACTGTTTGCATGAGATGATGGCCTCCAAATTGCTTTTCTTTTTGCTGCTTTGTGCCTGTGACTTAAAGCACAGGTTGCTGACTATGCCCATCTGTGTCAATGCATGGCCAAAGCTCATGCTGGAGACTTGTGAATGTGTATCATTTGTAACTTGCAGCTTCTTGTTGAGTTACCCACTATGAAAAAATCATGCCGTGAATTTGATTCAAAGGCTACTACTATGCTCCTCATGAAAGTAGGACCATTTTTAGATGTAGTTCAGGTATATGTCAGTTTCTGCTAGTGCTGCTATATAGTACCTTTGTGAGCCAGGATGGAGGAGAAGATGACACTGTCTCTCCTTCATGGCTGTCTCAGGGAGCAATTCCTAGACCATCTGATGGCGTATTCAAAAAAAGATGTTATCTAGTGTCCCTTGGCCATAAAACTGTCAACAGCCATGATTATCATCTGAATGGGAGAACATTGCAAGCATCATCATTACAATGACCTGACACACAGGATCTTTGCAAAATTCCATGTTCAGTACCAGAGGTTAGGCAACACCTGTGCAAGTGGTATAATAATCAGATATTGTTGTACCTTTTTTCCTGTCCTGTATGCAGGGCTTTCCTTGCTACAGGCATGTAATTTGAAGTTCAGCTTAGTAAATGTGTATATGTTACTGAGGATGTCCACTGCCAGGTGAAACAGGTGGTAGAAACACTTGTGTAAAATGCCAGCAAAATGTGATATTGGTTTCTGCAGGGCCTTTTTATATGCTGGGTTTGTACTGGAAGATCACATTACCTGCCTACTCATTGGTTTTCTCCCATGTGTAACTGTGATATTTTCTTTGTAAGGTCAATAACAGATGTGCAGGGACAAACATACAGCTGCTGCCACACAGATAAGTGGACATCTACTAACTGCATCTGGCATCCATTTCAATTCTATTGAGTCCATATTCAGAATAGTTCACTTATGGAAATCTTTCCATTCTATCCCATCATTGTGGGTTCAGATGATAGATTTCTTTGACAGGTACTTTCTCTACATCCCACCCATGCTGATGCTATTATTCAAGGGTACTGAGACTGGGAGTTCCTTGTTTGGGGGTGGGGATAGTGTCTCCTCACTGTCAGATAGCCTTGGCTCATTGCCTGATGTTACCCAGCCACATTTGGTAAAGCCTATGATGGGAATGGCATTTGGCAGATATCCCTTCCAGATGGAAGAGCATCTTGCAGAAGACAGCAGATTTTCACAGTTTGAGAACCCTGTGAACTCAGTCATACTTAAATATTATTAGGGCTTGTTTATCTAGGAACTATTCACCTCATGCCTTTCAATCAGAATGTTTCAGATTTCGTTTTCCCTTGTGTGTCCCCACCCCATTTTTTAGTTAATTACGTGGTATCTAACTTAGTATGTTTTTTATTTGAGTTGTAAAGTGTGCGCAGCTTTAATTGTGCTGTTTTAACTTCCTGATTTATTATACATTCAACTTTGACTGAAAGCATTATTTACATATACCCCGGCATTCTCAACTTATTTGGAGACGCTCATTTTTTGTTAATGTGTGAGTTTTCTTTCTAAGCTTATTCCAAACTATTTGTCTAATATCCCTTTTTCTGCTGAGTTTCCTCATTTCCTTCTGATATTCTCTCATTTCACTGCTTATAAGTTCATAGGCTAACACTAGATTAGCAGTTTCTAAGATTATTAATAGTCTTGCTAAGGGCTGTGCAGGATAATCCAATGGAGAATTTATGACTGCCATCCAGTTATTGAAATTAACTTTGAAAGTCAACAAAATACGTCTTTGACTGACACGTAGGGCTGAGCTTGTCCCAAAGACATAGAATGCATTGGGCTAGATACAGATCCTGACAAGGGGTCTTAGTTAATTTTGATTTAAGTTGAGATATTTGGCACAGGGGTTTCATGACCCATTGTTTTTGTGAAGGTACAGGTAGGTCAAATAGACAGGGTCTTTCATGTCTCAAAAAGCAAGGCAAAGGTCATTGCAAAGGAGTCAGTAGGAGACTGACTACAAGGAAAAAGGGCTTTCAAGATTTAGAAGTGGACCCCTTTCTTCATATATCCCGACACCCATAAACATGTCACACAGAGATATACACTGTGTATTACTGGAACTGGTAGGATGACAGATATAGATGAAGGGTCAACCTAGGTACACCATTCTATAGTCAAAGGTACATCTATTGTGGGCATACCAAATATTTTATTTTATTTATTTATTTATTTTTTATTTTACATTTGTTGACCGGGTTAGTCCGACTGGAATCAAAGTCCATTTTCAGCGGAGGCCCGGGGAGATAAGCTCCAGACACAATTCAAGAACAAAAAATAGTTGAGAAAGAAGAAAAAACATTGATTATATATAGTATTATAATTTTGGTTATAGGTGTAGTTAAGAAGAGAATACAGGTAGAAGTACTTACAGACAGTCAATGTTCCATTTTAAAGTTAGTAGTAGATAAACAATATCAAATTGGCTAAGTAATTACATACATTATGTTGATTTAGTCAGGCTTGTCACAGTGGCATATTCATTTTAGTCAGGCTTGTCACAGTGGCATATCCATTTTAGTTCCAGATGTTGTTTAATTGAGGCCTTGAATAGGTCTGGGGAGGAGAGCATGGTAATGGCACCTGGTAGTTTGTTCCAGGTTCTGCTTACAGAATTTGCAAATAGGGCCATGCCAGCAGCATTGTTAATTCTAGTTGTTTGTATTTGTAACTTATTGGATGAACGTAGCAGTCTTGTGTTTTTATGGAAGAGGATGTAGTTACTAAGGGCGAGAGTGTTATTTGGGTTCTTTAGGATTTTATTAGCCAATATTAGAAAGTTGTACTTGACGAGATTGGGAAATTCCAACCATCCGAGCTGTTTGAGGTTAATGCAGTGATGGGTTCTGAAAGGAGAGCCCGTAGCAAACCTGGCGATGTGATTATAGCAGGTAGTAAGTCTATTTAGTTCAGATTTACTTATGTTTGCTAGAAGGGGGGAGGCATATAGGAGTGTTGAGAGTAGGTGCGAATGTGCAATGGCTTTTTTAGCTATGGGGGTAAGGAAGGTTTTGACTCTGTAGAGTGAACCAAGTTTTCTGTTGATGGTTTTGATTGTCTGGTTCACATGGAGGTCAAATTTTAAGTTATTGTCTATAGTGACACCTAGTAGTTTGGTATTGGGGTCTGGGGAAATGACTGTCCCATCATTAGCTTGTATGGTAAAGGAGTAAGGTATAGACCTTTGGGTTGGTGGAAATATGAGCATTTTGGTTTTTTGGGGATTTAGTAGTAGGCGACGTTTGGATAGCCAGTTTTCTATAACAGTAAAAGTAGCCTGAGTATCCATTTTTAGGTCATCTGGAGATGTGGCAGAGCAGATCAGGGTGGAGCCATCAGCATATTGGATACAGCTGATGTTCGGTATGATAGTAGGGAGATCATTAATAAAGATAGAAAACAGTAGTGGTCCTAGTATGGAGCCTTGTGGAACTCCGATAGTGTTGGGTAATAGATTTGAGAGCTTATTCTGCCAGAGGACTGCTTGTTGCCTGTCATTGAGATAGGATTTAAACCAGAGAAGGGCATTGGGATGTAGACTGAGAGTTTGCAGGGTCTTAATCATTAGTTGATGGTTCACCATGTCAAAAGCCTTGGAAAGATCTAGGAAGAGGGCAGACGAGGTGCGGTTGTTGTTGCGGTTATTATTAATGGTGTTAGTAAAGGACAGTAGGGCAGTGGTTGTACTACGATGTGGCCGAAAGCCATGCTGGGTATTAGCCATCAGGTCATTCTGGAGTAAATGTTGCATAAGTTGTTTATGTATACATTTCTCCATGATCTTAGCAAGTGGGGAGAGTATGGCTATAGGCCTATAATTGGAGTATTCGGTAGAGGGACCTCCTTTATGTAATGGAATCACATAAGATGTTTTCCAGATATTGGGAATTTTGGCTTCTGATATGGTCTGGTTGATTAGGATAGAGATTGGAAAGGTGATAGCATCTGCTGTCATTTGTAGATATTCAGCCGGGAGTTGGTCAGCAGATAGGGTGGTGGGTTTTAGTTTTTTGATTAGCTTGCATATAAAGGAGGTTGATACAGGCTGAAAGCAGAATAGGTTTTGGCTGTTGGATTTAGTGTTAATTTCATCAAGGGAACTTTGAGGTAGTTGGGTGGCTAGAGCTTGAATAGTTTCAGTAAAGAAATGACTGAAACTATCTGCAACCTGTTCTGGGGTTTTATTTGAGTTGGCAGCTGGGTTGGGTGTTGATGTTTTACCTGGATACAGTAATTTATTGATCCCAGCCCAGAATTTTTGAGGATTGTTTTGGTTATTCATCTGTAGCCTACTGTAATAGTGTTTTTTATCCAGTAGTACAAGTCTTTTTGTTTCCTTCCGTCCATGTCTATATTTATTGTAATCATGGGGATTTTTGGTAGATCGCCAGATAGTCCATAGTTTATTTCTACTGTTAATTTTTGTTCTTGTATCTTTGGAAAGCCAAGGTATGTTATTACCTTTTGTTCTTATTAGGCGGGCAGGAGCATGTAGGTCTAGGATTTCAATAAATTTGTTATTAAAATAGGTTACAGCTTCATCTAAGGGGAGATGCTTTAGTATAGTCCAGTTGCAGGTTTTAAGTTCCAGTTGAAGTTTAGCAGGATCAAGGTCTCTTTTGCTTCTGACTTTCCTAAACAAGGGTTGTTGTGGGGTAATAGCTTTTTGTTTAATTATATAAGTCAGGAGATGATCACTTAGATCATCTGGGAGGGTACCTGCAGTGTACATTAGGGGGTTACTGTTTACAAGTATCCAGTCCAGTATACTCTCTTTTTGGGAGTGTTTGCCAATTCTGGTGGGGGTAACTATTGTTTGAGAGAATTCATGGAGGTTGATATGAATGGAGGGGGATTTTGATGAACAGGAGCCCCAATCTATGTTAAAGTCCCCCAGGACTAGGGTTTCTTGGGTATACTGAGAGGATAGCCAGTGAAGGGTGTCCTCAAGTGTAGTTACATTGTTTCCTGGGGGAATATACATACAGATAATATTAATGCTTTTACTTTTGTTCAGTTGAAATTTGGTAGCTAATATTTCTGAATTATTGATTTGAGGTGGCTGAATAATTTCAGTAGTTACATTCAGTTCGGATTTATAGAGGACAGCTACTCCCCCCCCCCCTTTCCTCTTAGTCCGATCTAGTCTGTGTAGATTGTAGCCAGGTGGAAGGATTTCATTATCGGTGGTAGATGGTTTCAGCCATGTTTCAGATAGACATAATATCTCAGGGGAATATACAGTTAAGAGGGCATGAAGTTCATGTATTTTTTATTTATACTTCTTATATTAAGATGACAGATCAAGAGGGAGTTGGTGGGTCTACTGATTATGTTCTTGTTATAGCTGTCTCTATTAGATGGTAAGTTAGGGGTAATAGGGCCTGGATTGGGGTGAATATCTCCACAGATTATAAGGCTTAGTCTATACTCTTTAATGGTTTTCATAAGTTTATTTAAAAGTTTGTCATAAAATTTGGCTTTGGTACCAATGTGGCATGGGTTATTGCTGTGTTGAATAATAAGTGAGGGTAAGTTATGTCTTATTATAGTGTCCTGGTGTAATATATAACTGAAAAAGGCTGTTTTTTCATTTGGGGACATAGTGTGTCCTACAGGGCAGTAATGCCTGGTAAGTTGTTGGGTTTCATACATAGTTAGGATATAGGTTACAATGAGGGTGGGTAATATGGTATATAGCAACATTTTGGTAATATGCAAGTTTGGGTTAACTATTGTGAGAAGCAAGTACAGGGAAAGGTTATGTGAAGTTAGAGGGGGAAGGGAGGTGGGTGGGGAGGTAGTGTGGGCTATTTGCTGATTGGTGGGGAGGATAGAAGGGAGGGAGAAGTGATAATAGAGTTGATAGGTTGTGGTAGTAGAAGGGGTGTGGCTGAGTGCCTATAAATGTAGAGGTAGTGGGGGTGGGTGGGAATTGGGGGCAGGGAGGGGTGCGGAGCGAGCCAGAACGCAGTGAGGGCGAGCGGAGCACAGCTAAATCAATTCAAACATGTGGAGGGCTAAGGTAAGAATTATGTGATAAGAAGGTGGCTCTTATTTATCTGAAATATGTTCAGTTTTATTTATTTTTAATGGTTAAACTGTTAAATGGGCTATAGGACAATAGTAAGGGGGAACCTAGGAGAAATAGTGTGGGCAGGAGTATAGCACTATAAGCACATTAACTGATAGGACTGTGCTTTGCAGTTAGAATTAAGGGTAGTTTAAGGCTATGGGATAAGAACTAGAGGTGCCTTTGGACCCAGAGCACACACTAATAATATTTAGATATAGGTACAAATTTCAGGTCTTAACCTTAAAATAAGATAGTTCACTCCCAGGTAGGTATCCTTGGGCAGTAGGTACAGGAATTGCTCTTTTCTTGGCGAGGTTCATTTGGTTTAGTTAGAGAGAGAGCCTGGAATTAAACATACAAACAGCGTGAGATTCATGCAGGCATAGGGATCAACCTCTGGTCAAGCAGACATATCAATACACTACTTGTTATAAACAAAAATCAGTTTTAGGGTGTTGAAAGTAATAAATTATACATCCTTTTCAGCATAGCATTTCTACAATTGGCTTCAAACAATGTTTCATATAAGTTAAAATATATATATATTTGAATAAACATAGCACAGGTGTACTTGCCACATATCTGTACATATGTACATATGTACTTGCCACATATCTGTACATATGTACTTCCTACAGCACTAATGCACTTTCTTGGTACCTACAGGTATGCACAGTGTAAGATCTCTGTTGCTGCCATTAGAAGATAGATTAGTAGACATCACCGATATGACCATGTCTTAGTATGGTGGAGACTTGTATGTTTGTAGGCATGAGACAGAAGTACCCACCACCACAGGCTGTAGTATACATTTTGCAGGCAATATCCTCTCCATATGTTGTGACAGGCATGTACAAATGCAGATTGTCTTGACAGTGTAGGCTACCTTGTTCCCAATGCAATCTGTATGCAGTGTACACATGGAGCCACACATACTCATATTGTTAATGTTTTGTAATGTGAATTCTAGTCCAAGGGTGCATATCATTGGAAAAGGAGGCAAACAAACCTTAACACTGACTTTCAGAATACAATGTGTCTCTTCAGGGCTGTCTAGAGGTCCAGCTAGTGTTGCTATTCCTCCTAATTATTTTGCCCAGATATCATATCCATCTTCCCAAATCGGTGTGACCTAGCATTCAGAATGGTAGCCTGCCTCAAAACAGCACAGCTTTATAGCTGTTTGCATGAGATGATGGCCTCCAAATTGCTTTTCTTTTTGCTGCTTTGTGCCTGTGACTTAAAGCACAGGTTGCTGACTATGCCCATCTGTGTCAATGCATGGCCAAAGCTCATGCTGGAGACTTGTGAATGTGTATCATTTGTAACTTGCAGCTTCTTGTTGAGTTACCCACTATGAAAGAATCATGCCGTGAATTTGATTCAAAGGCTACTACTATGCTCCTCATGAAAGTAGGACCATTTTTAGATGCAGTTCAGGTATATGTCAGTTTCTGCTAGTGCTGCTATATACTTTGTGAGCCAGGATGGAGGAGAAGACGACACTGTCTCTCCTTCATGGCTGTCTCAGGGAGCAATTCCTAGACCATCTGATGGCATATTCAAAAAAAGATGTTATCTAGTGTCCCTTGGCCATAAAACTGTCAACAGCCATGATTATCACCTGAATGGGAGAACATTGCAAGCATCATCATTACAATGACCTGACACACAGGATCTTTGCAAAATTCCATGTTCAGTACCAGAGATTAGGCAACACCTGTGCAAGTGGTATAATAATCAGATATTGTTGTACCTTTTTTCCTGTCCTGTATGCAGGGCTTTCCTTGCTACAGGCATGTAATTTGAAGTTCAGCTTAGTAAATGTGTATATGTTACTGAGGATGTCCACTGTCAGGTGAAACAGGTGGTAGAAACACTTGTGTAAAATGCCAGCAAAATGTGATATTGGTTTCTGCAGGGCCTTTTTATATGCTGGGTTTGTACTGGAAGATCACATTACCTGCCTACTCACTGGTTTTCTCCCATGTGTAACTGTGATATTTTCTTTGTAAGGTCGATATTCAGAATAGTTCACTTATGGAAATCTTTCCATTCTATCCCATCATTGTGGGTTCAGATGATAGATTTCTTTGACAGGTACTTTCTCTACATCCCACCCATGCTGATGCTATTATTCAAGGGTACTGAGACTGGGAGTTCCTTGTTTGGGGGTGGGGATAGTGTCTCCTCACTGTCAGATAGCTTTGACTCATTGCCTGATGTTACCCAGCCACATTTGGTAAAGCCTATGATGGGAATGGCATTTGGCAGATATCCCTTCCAGATGGAAGAGCATCTTGCAGAAGACAGCAGATTTTCACAGTTTGAGAACCCTGTGAACTCAGTCATACTTAAATATTATTAGGGCTTGTTTATCTAGGAACTATTCACCTCATGCCTTTCAATCAGAATGTTTCAGATTTCGTTTTCCCTTGTGTGTCCCCACCCCCATTTTTTTTAGTTAATTACGTGGTATCTAACTTAGTATATTTTTTATTTGAGTTGTAAAGTGTGCACAGCTTTAATTGTGCTGTTTTTACTTCCTGATTTATTATACATTCAACTTTGACTGAAAGCATTATTTACATATACCCCGGCATTCTCAACTTATTTGGAGACGCTCATTTTTTGTTAATGTGTGAGTTTTCTTTCTAAGCTTATTCCAAACTATTTGTCTAATATCCCTTTTTCTGCTGAGTTTCCTCATTTCCTTCTGATATTCTCTCATTTCACTGCTTATAAGTTCATAGGCTAACACTAGATTAGCAGTTTCTAAGATTATTAATAGTCTTGCTAAGGGCTGTGCAGGATAATCAAATGGAGAATTTATGACTGCCATCCAGTTATTGAAATTAACTTTGAAAGTCAACAAAATACGTCTTTGACTGACACGTAGGGCTGAGCTTGTCCCAAAGACATAGAATGCATTGGGCTAGATACAGATCCTGACAAGGGGTCTTAGTTAATTTTTGATTTAAGTTGAGATATTTGGCACAGGGGTTTCATGACCCATTGTTTTTGTGAAGGTACAGGTAGGTCAAATAGACAGGGTCTTTCATGTCTCAAAAAGCAAGGCAAAGGTCATTGCAAAGGAGTCAGTAGGAGACTGACTACAAGGACAGGGCTGCAAATAAAGCATGTGAGACCAGTGATATTTTAGGATGAGAATCTCTGAGGTCTTTCAAGTTGAGTCCCATGCCTTGAAAGGTGCATGCCAAATGAAGCATTATATTTAACTTTGTGTATTATGAGAAGTGATATAGAGGATAACTAAAACTTCTTTATCTCTTTAGAAGATGTCTTTGTGGATATTAGTTGGACAAGACAATATGGTTTCTGAACTGTTGTGGTCAAATGAAAGTGAGCTGTCAACATTAATTCCCAAGTCTTTGATGACAATATGATTTTCAAAGGTGTGTAACTCAAATGATATTAGATGGAAAATGTTGCTTACTTGCTGTAAGCACACTGCATTTCTTAGCATTCAGCTTCAGACCTGTGTTAGTACACCAAGAGATTTCATAGCCAAACATTTGATGAAGTAACTGTGTGTGAACAGGTTCCTGTCTGCAGTCATCAGCCAATTTAGGTTACCACAAGCTAGGAACAATGGATTGGATGTCAGAGAAATGGACACCAAAATGAAGGTGGCCCAATACTAAGCCTGCAGGACACAGCTGGATGGAAATGTTTCTATGTTCAGAAGGAGCTCCCGCCACTTCAAGTTCACGTGTTCTGTCAGTCAACTAATTTATCTGTCTAATGGACAATGTAAGGATTTACATTAAGCTTAGTAAGTCATAATAATTCCTGCATGTGGATTCTATTTAAGGTTTGGCAAGGTCAGTGTAGGTGGACTGAATTGAGAAACCTCTGTCATTGGCTTTAGTGACCTTTCTGAAGAAGACTACATGGTTAAGGAGACAGAATCTGCTTTTGGCAAAGCCAAATTTTTAGAAAAAAGAAGAAAGATGTTACCTGTTTATTTATTTATTCGTTTTTTTGTTGTTTTCTGCCTTCCTGCTGACCATCAGTTCAAATCTCCAGGCATCCAACTTTTTTATTCATTCCCCTATAGCTCACAGTGTAAAAGGTCAGTTGCCTTACAGAGACCATTATGCTGCATTTAGGTGATATAAAGCCCTAACCCCATGCTGGTCACTATAACATCCACACTCATGTGATGTAAACAACAGCACCTCTGTGGCAATGTTCCTATCTAATATTCCATTCATTTAGGAGTGTTCAGTGGGCATCATAAGGCTATACCCTGGCTCTGTGAGTATGTGTCAACAATCCCACTCCTCTGCTGTTAGTATGCACTCTGCCAAACTGTCAGGTATACATCAGCAATGAGGCAGCAACATGCCACCCCAGCAAACATTGCCCTCCAAGACAGGCAAGAGAGCATGGCCCCCTTTCTCCTCAATTTCCACTCATTGTTTCCTCCACTTCTGAGTTCATTAAATGAGAAACAGTCTATTGGGTTATAGAAAGAGTCTTTATCCTTCTATGCCACAGACCCATTCAGATCTATATCCTTTTAAAGAACTTGTGTATGATACACTATGCTATGCAGCCTTAAATATAAGAAAAATTATATAGACGGGCCTGTATTTCTTTGTATCAGTAGAAGGTCTACCCTTCTGTAGCAAGCTTACACTGTGCACATAATCGAATATGTAGTACTTGAATGCATATTCTGAAAATGTTGAAACGTCTGACCATAATATTTTGAATTACTGTTAACAAACAGACTCATTTATTTAGGAGAACTCAACATTTTGGAGATCATGGTACAGTGAGGATCAGGAAATTTACCCCTTTCCTCACTATTGTGCGATCTTGGAGGTGGTATATATCATTTTCAGGGGGTGTAGGGGGGGTTTTCCACCCCTGTAAAGATGTAAAAAAATAGCTTTTTTGTTTGTGTTTTTTTTTTTTTTTTTGATGTTCGAGTGTCCAGAAACTCGAACATCTTCAGTGCCTTAATCTGTTAAGCTATACTGCTGGGAGTGTATATTAGTTCGCCAAAATTTATCTTCAACAAACACCTTTTCGTCAACACATATTCAGCGAAAATCACTTCCATGCACAGAAAAAATAATTACTGAAATAAATGCTGTGGAATAACAGAAAAGTCAAACCAGATGTAATTTTTTTGTGCTTTTTGTCTCTGGATTCATGAGGAATGTACCTTATTTGGGGTCTTAAAAAGTTTGTGTTCCTTAAAGTTACACTTTGAAAGGGTCTGTCACACATTCAGTGTTAGGAATTTAACTGATATCCATGGTAAATAGAAAAGAGTCATACTAAGTCACTAAAAGATTTTTTATATAAGTAAAACCAACATATTTTAACCATCCTATGACCTTCCTGGTTGAAGCTGTTAGTAAGTTGTTAGTAAGCTTTTAGTATGTCTTTCACATTTTGCTCATTTGTTCCACGTTATGCTGGATAGTGTTCCTCAGTTTGGAGAAGAAAGGTTGAGAACCATGGAGGAAAAAAGGCTCTACACATGTGCAAACTGTGTGAATATCCTTTAAGTAAGTTGTATGAGTTAGCAAAAACTAATCCTGTTGTGATTGTGCAATAAATCTGAATATTAAAAGGATATAACAGAATGAAACATAACACAAAGTATAAAGAAAATATATGTTACTGTAGAGACTCCACTTCATGTTTCCAGCAGGAAACAATCTCAAAAAACACTCAAAAGCTGTTGAAACATTTGTTTTTTATCACTTTCATTTTAATAAATGCAAAGTTTCTTCAGCTAAAACAGTACTGGATTAGGATATATATATATATATATATATATATTTTTTTTATTTATTTAACATTTGTTGACCGGGAAAGTCTTACTAGGACAGAGCATATTTTCAGCAGAGGCCCAGGGAGAAATGCTCCAGGCGCATGTCTATAGAATGTGGGTGGAAACCAGAGTATCCAGAAGAAACCCATGTGAATGCTGGGAGGACATGTAGACTCCGCACACAAGGCACCCCAGCTGAGAATTGAACCTAAGAATCTCTTGCTGTGAGGTGACAGCATTAACTGCTGCACCGCTGCGCCACCCTGAATTATCTTTTAACAAAATTGATGCTAATGTCTTAAAAATAATAAATACAAATCACTCATATGACATTCTTTTTTCTCTCCATCACATACAATGTAGTCAATAATCAATATCTTTTTTTAGTTTCAAACTGTTGTAATAAATAGGATGTAGAATGCAAAACTGAACCATATTCATTCTCTGATAACTCTTGAATATGTCTTTATATTAAACTTTGTATGCCTATAACTCACAAATGTAAAATGAGACACAATTCAGTTTCTAAAAATGGTATACACAATATGATTGAAAGGGTATTGAATCTCTACTTATATAATACCTTAAGCAGTAATATTTGATATTAGATGGGAAGCATTTAAAGTTACAGTGAAAAGGATCCTAACTAGTAAACTATTTTATCTAAAGAAAAGTAAAATTAAAAAAATAATTGAATTATCAGTTATTGATTTCTAAACTGAATACAGGTGCACACCGATAATGATTAGTCACAAGATTCATCTCTAATTTTTGCTGAAAGTGAATTGAAGCTCTAAAAATAATAACCAATCAATTCTTCAGATGAAAAAATTCTTCCAAAAAGTTAACTTGACAACTGTTCCCTCTAAGCTTCTTGGAGGTTTACACAAACTGTATCTTAATACCAATATTATTATTTTTTTGCATTAATGAAGTCGATGCATTATATGGTTAAACACAAGAAATACTTTTATTTTTTACAATATTTACAATACCATGTATGAACTGAAAAATACTCACTTTAAATCCTCTGATGGAAAATAGCTTCTTGATTAACTTTAATTTACTAAAGTCCCAAATGAGATGCTGTAAGATCTGCAAGCTGATTCTCTCTCCATTAATTGTTTGAAGCTTTTAGCTCCTTAATGCCAGATAATGTCCCTGGTGTAGGTATATAGAAAATATAACACAGGGATGGTTCCAATTCTCACAAAGTTACTTAATGTAATTAAAATAATAGTTTTTCAATCAATATACAGGCAATTTGAGGACTTCTTTTCCACAAACCTAATACAGATTGTATATCAAATAAAAATTATCACTCAGTATCCTTAAGGTAGATGTTAAACTCTTGGCTACATTTGTAACTAATTATTGTAGAATTATTTAAGGGTTTCAGTCAGGATTCAGGGAAGAAAGACAAAACCAAAGACAATAATATCATGTTGGAACAAATTTTATACCATAACAAAAAGTTGTATATAAAAATGAGTTGTGTTTATATTAGATGACATTAATATATTTAACAAAAGTCCATGTTCCTTTTCTATATGAAGTGCTCAAAAATTCAACTTTCCTAACAAATGTATAATTGCCACTACAGCCATCTATGAATCCATGTCTTCTTATCTAACAATCAATAGAAATATTTCTCATACAATCAGGATCTTAGGAATCAGCAATTCCAATTATCAATCTTTGTATTTTATATTTTGTTTTAAACTTCCCTTTTATAATGTTATTTAATATTTAAAACATATGAGTAGAAGATTTATCAGAACAAAAACTGCAGATGATATTTTGTTAAATAACACTAAACACACTCTTTCTAAGACCTTTAAATTATTTGATAAGTATAGTGGGGCTTCAGGCTATACATTAAATATTGAGAAATACAGTCTCTTTCCATGTATATCACCAGATATTTCATATTTAAAAATTTTAGTTTAAAAATGATCATATCACTTATAAAACATAAATGTTTCAGGCTCAAATACAAATCAGAGTTATATATCACTCATTTGTATCAGTTTCTTATAGTTTGAAGTATGGCTGAATATTAGTCAGGCAATAAGTAAATTGAAAGATGAACTCATGCCATGGGTCAAATTCAAGTTTATCTTATTGGTGAAATCATTGACAACTAAAATGTATAGTTTTCCCTACCTTTACTACATTTATGTTTCAAGTATCACACCAGAAAGTTTAAATTGTTCAATATGCCTTTAATAAATTTTCAGTGGAAAAACAAAACTCCAGGATTATGCTTGGCTAGACTTTGACTCTGAAAATAAGATAGACCAACGTTGCAAACCTGGCTTATCTAACTTTTATCTATTCCAGGTTACTGTGAACCTAAATGATCTAATAATATATTGTGGATTCAAATACTAAGGTCTCAAATTAATGATTTAATTGCTTACTTAAATGTATTTTCTTTCTCAACAAAGTCTAAAAGCATTTCACCTAGTTACTTTCTTATTTAAAATGACTAATTCTAGATTTTCTTTTTTTGTTAAAAAGGTGGAATTATTTAATGAGTTTCTTCTTTGTCAACTTATTTTAAATAACCTGCATATTACAATAAATAATGTTTCTTTTTTGAGGAAATGTTCTAAGCTAGTCAGGGTATGCTTTCTCATTTATATAAAGTAGTAGATAATGTTTAATAGTAGTCTGCTGTCAGATTGTATACTAAAGACTTTGGTTTCCCCTCTTGGATTTGATCAGGATTGCCACAGTACAGTTAATGCCACTTTCCAAATATGATAAAGACACATTTGAACTTAAATCATCTATTCATATTGTTATAATTTTAAGTTATAATTACTAAGCAGTTCATCTGACAAATATTTGTAGTTCCAGTCTAAAATGCAAAGCACACTTTTCAAAGAGGCAGCTAGTCTGGCAGATCAGATAGAATTTATTTTCTTACCTAGTTTTATTCAACAGCAATTTATGTTATTGCATAATGCTTCTGTCCTTTTAAACTATCAGCAATGGCTAAATTATTTTCTCCTTATTATTCAGTCTGCAATGACAACTTAGTCATTACGTTATTACACACATTTTCTTTTTAAAAGTAAATCAAAAGAGTCTTGTCATATTTTTCAAATGGTGTTTGTAGACATTACGTTATTTTTTGTAGCTGTAATTGCAAATGGAATCACTGACTTTTAGGTTTATCTGTGAGCAACATTTCCACAGAGAGATATATGTCTTGGTATGTTTATTATCATTATGGATGAATTTTTCTTACCAATAAATTGTTATTAAAATAAGTCTCAGCTTTTGAAAAAATCATATATTAGGTGTCTGAATCTGTGGATATTTTTCAATAAACTTCTAGTGTATATAACCAAGAATCCTGATTTATGTCACCACTTGCCTGAAATTTGCAATGAATGCAAATCACTAGGTTAATGAAATGGTTGCAAATTAATAACACACTATCATGTTAGATATTCTGTGAGTGTTACACATTTCCTGTTTAACCTGTCAATACTACACATTTATAAAGCTGCTCTTACTAAGGAACATATCTGTTAATTTCTTATTATATATGCTTATCATATTAGACATTATCACCAAGGTCATAAAAGTAGTGTTTCTGCAACTATCTGCTTATATTCCTACCTTCCTGCCTCTAACTCTTCCTTGCTTTCACTTACTTTACAGTTCCAAGGTTTACACTTTTCATACTGACTGTTTTTCTTTGCACTCTTCTCTGAGGGGGGGGGGGGCACACCTCTACCTGCTTTTTATGTGTCTACCTTCCCCCATTTTCTATCTATCTCATCTAAGTCACCCCCATGCACATTAACTAGTCTATATTAGTGGGTCTTCTTGAATTATGCCATTTTGAAATAGTTTTTCTGGCCTGCTTGTGATGAGGAAGCTCTCCCCAGCCCCTTTTCAATGTGCATGCCCACAAGTAAATGCCTGCAATTGTTTAAGTTATTCTCAAGTATTTGTAGTGTACCTGGGTCAATAGGCATTTTTATGCTTTCCAACTGAAGTACTTAGCTAACTGTATGTAGTCTAGGGAGTTAACAGAAGTAGTGACTGCTTTTACTACAGAAACTGTTTGTTGTTACATATGTTGTTATTCTTACAATGGTCTAAGGGACTAACAGAAGCAACGACTGCTTTTACTATAAAAACTGTTTGATGTTAAATATGCTGTTATGGTTACAGTGGATTTTGGCTGGAGACTCATAATGTAATGTTCCTTAACTGGTTTTGACTGTTTTGTGTACTTGCCTACAGTATCATTTACCTAGTTATTTGTAGAAGCTGCAACTGCACATATTCCATTTACTAAAGCAGTGCGTTAAGCTGCCAGAGACGGAAATGCTTGCTCCCTGTTGGCAGCTGGCAACCTTCTTCGACCTCTATTGATCAGTGCTACTCTATATTACTTAATATTACAGTCGTACATATGTGTGTGTTCTGTGTTATCTCCAAATGTGTTCTAACCAATTATTGCCTAATCCACTGTTATTTTGAGAAATGATGACTGCATAAGTATGTGTTTTACTGTTACTATTATATGATTTCTGCCTGTTATCTAATCCACTACAAGCCCTGAGGTCAGCGGTTCATACATTATGATCTGTTAAACTTCTGTTTCTCTCATTCATTGCCCACTCCGCAGACACCACAGATCCCCTTACAGCCTCTCTAGGTTCCTTTGTATCTCTTCTAACAACACATATCCGCACTCAGTCAGATCACCCTCACTCCTCTTACTTTACTGCTCACTGAGGTGTCATGCACTTTGCAATTCCTAGTCATATTCCTAACATCACTTATTAGCTGTTTTACAGCACACTTGGTCTGCCTGTATCATTGCAGCTCACCTCCCCCCCCCCCCAGCAACTGCAACATTACCAGATAAAACCACTGCTACAGTCCGGTTGTTCTTGCAACCCAAAAATAACACTTTTAATAAGGATACCCACCAGACAAGTAAGCATAGATGACTGGATGTTTACAGTTCTTATTATCAGCAAATGTAGTCCTTTTAATAGTTATGTTTTAAACATTGTGACTGGATGTTTACATTTCTTTTTATAGCACATTTGCTACTTTTACTAGTTATTTTTTAAATGTTTCAGCAGGCATGCACACCTGCAAGGGCCTCCCCATCCCAGGCAACTATAGTTTTGTCTCTCGCTACCAGGTGGCACAACTAAAAATATACCTGCTGTATCTTGTCCCAAATAAATCTGCCTCCCCATTAGAATTCCTGTAAAGTAAGGTTAGTACCATTTACTTTGTGTATTTTGTCCACATATAGATTTGCCTTCCTTTGTTAATTTACTTACACACCAAGGCCATAAAAGTAGTGTTTTTGCAACTATCTGCTTATGCTCCTACCTTTTTGCCTCTACCTCTTCCTTGCTTTCACTTACCTTACAACTTCAAGGCTTCCACTTCTTATGCTGATTTTCTTTGCTCACTTCTCTGGGGGGGGGGTTGCCTGCTCCATTTGCCCTTGCTATGCTTGGGCACACCTCGCTCCCCTACCCTACCCCCATTTTCACCCACACCTGCATCACCTAAACTTATACAAACACTAACCAATCCCCTACCTTCCCCCAGTCAACAATCATTCTTCCTCTGCCAGTCACACCTCAATTAACCAATACACTCGTCCCTCCCCTCACACAACTTAATTGCAACTGTCCTTAATCACTCTACTCCCACCACACTACACCAACACCCCTCTGTCCCTACATCTTCTTTATCACACCATCCAGCTAACTAAACATTAAAAACAAAAAGAATACACACCATGCTCTTTCTTCTGCCCACACTCTATATCCTGCTGCTATCTGCATACTATCTAACATCCTACACTCACCTACAGATACAATATGTCCATATCTCCACACTATATTATACTACTACCATTCACTCCTCATTCTCCTACCTTGCTGTCTCCTCCCAAATCTAAAACCACATGCTTGTAGCATACTTCCACTTCAAACATGTAGATGTCAGCAATACCAATAACCACTTCAGCAAACACCTTCACATACTCTCTAAAATGTCACAGAAACATGCATGTATATTATCACAGATTCTCAGTAGGGGTGTTATACACCCCAATCCCTAGCCACATACTGCACAACATACCATCATGACTACTATTCCACCCCTTACTCACATTAAAACTTCAGACCTTCTCATTCTTAGCATGAACTTTAGAAGCCTAGTTAACAAAATCACATATTTTCATGCAATCATTGCACAGTACTCACCAGACATTCTTATAGCAACAGAAACTTGGCTAAAACCCCATATAAGAGAACCAGACATACTCCCACAAGGTTGCTGCATAATCAGGTTAGACAGGATCAGGAAGAAGTGAGGCGGGGTAGCAATCTTCTACAAAGATAATCTAAGCATACACTACCTATTCATCAAATACCCTTATGATAACAACTTTGAAGTCCTAGTAACACAGCTCAGAATCAGCCCAAAGAAAAATATTACCATAATAGTTACTTACATACCTCCCAACAATACTCCCACTACCATTGATGAAGTGATAGCTTGGAGAGCATTAACCTTCACCCACGAAACCATTATCACAGGTGACTTCAACTTAGACTGGGACACTTGCAGTGGTGATAACCCCTCCACCTTCATAAATCTACATGGTTTCTCCCAAACAATCCAGTTTCTCACTGGAATAAATAAACGTAGCAAAAGGGGATCTATCTTATACTGGTCACTTATTAACAGTACCACCACAACTATCTCTCCAGATACCTTCCAAATAATTTAAGTGACCATAGACCTATCTACTTAATCCATCATCAGCTCATCCCACCCAGAACCATAATTTATAAAGTCATACAAAATACCAAAATCTTCTCCAATGAAGCATTCTTAGACATGCTCAGTAAATGTAACTTAGCACCACTCCATCATCTCCAACTCAACCAGGGTGTGACATACTTCAGTGACACATTTCTAGCTATTCTAAATAGCTTAGCACCAACTCGTACATGTTGTGGTAAAAATAAGAGATTGTCCTGGATATCAAAAGAAACCATTAGACCTCAAAAACTAAGGGACAAAACCAAGTTTCAATACCAGAAAACAAAAGACAATAAAACTCTGTTAGCATACCAGCAGCGCCACAATCAAAAAAAAAAAAAAACCTCAAACTAGAGAAAAAAACATGTTATACCTCTATGCAAAACAAATATGAAAACAATCCCAAAAAGTTCTGGCAGGCAATTAACTCGATCCACCACCCAGGTAAAGCCACAACCTCAGAACCAACAAACAATAACCAAGGCATGAGTATTGCCTCACAAATCAACACCTACTTTATAAACACCATCCTTTCCCTAGTTACAGGGAACAATTCTGCCCCACCATCTCTTCCACCTAATGTGGAAACTAATAAGTCTTTTGACCTCGAACTTGACCCAACTAACACCATAAGAACAATGGTGAAAACACTGAAACCTTCTCCCTTAGCAGCTGACCAACTCCCCCATAAATACCTTAAACTTTTAGCCGATGCCATAGCTCTGCCTCTCTCCATTCTGGTAAATAAGTCTATAGCAGAACAATATGTCTGAAAATTATGGAAAATTTCCTATATCACTTCTCTACATAAAATAGGAACATCAACAGAATTAAACAATTACAGACCCATAGCCATCCTTTTTCCCTGTGTCAAAATTCTGGAAAATGGTATACATGCTGAATTACTTCAATACCTGCTATCTAACAACCTTATCTCTCCCTCCCAACATGGTTTCAGACTGAAACACAGCACCACCAATTAATTTCTCTAACACTATCAACCAACTCAGAATTTCAAACCAGCAAGTAGCATCAATCTTCCTAAATATGTCAATATATATATATATATATATATATATATATATATATATATATATATTTATATAAAGGAAATCTTATTTGTTCATAATATTATTTAACATGCACGTGCACACAGTACTAATTTTATTTTTCTCACAGTGATCTTTACTGAAATGCTTGTGTTTTTCCTTTTGAACCTGTATCTACTAGAAAACTCTGTTGAATACTTCTTTGTATAAACTAACTAGATGATGTGTATTCTGCATCCTACTATGTGTATACTATTGTACTATCTAATTACTGTATTTTGCTTATATTTCTGTGGAATTTTCTCCCTGGGCCTCCACTGAAAATGGGCTTCTGGCCCAGTCCGACTTTCCCAGTAAACCAGTGCAAATAAATAAATAAATAAATATTATCTAACTCAAAAGTTGTAAAGCTATTGTTTCAACTTTAGAATCCTGCAGTATGTCTTTTTGTGGTAATCTTTTGATCAAGATTTATAAGTCCTGTACTCCCAAACTCTGCTGATGAGCAGCTTCAGTTTCCGATATGTGTAATAAATTATGCTATAAACTATAACAGATCTTAAATACAATAATGATTACTTTTTTAGGTTTTGTATTTGTTTATATAACCTAGATGATGAAGAACTGTTGTTTTAGACTTAGAATATATACGCACTGCAAAACAGTATTTTTTGTTTGTATTTTGATGTGTTTCATGGTGTGAAATGCTATTTATGTTTTGCATATATTTCATATTTTATATGATGTATCTAATCTGTAATATCCATAATTTATTGATTTTAACAATGACAAGTTATAAATATGTTTACTTATATGTGAGTTTTAGTTAAAAATGATGACTCAGATGCAACTGGAAGAAAGTACAAACAAAATATATAAAAAGGAGGGTTGTACTGAAAATGATTATGACTCTGTAAATAGTGAAAGAAAACCAAATGATACACATAGAAGTGAAAACTGAAGACATTTCTTTTTTCTGTCTTTATGGAAAATACAAATGCTGTCCATATTCACTGTTGCTACTTTTATATTGCTTCAAGGTGAATGTTGTTTTAAGTTTACTTTGCATTAAAAATGGTATAAACACTTTAACTAAATTTTTCTATTACTTATATTCTGTGCTCTATATTTTTAGCTCAAAGGAATATAGGCAGCAGAAATCTTAGTCTCACAGTCTGCTACCCTGACTATTTCAAAGGTTCTACAGAAAATTGTCTTTTGAATGATGACATTTGTGGAATATCAGAGAAACATGATATCAGACAATCCCCTAATCTGTGAAGAAGAAGCTATTGTGTCATTTTTGGCCCCTTCAAAATCTGCCTTGGGATTTTTTTTTTGCTTAACAAAAAAGTCATTTACAGTCCCATGACATAAAGGAACCTATGATAAAGACTTATTGTGAAACTTACTTTACAGCAGTATATGTACAGACACAGGTTACAGCAGTTATGGCAAACCTAGTATAGCTGCTACTTGAGCAATTACAGTATTAATGACAACAGTGTATGTTTTACTTGCCTAATCAAACCATTGCTGCACATGTAGCTCCGCCTGTGGAGTATGCCAGTTTGACTTACTGTACTGTTTTTGTTGCAGTATAATACATATTATTGTAAAAGATGGACTGCTAAATTATTGTTCTAATCACTGAAACTTCATGTGTAGGTAATTTTAGTCATTATTATTTAGTTTTCTCTCACATTATTTTTGGCTTGGAGTATTGCTGTGTTAAAACCACATTATGTGTACAACGTTAATAAATTATGTTAGATTGCCAATCTCTTTCATGTCAGTTTGCTTAGAGAGCTCACCTTACATACTCATATTATTACGCACAAGAAGAGACTGCACTGCCTGGAGAATATAGTTAAATTATGTTGGGATGGCACAAGCACCTATGATTCTTTAACGTTGCTGCGTCACATAAGTCTGCCCAATATGATATACATAAAATTACAGCATTCATTTCATCTAGGCTCACAATCAAATTTTATACTGAATTTGAATAATTTTGTGGATAATTATGATATGTGTAAGAGTGCCAGACAGACAACAGACAGATATGTGGACTGTCTGTTGACACTTTAGTGAAGAAAAATCTACCTTAACAACAACCAGAGTTGGTATTTGCATTGTGAATCTTGCTACAACAATCAACAGCAGTTCCCTGTAAATGTGAAGTGCACATACTTGTTATAGTTAGGTCTAGAAAAGGTATGTCTAAGCAGTAATAGTGTGGTAGCAATTGAAATGTTTATGCTAATGTGTTCATCGGCCTTTGTAAGCTTTTATGTTAGAGCTGTATAATTGATTGAAAAGCATTCAGTTGCACAGCTGGAAGTATTCTGATTAACACTGATTTAATACAAAATCTAATTTTTCCTTTACTCGATTACTTAATTGTTGAGTCACTGTCCAAACAGCGGGTGATTGAATGCCTCCAGGAGATACTACCGTACAATGTGTGTACTTGAAAAATCCATTTATATAGAGTTGCACTGTCTAGATTAAGATTGCAATCATGCTGCATTTCTGAGTGGAGCTGGTAATATAACCTATATTTATGATATCTCTGTTGATAAACTATTGTATTACTGTGTTTCTTATTGTCTTTGCTGCATGGCATTACTAAGCTAGAAGTATTGTACTAGTTAAGTTATTTTATTTACCCCAGGCCAAATCTGGTAACATTAAGCAAATATCAAGCAAGCAGGTATTGTTCAGGCTCTGGGAGCAGATTATAATGGGCCAAATTTGGAAGGAGGAGGAAATAAGAGTATTATTTGAAATGAAGAAGAATTAATCAGAGAAGTGAATTATTAAAGAATTGGAGTTAAAAGATTGTACAGAATCTATGTATAACTGGAAAAAAGATTTAAGCAAAAATATAAATACATATGTAAGAAAATATACTAAGTTAATAGGCATTATGGATTACTGAAAATTATTGCAAAGTATCTCTAATGTTGTCATGCTTTTCTTTTTTCAATACAGATGTGGATAGTCACTACAGGGTGGCACAGTGCTGCAGTGGTTAACATTGTTGCCTCGCAGCAAGAGGTTCTTCCGTTCGACTCTTGTCTGGGGTGTCTTCTATGTGGAGTCTACATGTCCTCCTTGTGTTCACATGGGTTTCCACTAGTTGCTCTGGTTTCCTCCCCACATTCCCAAGGCATGCTTCAGGTGGATTGGACACTCTAAATTGGCCCTAGGTGTGAGTGTATGCCTTCTGTGGAAGGTTGGGCACTGGGCTGGCAACTTGACACCATAAAACTCTACTGACACCAGTTCCACAGACCACTAATCTGCTGTGTTGACCCCTATCAGGAGCAGCTGAAAGGAGATAAAGATGTGGATAGTCACTGTCTAGGTCCACTGTGATCAAGGTTACTCCTCTAATCATAAAATTCAGAACAAAAAATACTGCTAGTACTTAGCAATAGACAAAGTGCTTCTAGCAAACAAAGCTTCAGCAGCCAGTACAAATACGTAGAGGTACTGGAAAATATCTGGAACTCAAAATAAAGATTTTTTTACAATATTAAATACCTAGCAAAAATTGTAAATTTTCAAATCTAAATCAAATGACCAAGAAGCAGATCATAAAAAAAATTCTACATCATGAACAGTATTCAGGAGAAAAAAATGATTGCCTGATCTAGACATGGCATCTTAATCTTTTGTTAGATTATCTCTTCAGTTATCAAGACTACAAGCCATGACTATGTGCTTTTTGACAAAAGTGAATGCTTGAATACTGTCCACATGGAAAGTTCAACTTGAGAGGCAATATTTGTTGGAAAGATATATTAGACTGAAATTAAGGAGAGGTACATTCTAACTCATATCCCGCCAGTATTTAGTATTATGCCAGGTGTTGAGAAGGGAATACCCTAAGAGTAAAAACAGAAACATTTTAAGCAAAAAGAACAATCAATGGCACACTTGTAATGCACTGAGCAAGAAGTCTTAGTAGAGAGTGATTTAACCATTAAAGAGATAGGAATTGTTTGATAAGGCTATTAGATCACCCCAAGTTATGGTAATGGAAGTGAAACATTGGAGAGGGAAACAAGATCAGAATGTCCTATTAGAAACAGAACTAAATAGACTCAAATATATTTCTCTGAGGGGGTGCCACATTTGAGAGGACATTTGGAGAAGTAAATATATATATGGGGAGTCAAATAGACTAATTAATACTTTTAACAAAGTAGACATTTGAAGGTTAAAATGGGATTCCCAAGCCAAACAGATGTCATGATATTAGTTAATGAATTAATGCAATCAATTAGTGAATTAATTTCAGATTGTTAAACTGGGTAATCTGATCGCTGTACTGACACTTTTCATTCGTGACCCAGGTTCCAAAGGCATATCAATGGAAAATAAGCAATACAAAAATGAGGGCAGTACAGTCACTTAAATAGGAAGTAAAACTAGTAAGGAAATCTGAATTGTCCAAGATGCATTAGGTACCAGTGTATCATATATTATAGTTAGAATGTATTTGAGGAATGTAATTCACAAAATCAGCTATCATTCAATACATAAGACATAATTTCAAGTGGTACAAGGAAACATTTCAAGCAGCATTTGTATTTGTCATATGCACAGTTTTGCAGCTATATATACAACGTGTATTATTTTGTATTGATGCATTCTTCGCATTTCGTAGGTCCGCTGCAGCATTGCTTATAAGATACAAAGAGAGGAAGCATGACTTTCATGAATTTCAGAAATCAGAATAATGGGGCATTTCCACTGTCATTCTGAAGGAAAGTGGAAGTTCTTTCCTGCAGTTTTGTGAAGGTTTATATAAGTGTAATATGCAGTCATACACTAGGGGATAGGAATTGTTAGTGGGGTGCCAGGGTTTCCTAACTCCAGAGCTAAGCTACACATTGGATGAAGACACTCACATGAGTGTCATGGGCAATAAAAAACATTAATGGGGGGTAACATCTGTAGCCCCAGTGTTTTTCAATTGAGTTTTATGGGACAGGAGATCGATTTTCGTGCCATTTTTAACTCAGATTTTTAAAGATATCAAAGTGGTGTGCAAAGCTCTACCTCAATACGTAAAACTAACATTTTTGTATTACATCAGAGGAGAGCTGGACATCTCTGATCTGTGGAATTCTAGGCCTATCTCTCTACTGAATGCAGATATAAAGATTTTGGCAAAACTAACATCTCATTTAGATCAGCATTTCCCAACATAATCCAAGTCAGACACAGGAACATCATGAAAAGTTAACAAAGTACTGGCAACTGGTGGATACTTGCCTAGTTTCTGGATAAGAAAAGGGATGAGCAATTGAGTGAAGATACTGTTTTATATGATTTATAAAAGGAGTTTGGTTATGAAGATTAGTGGCTCTTCTGTAACACCTTGTGACATAAAATATTGAAGGGAGATATTGCTGTTTTATTCAAGTTCTGTATGCCACACCTAGGTGTCATCTATGTATGTATGTATGTATGTATTAATGATAGAGTTTATAGGACATTCCCAGGCATTCATTAAATTTCCTTGCATGACTTGTGCTAGGAAGACTGTTCTAGTACATTCTATCCATTTGTGATCCAGAACCATGCTAGTTAGCCCTGATGAGGTATGACCTCATTATTGGCTAGTCTGCATGTTTCCTGAATCACAATTACCACATGAAGTGAAGATCATGATTAATCAACATGTCAGACTAGTAACCTGCTGCTCATATTGGCAGCAGAATCCTTCCTTGCCAGACACTCTCCCACAAACACATACACATACACATGCACAAACACAAACACATGTGTACACACATCACAGTTCTTGTACCTCTCCCTACCCGCCTTTTGATCCCAGCACCTGTATACTATGGTGCGTGGCCACTGTATCTCCACCTCCTGATATCTGTTATAATGTGGCTGCAATTACCACACTTTAAAGAATCATCCCTGTTGCATAGTTGCCCACCCCACCCCACCACCCATCACCTTTATGGAGTCTGTGCTATTACAGCATTTCACTTTATCTGTGGTGTCCAGTGGTTCCTCCCACCCACCAACCCCTTTACTACTGTATAGGTGATATTACAGCATGTCCATTGGTAATCTATCCATCTCTGTTATGCTACTTTGTGCCTTCAGGCACTTTAGGAAGTATTCCCTGGTGTCTAGTGTATCCTCCCACTCCCTGGGAGCCCAGTACTAGTGCTGGTGCCATTATGGTACTTTAAAATTGAATCCCTGCTGTATAGTGCATCCCCCAACCCAATCACTGTTGTAAAGCTGGTGGTTTTTATTTGAATCACTCAGTAGTGTAGATGTCTTCCTCAATGGTTCCAGAGAGAGATTGCATTGCTAACTAACATATGCCTCTCTCCAAAGAATGTTTCATTAGCATTCAGCATGGCCGTGGAGCGAGCCCTTCCTGATGCTGTATGACTTCATGTTGGAAGACTTTGCAGCACTGTGTAAGGGTGTCATGTGCACATTGTGGTACCTTTATCAATTCACCACCTATTCTTTCAAAAAATACCAGGCTAGTATGCCCATGTTCTCCTGGTTTATTTTCTTTAGTTACAGAGGAAATTGAATTGAATGTGCTTTCCTGGCTGAATTTTTGGGAAAGAATTGGTTTTGAAGATCATTTTTTTATATTTTACAAATGACTGCATACTGGAATAGAAGAACATTTATAAAGCCATTCACTAATTTTGAGAGAGTCTCTGACTGATCCTATAAAGGGAACAAGACCACCTTAGTCTTGTTGGAACAAGAGGTGGACCATGGTACTCACATGAAAATTAAAGAAACATCTGTCCACAGATGTTTAATGCTATGTGTTGGTACATTCTGTAGTGAAACAATCAAACTATACCTCCTGGATGTAAAGGATCCAGTTGTGTGAGATGCTTTAAAAGGGGGACAAAGAAAATATGTCATTAGCTGTTAGAATTTGTTTTATTGAGGGTAATGGACAACTCTGATCATGTTTAATCTACTTTCACATATGTCAGTAAAAGATTTCCAACCATTTTTACAATCTATGCAATTAGAGTTTTTTAAGGATCCGCAAAGAAGTTGAATTGTGAAGGGTAAATAAATACTGATACTACATCAGGGGTTACCAGTAAATTTTAGTGTGTGGTAATAACTGTAGTAAGGGGCTTGTTATAGCTGTAGTAAGCAACTTGCAACAGTAACAGAACGCAGAAGCCTTTTTTTTGTGGGGAGAATCCTTACCCTTTTTTCTTCTGAACAGCAATTTTTACTTGAGGAATACTAGTTTTGGGAGACTGTTCAGATCAACTGACATACCTATGGTTCTGACTGTGGGTGACTGTACTTAAAGAAAATAAGAAGATGGGGTTCTCCTCACTTAGCTAGTTAAAATGTCACATTTATTATTGCCCAGTACATTTGTTTAAATTTGAAAGAACAAATTCAGTTAGATTTTATCTGTACAGGATGAGGGCAGTAGATAAAAGCGTTGAGACTGGAAAATAAAGGAATGGGTATCTAACCTAACTAAACTAGGTGAAAGTAAATGAGATAAATTTTTCTTTCATAGTATATAGGCCCAACAGCATCTAGTGCATAGATGATCATGCCATGATATTAGGTAGTGGAGAGATCAAGAGGAAAAATAAGTGGGAACAGCTGAAATTATTTTTTAATAATGGGAAGCTTTATGTTTCTTTAGTAACATAACAGGGGGTATAGTAACTACCGTGGGTCTATGTAAGAAAAGTCCCAGTGGATTAAAATATGTATATTAAGAAGTTTGTGAAAAAGTTGATCTTATGCATTGGATGGCTGATGGCTTTCCATCATATAAGGGTTAAATGGAAATCATTACTGAAGGGCAAAAGAAGTAATATTTATACCGGCATGTTATCCCTTAAAAATACAGCATGTGGCCAAATACTATAGAAAAGGTGAGAAAAACATAAGTGAGTTTTATTGCCCACCCCACCAGAAGATGGACAGTAGTGAGTGATAATGCAAATGTTTTTCAAATGTGGCTACGAATCTGCATCCAGCGTACATGTATAGTGCACAGATGGTGTGTGACATTGACAGTGCTATTTTCACAAGTTAGATAATCTGGTGATACTTCTTGTAGATGTGGAAATCTTACTGCAGATTTTGTCCATATCTTCTAGGCTTGCCCAAGGGCAAAGAGGTCTTGGAAAGATATATATTTAAGGGCCAGTATAGTATGTATGTAGGATCTTAAGGAGTCCAGTCAGCGATCCAGTAGATCCAGTAAAGATATAAGAACTAAGCTGAACATGCTACATATTCTGAAAACCCGCATGGCAAGGGAGTAGAAAACAAAATGGGATACCCCTTACTGTCAGTTAGATGGAAAATGCAACAATTGAAATTTGCTACTACATCTTGTGTTTCTTTTTCAGTAAAATTCAAATCAAATTATATATACAAAAAAAAAAAAACCAGAAGATGCAATGTTGTCCAGAAAGCATTCAAGCACCATGAGTCAGGTACTTGAAACAGGGATGTCAGTGAAACCTCTAAAAACATGCTCCTTTAAATATGCACTGAAAAAGTGAATATGTTGTAAGGAGTGAATGCATACAAGAAATACACTATATGCTAATATGCTTATCTGTATTTAAAAAGACTGAAGTTAGCACTGCAGACTTGCTTAGAAAATATACATTTCTAGAACCAGAAGTATTGTTTGAAGTAATACAGCTTTAATAATGCTCATAAATACTAACCTTCTTAATCAATTTCTGCATTTTTGCAATGCAATTGATCATATACTGTAACAAAAATTTCTGTTCTACAATTTTAGTGTGGTCTGTTAGTATCCTGTAACTTTTAGTGTATGTAGTTGAAGTTCCTGTTATGAAAAGCTATGTCTAAGTAGCCATCTTTTGTGCCCTCAGTAGAGCTTGTAATGCAAACGTTCTTTGTGATCTTTGACTGCGACATTACTGCAACACTTTTATCCTCCTGTTATACTTACTGTCTTTTGCCACCTACATTGATACTTCATGAAGTTAAATAAAAGTGCAACAAACACAACACTATTTGCTTTTTTCCTCTTCCTGTTTCAAAAATCCCCTTGGAGTTAGCCTCATGTGAGTTAGATTCACTGGAGAGTCTGTTGAAAAACCCACCACCTGCTGTGAAGGAGCCCCTTTCAAACTGATTGTTATATGTGCTACCTTCAGATTAATATGGATTTTATGAGATGTTGGAGGAAAGGTTGTTGTGCTTGTCTTAAAACTCATCATGTTTCTTACCCCTCCTAAGGGATCTATGACCTGCAGAGTCTGTACAGAGCATTTCTTTGGTGTAAGGCTGTACCTCATAGAAATCCCCTGCTATATTATTTTATGCTTTGAAGGAGATCTGTATGTATTATTCTATTATTCACAAGTTTAATGAATGCCCATAATAGAGCAGGACTATGTAAAGATTAACATTGTTAATGTGTACTTGGAACCTATCACCTTGGAAGTGACAATTTGAAAATAAGGATTATCCTGATTTGTCTAGAAGACAATGTCTTAAAAGTGGCATAAAGGCACTGCATTCTTCAACAATCTGTACCATTTGTTTCCTTACAGGTACTTTTATGTTTTACTTTGTTTCGGCCTTTTTACTCTGTTTAAACCTCTGTCCTGGCTTGTTACAAAAAAGGGTCCACATTGAATCATTCTACTCATTTGGTGATAAATGACAAATAAATATATATGCAGTAATATTTAGGTTATCTAGAAACAGATTCAGTAAGTAAGGTGGTTTTCGCCAATGTTGTTTACTTGTTTTCTTTAAACCAAAAAGTAATTGCTGCACATAATGGCAGAGTTTAGAAAAACATATTTACTATTTCTTGCACAGAGAACCTTACTCTTTTTAGTGGTAGGTGTATTGTGAAACATACCAGCGTATATGCAGGTGACATTAAGATATTTCAAAGCTGTCATGGGATTATCTGAAATTGCTTATATGACTGACAGCTCCCACTGATTAAAGAGGATGGAACAAAAGATGAAACTCTGAATAATACCACTCAAGTCATCTTTTGGTTCTAAGAGGATTCTTTCTATCATTACCTGCTGAGAGCACCCCAGGGCTATTTCTTTGTCTGAAATATTTAACATTGAGAATATAAAATTATGTAGCCTGTATGCTATCAAACGGTTGGTGGTATTGGCAATAGTTTCTTTGTGTTGTAGGAAATCTGGTCCACATCCACCTAAAGATTAACAAGGATTAATCTATTTTAGAACTGTAAATCAAAATAGTGCCTGACATGGGCTTTATGAAGTATAAGTTCCTTCTTAATATTTAGGTCTAAAATGAAATTGTATAGGAAAAGTATTTAAAAAGTCACAAGCAAGCAGAAGCTAAGACAAGTCAGTAACATTTTGTTAAATTTGATGTGCATATTTTCAGTTAACTTATGTTTACATTCAGTAGCAAAGGGGGTCAGTACAAAATTTACTGTTTGCTGACTGGTTTCCATGCAGAATTTTATTACACCACAGCAATGTATGACAAAAATGCAATTTAAATAATATATTGAATGAAAAAATGAAATTTAAATAATGCACTGATTGAAACACTTGAACTGTTACATATGGATATGAATTCATCTACTTTGTTTTCTTCTTAAAATCTAAGAGATTTTTTTTAGATTTCTGTGTCTTGTATCATGTAGTTGTTCTCCTTTTCTGTTACAATAATGACACAATCTGAATTCAGGCAAATGGTTTTATTTGATAATGTCCAGGGTTTTATGCTTGCATGGATGGAAAAAATCAATACAAAGTAATACTATCTTTTTCTGTCACTTTAACCATGTATGATTTTAGGGTAAAGAGAATCCATATATTAAATTACTGGATTTGTATTAATTATTCAAGTGGTAGATAACAAGAGACATTAATAAACAGTATCATTCTATGATCACTCCTGCAGTTATCAGAAGATATTCCTTTGTTAATCATGATTGTATTATTAATCATATTATTCTACTTAGATCATACTGTTGAAATGGTCTATACTGCCTTAATCTTGATTCACCTGTGTAACTGTTCATTTCTTCAGACCAAGATCATACATGAAAAACATTTGTGATCATCACGTAACAGTTTCCTAAGTAAGCAATCAGACAACCAGTGTCATGAACTGTTTATAATCATTAGTGGTTATTGTTTTTCTTTAGTTTTTTTTTCTCAGATTAATCTTTGTACTTCGGGTGGCCAAGGTGGTGAAGCAGTTAGCATTGTCACATCACAGCAAGAGGCTCTCTGGTTCAATTCTTGGCTGGAGTGCCTTCTGTGCGGAGTCTGCATGTCCTCCCTGTGGTCGAGTGGGTTTCCACATCCCAAAGACATGCTGTAGCTGGATTGGACACTCCAAATTGGCCCTAGGTGTGACTGCATGCATGTGTGTGCCTTCTGTGGAATGTTGGGTGCTGGGCTGGCAACTCAACACCGCAAAACTCCACTGCCAATCATGAGCGGACAAGTGATCTGCTATGGCGACCCCTAACCGGGAAAAGCCGGAAGAAGAAGAAGAATCTTTTTACTTAGATTTCACTGCTGTTTAGCAAGTGAATGTTTAAACTCCCCCTGTGTTTATTTACCATTTGTTTCATTGCCTTTCAGTTTAATAAGCCAGCTGCCTTCATACTGACCACCTCATCTGTTTACCTTATATAAGTAAGGGCTTCTTATCCATTTCTGATGGCATAAATGGAAAGAGTCCATTACCAGTTCTCTGTGTTCATACTGAGCCTAGACACCAGAGGTATCAAAAAAGAGGGCACAACTTAGCAGTCACAGACCATCTCTTCCTTATGAAAGGAGGGTATGGGAGCTCATAGTGCATAGACAACTCCAAGCAGAGGCTAAATGACACAGCACCAGTACCCAGACACAGGTCTATGTTCAGCCATCGAATGGAACTTCCATCAAATGGCTGAACAATGAACCCTATCCATCAAACTTTCATTCAGTGAATGTTGGGGAAAGTAACTAGTTGGCCATCAGAAGATGCTTTCATTCAAATGAATCATATATTCCATCATCCCCTGAACATATTACATTACCATTCATAACATCCTTTGTGATCTTTGCTTGTATTTGAAACGTAAATAATATAGGAAAATAACATTTCTAATAAACAAGGCAGTTTTTGCATCCAGTGGTATATGATTCATTGTTCTTGTTTTAATACTGATATGATATACCTATACATTTGCGTATGTCTCTCTCTCTCTGTATGTATATATATATATATATATATATATATATATATAAAACATGTATTTCCCAGGGTACTTTTTGTCCTGTGCCTAGCAACAATCAAGCCTCCCATTCAGAACAACAGATCATTAGCCCTACTAGCCTAATTTGTACAGTAATGAAATATATTATCATGCATTTCATAAATAGTGATATTGACAGGTTACATTCCCACAATCCAAACCAATATGACCTTGTGAGGGGTGGATCCTGCCTACCTAACCTGGGTGACTATGTCCTTTTGTTCCCCCATACTGGGTATCCCCAGCATGGAGGTAAATGGTTAGCTCCAGCACAAGGATAAGAACTATTCGGAGGGACCATCATTCATGGAGGTATAACAGTGGTTTGTGTCCTCACTGGTGTCCTAGCAAATAAGAGAAATGTTGTATTTTACAGTAACAAGTTTCAAGTATCTCCTTGAGGACCCCCATGTGCTTCCTGAAAGGAGTAGTAGCTCCCATGCACTTATGATGAGGGCTGCAACTGAAGAGGCCTGGTGACTATATACCCATATTGGATCATCCCTTTGCAATGCCACCCCTTCTCATAGATCCATAGGTGTACAGTAAGTAATTGATCTTGCAGACCATTAGGAGCCTAGCTACTGCAATCTACTTACTTGTCTTTCCATAAGGTGTTAAGAGGCCAGAACTGTGGTGATTTTGTGGTTACTCATCCATTTGCCTAAGTTAGATTTAAAGAGAATGAGGCAATAACTTTGATGTGTAGTAGGAGCTTATTTCTAAGGTAGGATATCCTTTGGGTGAGGTAGCTATCTTGCAAATATATAGAAATAATTTCTGTCACCCAATCACATGCTGAAATAAATAGGCCACATGGGAGGGTTAGTTAAAGATTTATGCATTTAGGTAGCCCTTACAAATAGTTATTTTTGGAAAGGAAGTCTGGAAATAATTCAATCTGTCCATTGTGATTCAAATGCATAGTATAAACATCAGTATTTATTCTATTTATAATATTAGTCACTTCCCTTCTATTAATTCAGTGGATCTGGAAATGTCATTTTTATTGTATTATTATAAAAATGTTTGTTCAAAATTACCAGTCCTCCTTCTCCCTTAACTGTTTTGCTAACAACGTCTTCATTATTGATTAGACACTGTATCACCATTTTTTCATTAGTTATATTACAATGCATTCTGAAGATGTTTGCTTATCAGGCAAATGAAAAGCGCTTAAATAAATATTTTGGTGTTTTTAACGTTGGTGAGTTGTTGTGGCAGAGTTTTATTGTTAAGTGTGCTGCTTTAGTTTTTTGTATATTACAATACATTCTATTTTGCTTTTTAGCATAAAGATCATGCATATCATTTTCATATGCAGTTTTCACTGCTTGTACTAATGGGTTACTTATTGGGACAAGTGCGCTTGTTCTTTTCAAAACCTGTTCAGTAATGACATTTTCACAACCATATAAATTTTAAAATTTAGCTGACATGTGAAAAGTCTAAGTTCTGTAAAAATTTGTGATATATCCACATTATCAGTTGATATAAATGTAATGTCTTTCGGCTTTTCCCAGTGAGGGGTCGCCACAGCGAAATGTTGGTCCAGTTATGATTGGCAGTAGATTTTTATGGTGTCAAGGTGCCAGCCCAACACCCAACCTTCAACGAAGGCACACCCATTCACGCGCGCACCTACCTGCATGTCTTTAAATGTCACTCAGCCATGGGGAGGACATGCAGACTCCACACAGAAGGCGCTCCAGCTGAGAATCGAACCAGAGAACCTCTTGCTGTGAGGCAACAAAGCTAACCACTGCACCACTCCAGCCATGACAGTTCTTTATTCAACAAAAAATTTTTTTTTCACCTGCCGTGAAGATGTATTTTTAGTGCTTATAATGTAGACCTTATAAGGAAGGAGCAGAGTGGAAAACTAACTTCCTTGGACCTGGAGAATATGCCTTTACAATCAGTTAAGCTAAGGAGAAGGATTTCGTAATGGCAGATGATACATGATGGTCAAAACAGAATTCATTGCCCACAGATGTATCCAGGTATCTAATGCCCTTGTAGCAACCCCGACTATCCACCCACTTTCACTACTGATACTTCCTCTTCCAAACAAACTTACTAATATTTTAAAGCTAGTTCATGCAAGCAAGGCTGTTACTGTTTGAACTCTAATCAACATACTGCTGAAATCTTTCTACTTTTGATGTGTAAAATTACTTATGAATCGTACTGTGCTACATTTTTTATTGTCGTTTTTTCAAGTGTAAATATCTTCAGTATGTTATTACTACTTGTTGTACTTTTTAAATCCTTTTATTTACCATGTAACAACATTTTTAATTGTTGTATTTTGCTGGAGCTTTTCTCCCCGGGCCTCTACTGAAAATGGTAGTATATCCAGCTAGACTAGCCCGGTTAACAAATGTAAAATATAATAAATAAAATAAAAAAAAAATAAAAAATAAGTAAATATAGTTGAGCTAGCTTCCTTAATATAGTATGTACAGGGGTGTTCTTCATTCCTGTAAAGTACAATATTATATTTTTTGCATTAAACTTTTGTCTTTGGTTATGACACCATGAATTTTTATATATAAGGCCCTCTTTGGGGATGTGGGTGCCATCTGGAGTGTTGATTATAGCCTGGGCTTGCAGTCATCAGCAAACTTGTTTAGCCAGAGATATCTGATGCTAGTGCTGCTGACATTTGCAAAGTATATGCCAAGCAGTAGAATTCCCAGAATAGAGCCCTAAGGGATGCCACTGTTGATAAATGTGGAAAGTGCACCACCAACTTTGATTGGGTGGGTTATGTCCATTAATCAGTTTGCTTTTCAGTGGGGTACATAATGGCATATATTAAGCTGGGTCAGTTTGCCAATAATGTCTCAGTGTGAGAAAATGTCAAAAGCCATTGCTAGGTCTAGGTAGGAGGTTTGTAATGATTTGCCTTTGTTCAGTGCCTCTATTCTTTTGAAAAAGTCAGCCAGTAAATAGCAGGATCTACCCCCTCACAAAGTCAAATTGGTTTGGATTAAGGGACTGTAACCTGTCAATATCATTATTAATGAAATCCATGATAATACATTTCATTACTGATCATATGAAGCTGGTAGGGTTAATGGTCTCTTGTTGTCTGGATCAGAGTTAACTCTTGTGGAGGAGACCACAACAGCTGTTTTACTAGCTTCAAGTACATAACCAGTAAAGCAGGTAAGACTAATTAGTTTTACAGTGTTCACTATAAAACAATGTTTCATACTAGCAAGCTTGTTAAGTTGTCTGGACACACACACACACACATACACACACACACACACACACACACACACACACACACACACACACACACACACACACACACACACACACACACACACACAGTTGGAATTTTTATCATTTTAGCCAGGGTTTTTTGCACTTATTCTGAAGTAATCACATGTAGAGACAGTGGCTTAATGTTGTTGGGGGAGGCATAAATTGGACAGACAGGGATGTTTGAGCTAAACTAGTCTGCTAGTATATTTCCAATACCTTTAGTATCAGAATGGGGGGTACCATTTGATATCTACTCAATGAGGTGCTAGGTATTGTTTTTGGGGTTCATGACATACTTAAAGAGGGTTTTACAGTTATCTTTGGCTGTACTGGCAATATTTATTTTTTTTTATTTTATTACAGTTTGGTAACAAAGTAAGTGGGCTGGGCCATAGACCTTTTTCAGGCAGGACCCCAGCATTTGATCAAGATTCTAGAATTTAATGAATTTATTAGTTCCTTTGTAGAAGGGGAGACACAATCATAATTCTTTCTAGTGTAAAGAGCTTTATCAGTTCCATGTACTACCAGTTGCAGAAAAAAAAGTGTAGGAGCACAAAGTGTTTTACAGCTTTGAAAGCCAAAAAACACTTGGTGATATTATATAGAAAATGGGCAGAAATTACACTCCACCTGCGGAATTAACCTCTTAAAAAGTTGTTAGGCACTTTAGTCTGCTGTACGTTTTGTTTAAAAGTGTGACACAGTGAAACATCTAACAGTGTTTAAAGCTGTTTAAACTTAGGTTGCTATTATGTGATGGCTGGCCCTCGTTGTTAAGCACTAGATTGAGGTGCTTAACTAAAGTTTACTAAGCACCTTTCTGACACCAGGAAAGTATTTAACAAGCCTGCCTTTTTCCTCATTTTAGATTGCAATCATGGTGCTCCATGTACGCCATTCATTGTTAGCCACCATTCACTGTTGTTAAGCTTTAGTCTTATGTTAAAGTAGACCTACGGCAGACAAAGTACTTACCACAGAAAGCACCAGAAATTTTTTACAGCTTCAAAAGCTATGAAGTATCCTGTTCTGCCCTAAAAAGTTGCAGATCAAAGTGCGGAGCCCCTTCGATGTTTTAAAACTGTTACATGATCAGAGGCCCGCTTCACCTTTGGTGCTTTCAAAGCTGTATAACACTTCTCACCCATACTCCTTTAGCCTGCTTTTTGCTGTATCTGGTCAAACTCTAGAACAGCTAAGGCTCCATGTACTGTAAAGAACTGTGTGACAGTGCTAGAGCCTCACAGCTCTCATAGTTGTTAAATACTTCACTTTTTTTTCTCTGTGCATGGTAGTCCATCAAAACAGTTAAAGCCCGATGTGCTTCAAAAAATTATGGTCAGATTTCTCTGATCATAAACAAGTAGTTGTGTGTTCTTCAAATGGATGTCAAGATTCAAGTCACAAAGTTCACTGTGTTCTTGAGGTAAATTTTTTATATGCTTTTTTTCAGCATGTAACACCTTAGTCATATATGATCCTCCATATTGTGTGCTCTGCTGTGGCTACTAGTAAGGGTAAGTGAAAGGATCAACTAAGAAAAAAACTGATGAACTCATAGATGTTATGAAGTGTGTGTGTGTGTGTGTGTGTGTGTGTGTGTGTGTGTGTGTGTGTGTGTGTATATATATATATATATATATATATATATATATATATGTGCGTGTGTATATGTGTGTTTATGTGTGTGTGTGTGTGTGTGTGTGTGTGTGTGTGTGTGTGTGTGTGTGTGTGTGTGTGTGTGTGTGTGTGTGCGTGCGTGTCTACTTAACTCATGTCCATTAACTCTGACCATGACCCTTCCCTTTGCCCGACCTCAGTCTAAACAGTACGTTACCAAAAAATATTTCCTTAAGAATGTCACTACTCAGACAAATTAGATCAGTTTGGAATGTTTTTAAGTTGTCTATTTGGAAAAGCAAAGTGTTTCCTTTCCTTTTTTCATCAGTTTGTTTAAATTTTTTTCTGATTTAAGTGATTTTTCGGCATGCATTAATAAATGTTTGACCACTGATGTTTTTGCAGTTTGGAAACTGGGGACATACTCGCGTGTGTGTGTGTGTGTGTGTGTGTGTGTGTGTGTGTGTGTGTGTGTGTGTGTGTGTGTGTGTGTGTGTCTGTGTCTGTGTCAAAGTAGAGTAGGACAGTTGTGAGCAAGGAATCACATTCACATCTCATTTATTAGGTGGGGAAATGAGTTAATTATGTAGAGCATATCCCTCAAAGTTGTAAGACATTTTGTGTTTCTAAGTGCATTTTTGCATGATTCTGTGTGATTTCTCCACACATGTTGCTCAGTATATAAGTCTGAATACTGTAAAATACCATTTCTCTGAGGTGTCTCAGAGGTGTGGCCATCTTTTATCAGGATGTCATAAAAATCCTGATTTTGTCTTGTCTGGAGATTGTCTAGCTTGGTGTTAACCAATCTTTCTTAGTATACATTTTGAATCACTTAAAAGTATCTTTCTGTAACTGCACCATTGTGTTTGAACTCGCATCTCTGCTAAAAGCAAAGAACATAACAACATTTGAACATTAAAAGCAAATAATTTGTGCTGTTTAACATAAATAACTCGAGGTGTGGCAGTTTTAAATAGCCAAGTAAAAAATGTCAGTTGTGGAAGAAAAAGTAGAAATAAACATATGAGTTTTCCCTAGACAAGAGCCGTAAATACATGCAGGCATAATTTACAGAACTAGATTGCCTTCTGCTCACTTGATGCAGTGATGCACATTTCAGAGTAATATTTACTATAGCACTGTGGAAATGAGGCTGATGGATTTTTTCAGCGCTTGTGTCAGTTGTATTTTATAACAGCCATTATATTGACAAAGTCCTTGCTATAAGCAGACAACACAAATTAATATTGCAAGTTTAACAGACAGCTATTTTAAAGTAAGTTATACCATAAAATTATACAGAGCAGGTGGAACTTATAAGAAAAAAAAAATACTATGTTTGTACATTAGCTTAGAGCCGAAATTCTGATAATAGCACAGATGTATTTTTTCTTTTTGTGATAATAGACAATAAGATGCTACCTTATATACAAAAAGCCAAATGTCCAGTTGTTGTTGTTGTTATTATTATTATTATTATTATCACTATTATTATTCTTTAAGCTCATGCAGTCTGGACATCAGCTGAATCATTATCATAACCAGAAATGCCTTTTGAATCATGGCCATCTGTCTTGGAAACCTACAACATTTTAATCAAGAACGCAAAGAGTGGGTGTCAAGCATTATTACGTGCAATTACTGTGCAGATTTCTGCACCTCTGCATATAAGAATTAAAGCAGACACTTTGCTAATAATGTCCATTTTCAAACTGTGAATGAAGCAGAATCAAAGCAATGCTCTGTGTTTAGTATCAAACTCACAGCTTCAATACAGACATTAAATGAGTTTGCAGCTATTACTAAAGGCTAAAAACTGTATCGCCAAACCAATGGTCGATGAATGGTTTGAATATATTGGGACTAGGAGCCTTCCATCACTACAGGGAGATCATTCCACAACAGAACACAGGACAAAAAATAGAAGAATGTATATTGGACCTAGTACTTAAACTTACCTAAAAAGGTAAGTGAGGTTTGGTAACAAACCAATTTGTCTCAGGACATCTTCAAGTAGGGGTTAGTTAAATATATTAGTAGAAGTAAAGAGGGTGGGGGGAGGTAAGAGGTAAATGAGAAGGGATGGCTGTTTGGGAGGAAATGAGGTATGTGCAGGGAGGGGCTTAAGGGATCTATGCAAGTGAAACTGGGAAAGGAATCACACTTTGGCGTGAACTTCCTTCTGCAAGTATTACATCCATGATGACCAGTGGGTACTTTTACATGCAGGTAGGCCTCTGGGAATATTGGAGGGTATGGTGGTTTATGTTGGTGCATGAAGGTGTGCCTCTCAAATGGCCAGATTTATGCAGTGTCTGAGGGGTTTTTTTTGGGAACTGTCTGGTTTCTGTGTTTTGTGGTGGGTCAGGGAGGACTGGGTTCACTGTATGATGGGGGTCATTTGAGTTTTAGACTCCACGTCATTGAAAGATGCATGTTGACATGGGGCCTTTTGTGCTGGTTCATATTTTCAGAGAATTTGGATGTGTCCCTGTTTTGTGGCATTGCTCCCCTTCCCCCTTTTGGCCTATGTTCAGATGTGGATTTAGCTTCGTTCGGATTTTGGCACAGGAGGTAGTGAGTTATGGTTATGGAGTGCGATCATTGGGTTTTGGTGTCAGGGTTTTGTTTTGGGATGTGTGGCTGCCAATTGGCTGATGCGCAGGGCCTCAGGGATTGTTGAGCCGTTGCCTCTGTCGTGACTGTGTTGGTCTTTGGGTCTAGTTGTGACGGCCCATCTGTTTGGTGATTGATTTGCACACTGGAGTATGCCCAGGGCTTTGGGGATGGGATGCATTGGTTGAGATGTGTTGGATTCAGCGTTTTGAGAGTCATCATGGGTGAATGCAGCAGTTTGTTCCATTGGTAGTTGGGGTCTTGCAGGACATGTTTCCGTTCGAGTTTTTTTGTGTGTCTTGCTGGGTTGTTGTTGATGGAAACAGCAGCGTGCATTTGCCTCTGAGGTGTGCAGTTGTGGCTTTGGGACTATAACATCCTTTTGCCTTTGAGCTCTGTGCAGTTGTGCATTTTTGACTTGATCACACACGGTCGGATTTCTGTTGGTTGGGCTGCCTGCTTGCTTGCTCCTGTTGGTGAGCATGCTGTCACTTGCTGTTCTACATTTGGTTTGTCTTTGTGACTTGCATGTAACTTCTTCTCTTGCCTGCCCCTTTGTATTTTGTGGCTAGATTGAGATGATAATGTAAAAAAGAAGGAGTCCCTTTGCTTCGGGTCCTGGCTGAATGCATTTCCTTAGATGTAGTTGTGGCATGGTTTGCTATGGCCCCTACTTGTTGGTTTCTATGTGTCTGTCTGGCATGACTTTAGGAATTGATGGATCCTGAGGCAAGAAGGGAGTTTGGAATCTTGCTCCACAGAAGCTGGAACATTTGGAGTGTGAATGGGAGATTTGCTGGTGAGGGGATTGATAGTAATAACTTTGTTTGAACTTCGGAGGGGGCAGCTTGCTTGGGTGTTGGGTCAGCATGGAGGGTGTGAGTGTGACAGGTTGAGCTGTTTCCAAGTGGGTGTTGTCCGGTGGCTACCTTTGGGTTGTGGCGGTCCTTTAGGGGTGCTTTTCACGGGCATCGTGATATCCAGGGGGTGCGTTTGCACATGCTCATGAGCCTCCAGGCTGGTGGGGTAGTGATGGAGACTGGGGCATGCCTCTTGCCTTCTGAGTTGGTGTGGGTGAGGTGGGAGAGAGAAACAAAAAACAAAAAAAGGAAATGAAAGGGAGAAAGAAGAGGGAAACGGTTTCCAATTTGCGTCACTTGGTTTCATGCCATTGGAGGTTTCTGGAGGTGTTGTTCTTGCTGTGCTGCAGCTGTTTTGCTGAGTTCACTTCAGTTGGGGTTTTCACGGGCTTTGAGGGTCAGCACAGCATTCAGTTGTCACCGCACATGCATGGGCTTCTTTAGATGCTTTTCAGTGAGGTGCACTGATGGCTTTAACAAGTTCACTGACAGTGATTATTATTTCATGACAAGTAACATTCACAATTTTAAGTCAAAACAACTTAAACACATGCCCTTAACCTGTTCCTGATTTGCAGGAACGTCCCAGATTTGACTCAGATGTTAACTCAGTCCCTCTCAATCCCTCATGAAATGGTTGTCCTTTGGACAAAAGGTAATAAATAGAGTATGCTTAATAAATAATTACAATAATGGCATTTAGATCTCTTAATTAGCATTTTAGATGTAGTTTCATAAAAAAAGAAAAAAAAAAAATATATATATATATATATATATATATATATATATATATATATTCATATTCATCTACATTTTATTGTTTTGTCAATGACTACTATGAATAGTAGTAATATTTTAACGTGTCCCTGATTGTCTTTGATTACTCCTGGTTTTGTCCCTGATGGTGTTGAGATTTATGATTACAGCCATGCAGCACAAAGTTGGGGCTGTCAGTTTAGGCCTTAAACTACATTAATGTGCAGACCGCTTTGGAAGCAAGCAGTTCTTTAAGTTAGCACAGATTCTCATAGAATGGGAGAGGAGGTAGGAAGGCAGGCTACCTACAGCCATTAAGGTTGCTGATCACTGTGAGGAAGCTGGTTTTGTGGGGGCCATGGCAGCAGCAAAAATCTTGCTTTGACTGGATACATGGCAGACAAGCTGGCTACCACTAGGTACCAACTTTTGTCTATATTATGGGTCAGTACGTGGTTATGGGAAAAGATATGAATGGGAGCTGGGTGTCTGCAAATTTTCTGGGCAGCAGGCCAGGTGCTAGGAGCACTGATGATTACTTAATAAAGGGGTAAAACATGGATACAGGGCTGATTTTGGGCCATCACATTTTGGGAGACAGGTTGGGGAAGAGTGGGTGGCTGTAGGGTCCTCAAGAGTAAGGAGGTCAAAGTGATCTTTCTCAGTTTAGGGTTGCAGTGCGTGGACAATTCTGCCCTGAGGTTGCAGATGGGATGGAATTTAGTTAATTTATGCCTTCTTTAAACCTTGCATTTTTCCATGCAAAGTTTTTATTCGGTAAGATAACTTGCAGAGATATTAAAGGGGTGGGAGTCATAGTGATAACATTTGCTACATAGACATGTTCATTTAGTAAAGGCAAGGTGATTAGTTGTTTTTTCTTTTGCAGATCATGGAGGTATGGAATTTGAGTGGGCATCAGTTGATGATTGGAAGGAAGCGGATTCAAAAGGTGATGGAAGCTGTCTAAATGGAGTCCCATTAACGTGTGTGGTGTGTAATACCATCAGATAAGGGTGTGTGTTAAGTGAGCATTGGTCAGTGTCCTCCTGACATGACTTTGGAAGGTAATGCATTCTTCTTTTGGTTACTTCTTGAAGGCTGGTTTATGCCAAGGCGCTAGAGTGAGTTTTATTAAATTTGTCTAATACAAGACTCGTGGTGTTCTTTCACTAGCTTGGTAGTTTGATGTGGAATGCATTCTTCTTGTATGGATTTTGTTAGTTGAGTTGGACACAATGGGGTGGAAGAGGGTGGTATGTTTGTGTCAAGGTAATGCAGGGCTGGGGCTGTGTTTGGAGAGTTTGCTGGCAGGCGGGCTAGAATTACAACAGTCTTAGCACAGAAAACTATGAAGGTAATGGTTGGAGTGTTTGTTGCAAGGTTAGCTAAGGCCAATCTCTCAGTCCACATACGGTTCTTTCTGTCCATTGAGGGACATGGGGGAATCCTGGGGTGAATTTATGGTCATTCATAACAGCTTGGTAAGGAATAGATAGATGGGGCATGCTTATCATTCAAATTTGGTTTGGGGGAGTTATGTATTAGTGAAGTTGCATGTCAGTTAGTTTAAGGGGTTGCTTGGGTAGGTGTTAATTACTTGATAGCTTACTGTGGTGGCCAGTGGGTTAATTTACTAAGGGTAGACCTTGGCAGATGAATAGAGTTGGGTGTGGGCTTATGGCAGATAACAGAAGATAGATGGGAAAGGGGATGGTTTCAGTTATGGTAATGCAGGGAGAATGGAGCACATTGAGGATTTGACAGGATGTTGTGGATATGTGGGGCATACTTTATTGGATTCAAATGGGTTTTATTTTAGACCTACGTTTCTCTTCTTTGCAAAGGGTGGTATTAATGCCGATGTTCTGGATGTCGCAGTAATGTGTGCATGTTCTTTCTTTGCACATGGTGGGTTATGTTGGGGGTTCTAGTTGTTGGAGTGATGGGTAAGGCAGTCATTCATGATCGTTATAGAGGTCATATCAGCTAGTAGCCTGAAAACAGTAGAGTTGGTGAAGGGCACAGTTTGTATCACCTGGGGGCATAAGGGGGTTAGGGACACTGGTGGGGAAAGTAATGAGGTTGCAGATAAGGACTTGATGATAAGGGCTCATTTAGGCATGCAAGAGTGTCATTATTTGAGATTACTGTGGGAGTCAAGTATAACTGAGGTAACTTAGTGGTAGGATGTAGTAGGTGTTTAATTAACATTAAGGGAATTTGGGTAACGTTTAGGTGGGGCTGAATGAATAACAGCTAAAGTTAGGTGGTTTTGGGTTTGGCGGGTAATGAGGTTTCCGGTTCATTTATGTGGTAGTCCACAGTTAGGCAGGTTGGATTTGGGTGCAGCTTTAGGGGTGCACTTACAGTTAGCTATTCAGGCTATAGGGCTGATAGAGGGACTATGATCTGGGGATAGGATGCTGTTATGGTTCATTGGGCGTAGTAGGTGTTGGTAATGTTTATACTAATTCAGGGTTTAGATGGAGTGCTACAAGGACCATTTCTGTTACGTTTGAGGAATTTGGTAGGTAAGTGGCTTGCATTATAGCCAGAAGGGGGTTTTTATGAGGTACTGTTAGCACAGGTGAGAATGATTTTAAGAGCTGCATAGTACTGGATAGTGGAGGGATGGCTGGATGGCTCTGGGACGATTATTAGATAGGTTGGCTGTTTTGGGTTAGTGGGTTAATGCTAGAAGGCCTCTTAAAACAGGTTATGTTTATAATGGACAATGGGTGTGATGTTAGGATTGTTACTGCTCTGACATTAAGCGATTTCATTTGGCTATTCCATTGATTTGGGTGGTAAATGGTATGCAAGGTGGCGTGAGGGTAGGCAGTTGTTTATGTGTAGTTTTATGGGCCAGGGAATTAAGGTTGGTTGTACAGTTGGTTGGTAATGTCTTTTAAATCCTTGAGGCTTCCATTGGCTGTGAGATACGGAGTATTTAGTTCATAAGTAGTGGTTATGCTGGGTTAAGAACTTATACTTTGTTACATGGGCTGTAGGGAAGGATCAGTGGTTTGTTTTCAGTTGTTTGGGTTAGTGGCTATTTTGTTAGTTATAGGATAGAGCTTTAGGAGGTATTGATATGGATCCAATTTAGTAGTGGGGATGGGGTACACCAAATTATGTTGGCCTAATGAATTAGGGTGGTTAGGTTGCTGAAAGCTTATTGGAGTGAGGGGGAACAGCCTTGTTAGGCTGGTGGGTGGAGAAGAGGGAAAGGTGTGCCCTCTTCTGTTCCCCCTCTGGTTTTGGATGGTCATTCTAATGAATTGGGAAAGGAAGTGAGTAATGAAAGTGGCTATATAAATAAGCAAGCAGGTGTAAGGATGCTGCTTATCTGTTTGGATGCTAATTCAATAAGTGGTAAAGGAAATGAGTAATGGGACGCTGCTTCTTAAGTAAAATAAGTGGGGTGCAATTCAATAAATGGTAAATGAAGTCAGTAATGGGGCGCTGCTTCATAAGTAAGTGAGCTAGAGGTATGGACGCTGCTTACAGGGTCAGAATGAGCAAGGTCGCACATGCTGTCCTGATTAATATTACATGGATGTGGATGGTGGAAATCAATCAACTATATTGTGTTGTCATTTGTAATTAATACATATTGGAAAAGAAAGTTATGTTTACGAAAGTTTAATAAAGGACATCAAACATCATTCGGTGTGATGTGTTTATTGAAGGGAACCAGGACAAATGAGGTTTGGTAACAAACCAATTTGTCCCAGGACATCTTCAAAGTAGGGGTTAGTTAAATATATTAGTAGAAGTAAAGAGAGCGGGGGGAGGCAAGGGTTAAATGAGAAGGGAGGGCTGTTTTGGAGGAAATGAGGTATGTGCAGGGAGGGGCTTAAGGGATCTATGCAAGTGAAACTGGGAAAGGAACCACACTTTGGCGTTAACTTGCTACCCACTCTCCCTCCCTCTTTTAGTGGAATGGTGGGGATTGTGGCTATTTGTCAGATTGGGTAGGGTGGAGAAGAGGAGCAGGTGTGCCCTCTTCTTTTCCCCCTCTGGTTTTGGATGGTCATTCTAATGAAATGGGAAATGAAATGACAGCAGCGGCCTTGGGTCAGCTGGTGCCCTAGGCAAAAAGGCTCCACGGCACCCCCCCCTCCCACACCACCCAGGTGTCCCCATCCTGGTCTACCTACACCAAATAAATACTGCTACAGTGGTGCCCTAGGCGTCCGCCGAGTTGGCCTATGCCTTAGGCTGGCTGTAGGAAGTGAGTAATGAAAGTGGCTATATAAATAAGCTTGAAGTGATCTGCAAGCCACAGCTCAGACTGGAAGAGCAAATTAAAAGATTACATGGAGTGAAATTTTAAGTTAGCAATGAAGAAGCATGTTTTGGTATGTAGGAAGAAATCAGAATGCCTTAAGGAAACCCTTATGGATATAGAGAGAATGCACATGACTTGCATAATTTGTTTATCTTTCTGCAACAACACCCCCCAAAAAAACTCTTCTGCAATCCAGCTGAACCATTTTCTATTTTTATGTTTCTATTTGTCTGCCCCTCCCTATTTTGTACGTGACTGTGAAACTCTGGTATCATTGCAGTACCTTAAGCGGTCAGACTGTTTCTGTTACTGCTTTCTTATTTTAGCCAAGTGAAATCATTTTTCTGTCTCACTTTGTCTCCCTCCAATGAACATACACTCTTTGTGCTTCACATTTCTTATTTTGCTCCTCCGATGATCATTTCTCTGCCATAATGTTAAACTGGTAGCATTATAGCATAAGTCTTGGCGATTAGTAGTTACCTGGCATCGTGGTAACTGTTCCCTTTATTGCTTGTGTTTATTAATGTGGGGTTGTCAGCAATGATAGGATATATGTATGTCTCCCAAATATGCAACAAAATCTAGATGATTTTGGATTTTTGCCTAGAAATGTTTTCATAGATATTTTATACCCCAAGAAGACTCCAGATAATTTTTCCTCAAGTAAACAGCAAATATTACAGGTGTGAAGGGGAAGAAAGAGGTAATTGGGAACACATTTCCTGGGAATGTGGTGAGTTTGTGGACTTTATGGACTTCTTATGGGATGCACTGTCGGAGATGCTAGGTGGACAGATTAGTCTGATAAGGGAGATGAATTTTTCTGAGCTATGATACAGAATTGGAATTGCCTAAACATGATAAGGCTTTGTTGTGTCTAATAATGGTGGTTGCCAAAAAAGTAACTACTAGAAAAGGGCAATCAGAATCTAAACTAACTATACTGGAAGTAGTGAACATAATAAGAGAGATAAAACAACTGTAACTGAGATCTTTTGAAAAGGGTAGGAGCAAACTGCATAGAAAAAAATGGAAATTACGGGGAACAATACATACAAGGGAGAAATGAACTTTAAAAGGAGGCAGGACTTAAATGAGCTATGTAATGTTTGAGTGAGAAAGACTGGATAGTATAAATGATGCACAATGTTTGCAACTCGGAGTACATCAATATGGTTTGTGATGTAAAGTGCTTGCATCTAGGATTGTGTCAGTGTGGTTTGTTTTCATTTATATAAATGTATGATTGCCTATGTAGTAAGTGATAGTTTAATAAAGATGTGTCTTGTTAAAAAAAGCAGGAATTGAATAATATATGCAATATTGCTTAGGTTATATGGTATATAGCAATATATTTGAGGTATAATGTCTGTTATGTTAATATAGTTTGATTACTTCTATATGAATGGACATTTGCCTGTATCCCAAGTGATAATTAAATAAAGATGTTTAGAAAATAATTAGTGTGGAGCTATCCTTTTGTGACCTCTGTCCTGACTGTGATTGAGGAATTCATACACAGCAAGAAGATTTGCAGTGTGAATAAAGAAGCACTTATAAATGTGTTTAGAGCTTTTGCTAGCAGAAATTATGTTATTGGTTCATGAATTTACACACTATTCAATGTCTGCAACCATATTACTGAGGGATGTTTTATGGTAAAAATATTTCTTGTTCCCTGTATCATTTCAGGATTTGGAGACATATTTAGCTGTATTACTTGAAAAGACCTATTTCAGTTTTACAAGCCCGTTAGAACAAGAAGAAAATTAATCAGTTGGAAATGTAACTTTTTTTTTTCAAGGATAACAATTTATTTAAGTTATACTGTATGTTTGGAAGTATGGACAGCTTACATTGGGTTGGGAAATTAAACTGCAGTCACTCGATGTAGCCATTTATGTTAAGATTTATTCCCAGCTAAAATGGCAGTGGTTCTTCAAGTACCTCTGGAATATTTGATGCATAGATGGCAGTGAGTGGGATGACTTAAGGAAGATGAATCAAAAGGTTAACCCAGTATCATCATACTTTGAAAGGAAAAACATTTTTTTTTCAAAGAAAGATCATATTTATGTCAGGAAAAGTTCAATGTTGAATTGCTACCCATTATGAGAGAACTGGAAGACATTTGAGGGATTCCTATATTTTAAACCAATCTGTGAAAAAATATATTGATTTCAGAGACAGATAGTTCCTTAGGAAAAGCTGCTGTGCTGAAAAACAGGGGAAAAAGAACAGCAAAAGATAGGAGAAAGTGGTTTATTTTATATGTATTTTTATGAATCATTTTGAAATATGATCTCTGCAATATTTCAGTGGATTAAACAAATATAGGAAGGACTTGCGAGGGCAATGAATGTGTGTGTTCTGTACAGCACTGGTATCCAGTTCAACTTATTTCATTTACCTTGTGCCAAGAGATTTTTGAGTTCTTTAGTATACTAAATTGGAAGAAGTGTACAGTCAGAGAAAGGATGGGTGAATCCAGATTAAAAAAAAAAAACTTAAGAAAAAGAGGCCTACGAGGAGTGACTCAAGGTTGAAGATAATACATTTCAGAATGTTTATGGAGGAAATATGCAGTAATTGTCTTAAGTAGGATTTAGCAATGAAGTTAATGAAAATGCTCAGGAATACCATTTATAGGTGTAAAGCAAATTAGTATGGATATAGGGTGAATGAAGATGTTTGTTTTGTAACTGTGAAACAAAGACCAGCTTGTCAAAAAAGATGGAGAATTCTGCATTCTGAAGGGAAATGTATATAGGAGATTTCAGTGATCAGATCAGGCTTCTTCTACCAATATTTTACTTTTTATATTCCTTACGGTTCATAGCAGTATGCCGATACAATCTATAAATGTTTGCCAGATACACATTTCATAATTCTGATGGGTAAGTCTGACTGCCCATTTTCTGCTTAACCTGGGTTACTTAGATGTTATAGTGTCATGTAGATGTCTTTATCCAGTATACTTGTACAACATTTTCTCTTGTTCAAATTGTTTATACTAGTACAACATTTTCTTTTGTTCAAATTGTTTATTTTTGCAAGTAGCATAAGATGGTTTTAATCTTTTTAATGAAATGCTAACTGCCAAGGCTAATGCAAGCATCTCATAAGGAACAGAGTCACATCTCAGGTAGTAGTAAGGTAAAAAAAAATAAGAAAATGTTATGTATTTTCCTATACAAAAGGTTATTTGTTTAGAGTTTAAGCAATGATAGTAGCAAGCATTTTTCTCATACTAATCTAACCAAGGAGGTGTGCAAAGTTATTAAAACTGATTTATCCCTGCTAAGAACCCCTCTCTTGTTTAATCCAAACTAAGCATTCTTCTTAAGTTCTCGAAATATTATTATAGCCTTTCTTTACCTTTTTCTTTATAATGATTTTCCATTGCTTTTCAGTGCAAATAGTAATCAATTCTTATTCAACACATCTAATTCTTAGTGCAGTGATTGCTGTAATAGCAGATTATAATCAGCTGTGTATTCCTGAGTGAGGAATACAGATGTATATGTATGAAAACATGTATGATTATTATCATCAGAGAGTTTACATAAGTAAAACAGTAATATCAGAGATGGCACTGTGAATCGTCTGTGGAAGCCATAGTGTAATCATTTAAGTGACTACCATGCCAGAATTCAAGATGCTACCTGCAGGGTCAAAGAACAAAGGAAGTTGCCCGTTTTCTAAAGAGAATATCAAACTCATTCAAAGTATAGGGAAATGGGCAAACTAGGTTGTTCAGTAGTCCTTGCATGGCATTAGTATCTATGTTTCTGTATTTAATCCTTTAGAACTCACTTCTGTCTTTCTCTCTGTAACAATGTTTGAATGAAGGATTCAAGTAATTGTTAACATTGACAACAATGCATACCTTATTTTGCTGGAATCACTATTGTGTGTCTTGCTAGCACCTAAATCAGAAAGAGTGCATTGAATACAGTTATCAGTGACATTAGGCACTGGTTTATCTAAAGTGAAATGACTGGTTCTGTCTGATCTTCCGTTCATAGAGCTATAGTGAACAGAACAAAATTGCCAGTTGTATGTCACAGCTACTTGTCTTCAGTGAAATTATTATGATTAAAATGTGTTTATTGAGAACATATTTTCTCAAAGAATATTTGTTGTATTTCTGTTTTAGACACCCTAAATGTTTATCTTCAGTTGAAAGGACAAACAACACTAGACAGCCCAGTCTGGACTTTAAGTGGTAACCAGGGAAGTCAATGGAATCATGCCAATGTTAGTATACAACCAACCACCTCCTTCCAGGTAGGAATCCATTAATATGGGTGCATATCATGGAAGTCTTGTGTTTTATGTAAAGTGAATATAAAATTGACAAAAATTTACTCTTGTAAGCTATGCGCTAGTTTGTTGATTAAAGATTGGTTCAAAATATAAACTGAAAATTTAAGATTTACCTTTATTTTGATAACATTTTGAAGCTGTCTGATTCAATCAATAATTCCTGCTGAAAAGTATGTACCTACCTGGGCCTGTATAGATATGACTAGTTGAATGGGTTGTAACCCTGTCCTGACATTTTTATCTGTTTTTATTTGTTCCTTGTAATCAAAGTGATTCATCTCCAAAATGGATATGCATATTTTATGGCTCAGTAGCACAAAGGCAGGGAACATGTGTTGCCAAAGACAGAGGTTCAGAAGTAGATTGAAGCTGCTGGTAGGACTTGCTGGGGAGTGGGGAGATATTGTTTGACATGGCCAATGACCAGCTGTCTTTTCATAGGGATGGCTTGGGGAACCTAATGCCAATGTAATATATAGTATAGACCAAAAGCCATATAGGACATCTCAGGGCAAAACAGAGGGTGGCAATGATCACCCCACCTTATTACACAGGCCACATATATGGTTAGGGATATGAGTGCACGCCATAAGTATGATAGTCCCTAGCTCTGCCCTTGCTGTTGCCTTACCTCATAGGGTTAAATACTGAACCACAACAAGGTCAACGTCCTAAGGACTGCAGAGGCTCAGCTAGTGAAGTGTCATATCTAAAGGTACCCAGGAGGGATGGAGGAAGTTTTAAGGTATCACAGGGCTGGATGAGCATGAAAGCTCTTTAAGCCTGATTGCATAATGGCAGTATATTCCTATTCCATAGCTTTTTTCTGTGCACTTGAATACAATCTCATAGAAAAATCAAAGTTTTAAAACTTCTCAGTTCATAAATTTCTAAGGGACATTCAAATCCTAATGTTTTTTCCTGGCTAAAAATAACCATGTCCTATTTCAGAATTCCTTATGAGTTTATTTGATATTTAGCCATATAGCTTTATATATATATATATATATATATATATATATATATATATATATATATATATATATATATATATATATGGACTGAGCATGTAATTAGTCATTGTTTGATAAGTGTTCTATTCTAGTAAACAAAATTAAATTAAATAAATATTGCATACTGAATTCCATATTAACAGTAATTACATGGAAATGATGTTATCTTCAGTGTAAGAATGTCAGTCCACTCCTTTAAAAACTGTCTTTTGTAACTTGTATAATATTTTAGATGGCAGAAAATGCATTTAATTCAAATAATTATCATATTTAGTTTTTTTTTAAATATACTCCAATATTTAATGAGTTTATCAGGTATATATGATATATAAATGTTTGTTGTGAAAATGGATGGCAGAAAAGTTAGTTTGCTAATGGCTAGGTAGGCTTTTTGGTGCTACTGTTGCTATTATTATTATACTATTATTTGGTGCTGTTATGACACTGTATATTGAAGCAGTGCGACATTCTGAAGCAAAATTATCAAAGACATAAATGTTACTCGGCAGCAAGTGCACTTATTTGGTCATTTTAATTGCAAAGATGTTCACACCATCTTCACATAATGTATTCTATTTTAAATGTTTCTCTGGGTTGAAGGGGTGCTAACATATTTCCAGGGAAGGGTCATTTTATGGACATATTGAATTGTTTAAATTATGCAGCATCCTCTAACACAGATTTTTGTTCTTGCTTCCAAGTAAAGCATCTTCACTTATTAGTCTGAGATGAATTGTAATGCATATTTTTTGCAGGGGGCTGAAACCTACGCCTTATGTATTCTACCACCCAGATTACACTGACTTGGAGAAAAGATAATTTGTACTTCCTTTTGTTTTATGTTGGAGTTATTTGAGAAATATTATATTTACATATTTGGGTATTGGGCAGAACCACTTAAATCAGGGCTGTAGGGGCACAGCCCCTCACCACAAAAATACATTTAAATTCTGTTTCTGTTCTTCTATTATGTGGCCGTCAGAGAAGATGGTGGGATAGGGAAATTCCAGCTTGAATGTGGTAGGCATTGACGAAATAAGTCCACTTCATATATCATGAGCGTGTGTTTTGAATATGTACTTCATTCAGAACATATATCTATCACTTACAGAAACGAAATAAAAGTTATAATGCAACATTGCATACTTTTACAGTAACATATCTGTAAAAGTCAGTACTTGGCATCTACTTTTAGTGCCTATGTCATTTTCCCTTTACAGCTCTTAATAAAGATTTTAGGAGGTTATGTGTAGACCTTCCTCTATACATAAAACCTTAGAATGCCAGTCCATTCCTAAGAATTATACTTAGATCTTCTGGAATGTATTGCCTTGTCATTCTGTCCTTAAGGACATTAAAGCAATTTAAAAACATATTAATCTAGTGCATTTTGCCCTTGTTTGCACAGGGCATTTTAGTAGTGGGCAACTAGCACTCATAGTGGCATAGTTCAGTTAACCGTAGGCTTTTTTGTTGTTTTTTTACACTGCTTTATGCATTGAAAGTGAACATATTGTGCTGCGTGAGTTTGGTGCTGAAAAAGTAAATATCTCTGTGGCACACTACTGAACATTTTTCTGTAGGTAATTTAGGATTTACCATAAGCAAACTGATTGGGCTATCCAATCAGTGTGTGTGTTTTTGAATGTTAATATCTGTTTATTGCATAATGGTCATTCTACAGCATGATATCTAAATTAGCTTATAAGCTGTCAGCTAGAATATATTCATCTGATTCAAAGGAAAATATGCAGGAATTTTAAGTATCTGTCAATTAGCAGTTACTCTAACTTTGTAAACAAAACATGGCATTTCTAATGTGTTTAAGTTATAGAGTAATTACAACTAAAGCATTTAAGTTTCCTTGTTCCACTTTTATTCAAGGTAATCTTTAAAGTACTATTTTAGGGCATGCCTAAAGATTTCTTTTTCTGTACAAATATAAGCATCATGGTTGTAATTAGTGGTCAGTGCTGTGAATGGATTGTTACTAGCTGGCATGTAGTAAGAGCCAGTGACTAGTGTTTTTAGCAATATATCATACCTTCTGATGTGCAGTTTAATTTCACTAATCTAGTTTACTAGAGATTTCAAAACTCTTAATTTTGTTAAGAATTCAAATCCTGATAGAAGTCAAAACACATTGGCACCCTTCACTCTCATATGGTTTTATACAAAGCAACTAAGTGTTTAGTGTAAGAAGTCAACGTACACACACAGTTCACTTGAGTGCAATCTTTCTTAAAGATGTAAATTCATTTGAACCCTGAATTTGACCCCAACACTTTGGACACTTCATATTTTGGAGTTTGAGCCATGGTGTGTGCCAAAATGAAATAAATATTTTTTATAGAAAAATAAATGTATATAATAAATATGCTTTTTTGTTCTATTATGATGGCAACTTAATAGACATATATTCTATGTAAGTGCTGCATTTTGCATACTAAATTAAGTTATATACGAACCTGTAAAGGGAAGCATGGTATAAAGCACCATGCCAGACTGTGACAGTGAGGTGACTGTGCATGCCTATGTCTAAGCAGATCTGACACTTAAGTCAGTTTGTCCAGGGGCGAGTTGGATCTGGAGTGGAGGTCTGAAGTAATACTTAAGCCTCCTCCTTCCTCTGAGAAGTGCATTCCAATGGTCAGCTTGAAGGAGAAAGCTGCAGAAGTAAAACATGATAATTTTCATGGAGCCATCCACCAGCGACCAGTTCGGTAAGGTATTTGGAAGTTTTGACACTAGTTAATTTTATTGTGGATTGGACATGGGGTAAGGTCTTGGGCTTTAGTGTAGTTGCTCCAGGTTTGAGCCAAGTGAGCATTTTTTAATTAGTCATTTATTTATATATTATTGCTGTTTGTTTTTTGTTTTTCATTTTAGTTTTAGTAACTAAAGTAGTTGTTTTGGGCTCAGGGTCCAGATTTTCACAGACTATAAAGATTTCAGGTTATAGTTTTGCTGTTCCTCAAAATAATATATGCATATAAAAATTGTTGAGACTTCTGGCAAATCTCTGTGAATGAAGATTAAGATATAATGACAGACAAATGAGTTTCAGGCTGCACATCCCACAAAAATGTATGTTAATGCGTAACTTCTACTCTAGCAACCTTCTAAGTTGTAAGAGAAGTCATTAAAATCCATCCCTGTGTTGGTCTGTTGTCCCGACATTGTTTTGTCTTGTTTGAATTTTGTGCTATAAGGTTAAGGGGCAAAGCAGATGTTCAGCAGCTGGATTCGGTTTTGCTGCATGTTTTGTGTTTTCATAAGGTCTATGGTTCTGGCAAATCAATGAGGCTGGAAGGCTCAGATGAAGGTATACATTAATGCTTCAGACTTAGAATTTCAGGGAAAGCATTCTAATGCTTAACCTGTTACCCTAGCATATTTTCTATTTATTTATTTATTGACATTTATTGATTTGTTGACATTTGTTAACCAGGAAAGTCCACTGGGTCAGAGACCCATTTTCAGTGGAGGCCCAGGGAGAAAATCTCTTAGAGTGAATTACAAGACATGGTGTCAATGTCATAAGAGCAAATATATACAGAGTGTAAAAGGAACATCAATCATACATCATGCATCAGTTGCAAGTAAATATCATATCAGCAAGTATTTACAGAAGTTTAAAGGTAGTTACAATATAGGGATTATAATCATATACAAGCATGTATAAACAACATTTATATCTTTTTTTTTAGTAAGTACATTAGTCTATAAATCTGCTACTAGAGTTTTTAAGTTATTAAGATTATTAAATCTCTCCACAAAGGGTGGCTTCTATTGTCAGTGCTTCTGCATGAAGAGAGGTTTGATGTGCTTTCTGTTAAATGTATCAGTGTTGTGGAACATCCACAGCACAAAGGGATGCAGAGCTTCTTCTTTGTCAAGTAATAGTCGCATTCCCCTTGTGTCTACCTATTAACAGTTCAGATTTTTGCAGAATGTACAGATTTTGCTTCATATTTTACTCATTCCAGATAAAATCTCAGCCTTTCTGGCAAATCATTGAGGTGTGAAGTCACTAAATAATGATATACATTGCAGTTTTTACAGGCAACCATTTGAAATGTTGTGACCTGCCTAATCAAGTCCCGAAACACAGAGACGGATAGGCTGAAAGATCAGACTTATATATTAAGTCCAACATGCCATTTCTCTGAATATTCCCTTTTCTCTGAAGTATGGCAATCTCAGAGTTGATATATATAAATTCAGGGGTGCAGGAGGCCTTACCCTCCCTGCAAAAATAATTTTTAAAGAGAAGAGTGATTTTCAAAAACTTCTTTTGTGTTTTCATCTTTTTTTTTGGCATGTCGGTGAGTGCCAACATATTTTAGTCATTTTGATATCATATACTTCAGAATATGCATGCTGAAAGATTACTTCTTATTCTAGCAGCTTTCTTATTTTATAAGAGCAATATTTAAAATGTCATCCTGAATTTGGGCATTCCCCCCATTATGTTTTAGTTTTGTCCAGATTTCTTGAAGCTTAGAAGTTGAGAAATATGTTTGTTGCTCGCCTTCATCTTTCCTATACAAAAACAGAGATAAATAACTAAATAAAAAAATAAATAAATAAGTTAGAATAATTTCACTACAAAATATGGAGTAGTTCTTGCAGGCTGACTTCTCCCTATTAATCACTTGTTTTTTCTTTGCATTAAAGTTATTGCAGTGTTGTTATTTATTTATTTACACCGCTATTATGAGTTACGTGATTACCCACAGCAAATTTACTAGAAAGTCAGCTTTATAATAAGGTATTAGAACTGGAGGAAGAGTACTCAGTTCAGGGAGGGTGGGGGGGGGGGTAATTTTGATGGCTCCAGTCTATCTTATTCAGAAGTAGCCAGGCATCCAAGTATCACAGAAGTAAGGAAAGGTGTGAACTCTCATTGTTGTTAGCCTTGTGTGGTAGGATAGGTAGGCTAGTGAATAATTTAGAACCCCACAAACTTATAAACAGTTGTCATCTTTATTCCTTTAAGTTAAGTAATTTTGCTTTTGTAACGATCACATAGTTGTTGCAAGTACATTGTAACTATGCTAGTCATAGTCAGGTGGGTCCCCTCTTTTTTTTTTTTTTTTTTTTTATGAATCATGGTCTAGATCATTTATTGTTTCAGTAAATTTATTCTGAAGTTCTTGACAGTTTTCAATGCGGTAACATTTCACCCATTTTTCTTATAGGTATTCCCTCCCTGCATGTTTTGAAGGATAGAGAGCAACAACTAACTCTTGAGGCTCAAGGCCTTTTTTCATATTGGAGGTGGCTGATTAACAAGAAGGAACCCTGCTTAGCAGGAAGAAACCTCAACCATCCTTAGAGGTGAAAGCTTCAAATGATGTTGCCACAGCAAAAAAGAAAAAAAAAATACATATAGGATTCAGAAGGACACTCATAGCTCTGCAGATACACCAGTACCAGTCCCAGAGGTCATTCAAGAATCGGAAGGTAATGATTAGGTTGTTGAGTTAGGGATTCCCTTGTCTGTTAGGGACCAATTAGTAGAATATTACTTGACAGAGATTTTAATCTTGTTGCCTTTTGAGGGTAGATCTAGGATTTTGGACAGTTTTAGAAAGAAACTTTGGAGCCGCACTGTTCGCATTCACCAGTACTGCCCAAGGTATCCAAAAATCTTGTCCAGGCCTGGTTTCTTCTTCTTCACTGATAGCACAGGCCTTGAATGCCCCCCCCCCCCGCTTTCAAGGATAATGGGTTACATGTCTGAAACCTCAACTTAGCTCAGTTTCTGGACCCCATGGGCATGGATGGCCGTACTAGATCCACCCTTCTGGGGTCAGACATTAAGGCCCATGTTCCCTTAACTATCAAAGAGAAAGCCATTAGGGGTGATTTCATGGATATCTTTGATTTAGTTGAAACAGAAGGCATTAAGAGAATTCTTGAGACTGACAGTTATGAATCTAAAGAGCTAGTTGCAGCCCTCACCATCCTTGGTAAAAAGGGCTACAGCCTAGACAGTAAAAAGGAACTGGGACAATTAAGTTCTAGGTTTTGTGGTCCTCATGGCTATTCATTGAAAAAGACCTGAGCCAAGCCTTCATTCTTTTAAATTATTTTCTATATGTTCAGGAATCCCACCACATATGTTGAGAGGGGTAGCTTGGTCTTGGTGTTACCAAAGGTTCAGGAAAATAAAAGCCACAGACAAGACCCTTAGGTGGGTTTAGCAGCACCCAGATATTTGACTCAGCATTATGATGGGCAAGCATAATTCCCTGGACAATGACTTCCTTTCCAAGAACCAGTTGAAGGTTGCATTTTTTGGGCTTTCAACAATGGGAAATTTTCATGGCGTTCATGCAGGTTTACCCACCTTTGCTCCTGCTGTGGGAAAAATCACCCTTCTGCTATGTGTTGGGTGAAATCAGGTCAATTTACTACAAACCTCACCACACCTTTAACTGATAAAGATCCCATCTAGAGACAGTACATACCCGGTCAAAGGCAGGCATCCTTTTCATGGTGAAATAAATAATCTTTTGTAGGGTCAGTTTCAGCCTCAGACCTTCACATTCACCAGTCAGTGTACATAAGCTTGCCACCCACCTTCACATTATCCTGATAAGAAGGCAGCCTCTTTTCTTATGAAAGGGTTTTCCTCAGGCTTCACTATTCAGTCTTTGGTGTTTTTGAATTCCAAGGTAGTTATGAACCTGCTGTCCGTCAAAGGGAATGAACAGTAGGCACTTAAGTTAATTGAGAGAGACATTAGTAGGAATGATCATTTATCCATTTTCTTGACCTCCTCAGCCTGTCTACAAAATATACTCCAAAGGCTTAGTGCCAAAGAATAAAGAAGGGCAACTCTGTCTAATTCATCAACTTTCTCACATAGCAGTTTTTTTACATCAGTGATTTTATAGACAAATAACAATACAAAGTACACTATGCATCTCTAGATTAAGTTGTACAGGCCATCAGAGAATTTGCAGATCCACATCAATGCAAATTAGACATCCCATCTGCTTTCCACCCACTGCCCATTAGAGAGACTGAACAGCCATTATTGAGTTTTGAGTTTAATAGGAATATCTTTTTCAACCCAGCCATGCCCATGGGTTGTTGCCTGGCTTGTACAGTTTTTGAATCCTTTAGTTCCACATTCCATTGGTGTTGGCAGGAAAGGGCCTCAAGACAAATTTCCAATAACTGTTTAGAGATGATTACATCTTACTAGGCGAAGGGAAATCTAGGGCCTAAGAAGACATGGTAATTTTCATCCAACTTTGCAATGAACGAGATTTCCCTCGACCAAGAAAAAAATGGAGGGTCTCTCTCAGGCAATTATGTTTCTAGGCCTTCTTATTGATGCTCGAGCCTCTGCCTTCAAGCTCCACCAAGACAAAGTACAACACCTTAGATCCTCAATTCATACATTTTTGGAACTCACAAGGTACCAGTCAGGGAAGCTATGTTATTATATGGGTTGCTAAACTTTGCTTGCAGAGCCATTGCCTTGGGCAGGCCTTCTGTCAGGTACTTATCCGACATATTTAAGGGTGACAAACATAAACACCACGAGGTGAGAATTACTGAGCATTTTAAGGAAGACTAGTTTTTGTTATACAGCTTCTAACTCAGATACAATGGAGTCATATTCTGGCAAAGTCGCTGGGTTTCTTTATTCAAGTTGTAGCTTTTCACCAGCAGCAGGCAAAGGTATGGGTAAATATTTCAAAGGGAAGTGGCTTGCAGCAAAATAGCACTTCTTTTGGACTGAGGAAAGATTGTTAGACATTACCAGGCAGAGTGGCATAGCTGACACCTTATCTTACTTTCAGTTTCCCAGATTCTGCCAGCTGGCTCCAGATGTGGCTCCCTACAGAACGCTCATTCCTCTAGATGTTTGGCTTATTAGTAAAGAATAGCTACCACTCTGAATTCCAAGAAGAGCTGATTTCCTCATCCTTACATATCATACCTTCAGTCTGTTTTAATAATAGGATTTACTTAAATCCCACAGACACTAGGATATTTCTTTATTTTTGTATTTTATAGCACATAGGTGTTTGTTGCAGGATGTATGCATGCACCTAGTAATATTAGGATGTTTTTCTGAGGCTTGTCAATTTTCCAGTCACTCACTCAGTGGCAGAATGATGACGATTGGGGAAAACAACAGAGGTACACCCATGTTCCAAGGAAACCTATTGGTCATTATCTTTTGGAGTACATTATTAAGGGTCTTTATTGGTCAGAGGATGATTTTTACTCCTTTGTCCCCTGGGATACCTTGTTTACCTGGTTGTATGCAGGGGAATTTAGGACCAGTAAACTTCTTTTCTACTTGTGTTGGGATGACATTTTTATTAGCAATAACGTTGTTTTAATATGGCTAGGGAAGTCTGAAATGGACCAGTCCAGTAAATGGCAACAAATTTATCTTGATAAGGCCAGTTGTTATATCTCCAGTCCAGTACACTGGGAAGCCTTCCAGTGCAGGTTAGTGTCCAATGGCCTATCACCTGGTCCCATCTTCTGATAAAAGTCGGGATTTCCATTATCCTGCCAGAGGTCATTAGCCCCTGTAGAAAGCCCTGTCATGCCAAGGTATGTCCATGTGTGGATATTCTTCTCATTTATTCTGAATAGTGCCCACCTCAGACTTGTCAGAATGAATAGTGCCCACCTCAGACTTGTCAGAAGAGGGTTGTTCAACCAAAGTGTTAAAAGAGACTGAGAGATGGTTTTCTGATGCCTTTATTTATCACTTCAGGTATTCGTTTTCTTGTCTTACTTTTCAAGGAAGAAGGTGCTTTGATTTGGGGGCACTGTTTTATAGAAAGAACAGCTATGCAAGTGGAGATCCAGCCACCAAGGCACACTAGTTTCTTGGATCAGAATCATTGTGTAACCTGCTGGCTCAGCTTTCCAGGATTGTCATGGTTCCAACTTTTGGATCTCTGGCTCCAGTTAGCTTTTCATTCAACATTATCAACAGCCCTGATCATCCATCTTGGGGTCAATGACTTAACCATAGTTCCAAAGAACAGCCTAGTAGCTAGTGTTTTATATGACCTTCATGGATGCCTAATATGCATCCAGACTTGGTATTGTTTTGGTCTGCTATCCTTTCCAGATTTTACAGCAGGGGTGCAGTGCAAAGTTCAGTTAGAGAAATGTCTAGATGTTTTATTAACCATCAAGTGGCTTGGGCAGCACCACACATTGATTACCAAATTATATAGCACAGTGACTTAGCAAAGCAAGAAAAAGACTTTTTTGATGCAGATGGAATTCACTTGAATGGCATGGATTTTGGCTTGTTCACTTTGCAATTAACCATGTCTGTTCATAAATATTTTAGATCAGACAGTTAAGATTACCACTGTGGGTTATTTTAGGCAGTTAAACTTCATCTTATGGGTTACAGCCTGTGATGGGGAAACAGCAGACACAGGCATGCCAATGTGCCTTTGTCTCATGGTTTTACCCCTTTGTATTCCCCCATTACATTCATCTGCCTATTGATGGTTTGACAGGTCAAATGACCAAAGAGGCTTGGCTCAATCAATTTATATTTGGGGTGAGAATTATGCCCCAAGTTCTTGGTTAACATAATAAGTCTGAGGGGGTTTGGAGTTATGCACCACAGCTCTAACCACTAGCTGGACTGGACACGGTAGTATTGACTGGCTGGTGTAGTCATTTCATGTTATAACTGCTTAATATTCAAGTTTATGTTGTTTGTAGACACCATTATTCTTTGGTTGGGGTTTCACCTGAATAAAGGCATCACAAAGGCAACTTTGGTGCCATTTCTAACTCAGCTGGAGAGTACAAGCAGACCATACCCATAAGCCAGTTTGTCTGCAGTTAAGTTGGATCAAGGGTGGACCTCTGGAGTATTACAGTGGATTGGGTGGGAGCTCTGGAGTATTAATTCAGCCTCCTTGAAAAGAGCATTCTGATGGTCTGTTTGAAGGAGCCTTGTCTGCCCCCTTTAAGGGCAGTTGCCTTCCCTCTTAACTGCTTCTATTCCCCCATTACACTTCATAGGTTCATAGGTGTGTACTAGGCTAATGGCCCTGGAGCCTTTTCAAGCCTAGCCCATAGAAGTGCCCTGGAATCATGCCACCCGACGTTAGTTCCCAGTGCCTCTATCAAGTAGAGCCATTGGAGTGATCCACCGGGTGAACTTTCGATTTCCCATCCAGTCATCAAGATTTTACTTGAAGTGGGACAGTGAAGTGCTCTGCTTGACATGTATAAGAAGTCTATGCCAGAGCATGGGCAGTCTCTGGGTTATGAATCTGTCCCACCAGCATGTTCTGTTGATTGTGGTAATGAGGTTGAGGTCTCTGGAGAGTGTGATGTGGAGGGATTGGGATTTATTTAGATGTATCATTTGTAACAGAGCTGGGTCAGACATGGCTTTGTAAGCCAAGCAGAGACCGCCTCCTAGTAGACGATATGAGACAGAGAATAGCCGAAGTTTTTTGAGTTTATCTATGTACAACATGTGTTTAAGGCCTAGGATCCTCTTCAGGAGGTACTTTTATGGCCTTTCCAGCTGTTGCATGAGTCTAGTGAGGTACATGCCAGATGGGGCATTATACTTGATGATTGGCCTAATGAGGGAAGAGTAGAGAGAGATGATGACCTCTTTCTTCCTGGATGCAAAACCCTTGGTAATGAGATGTGCCAGATAGAAGGACTTTCTGACCACAGTGGCAATGTGGTGGTCGAAGAAGAGGTTGCTGTCAACCTGTGCCCCCAGATCTCTTATAACACCTTCAGTGTTCAGTGGGCTCCCATCGATGTGGTAATTAGTGGGAACTGAGTTTTTCCCAGAGGGAATGATGATGCATTTTTTGGCATTAAGCTTAAGGCCTTGGTTTTGACACCAGTCATTGGTCTCAATGGTGCCTTTCTGTAGGATGTCTACATCACTTGGGGTGTTAATAATGACTCCAAGCTTGCAGTCGTCTGCAAACTTGGTCGGCCAGAGTCTATCTGCATTGGCCTGTACTTCTGAGATGTAGATTCCAAACAGGAGAGGACCCAGGACCGATCCCTGTGGGACTCCTCTTGTGACTGGTCGGCAGTCTGACTTGGAGTCCACTACTTTCACACTGTGAGTTTATCTGTGAGCCAGTTTGCAACCCACCTAGTGATATAGGGGTTGATGCCTAGTTTGGTGAGCTTATCAATAATTCCTGAGTGGGGAATGGTATCAAAGGCCTTGGCCAGATTGAGGTAGGCTGTATGAACTTCCTTGCCCTCATCCACAGCTCTGGTGACTCACTCAAAGAAGTCAACCAGGTTGAACAGGCATGATCTACCTTTCACAAAACCAAATTGCATGGGATCTAGAGTTTGGAGATTCCCTATATCCTTGTTAATTAGGTCCATGATAATGCACTCCATAGCCTTACATATCAGACTCATCAGGCTAATGGGGCAATAATTCCCAGGGTCTGTAGTTGCTCCCCCTTTATGGAGAGGGATGACTGGAGCAGTGTGCCATTCAGTAGGGACAAAGCCTGAGGTGAGGCTGTGATTGAGCAGGGCACACAGATGTGATGCCAGTTCACTTTGTAGCTCATGTAGAACATGTCCAGGGATATTGTCAGGTCTAGTGGAAGCTATATTCTTGGCCTTGGACAATGCAGCTTTAACTTGTACTGCAGTAATGCTGGGTGCCTGGCATTCCTCCGGTATTGTGATTGGTCCTTTGGGGTGGAGGGGTAAAGCTGGCAGTGAATCTGTCAGCCAGTATGTTGGCAATATCTGTTGGCTCAGTATAGGAGGTACCATTGTGCAGTAACTCAGAGCAAACTTGGGTATTGCTGTGGAGATTTTTGATATAACTATAGAAGGCTTTGCGGCTGTTTTTAGCATCTGCCGCAATTCTGCCTTCATAGCTGGCTTTAGAGATTTTGATGAGGGATCTCAACTTTTTGTTGAGGCTAATAAGGGATTTTTCCAGTCTTGGGACTTTACCTTTTTCTGCAACAGTTTCTTCCTTCTGTTGTAGAGTTTATTAATGGCAGGGGACCACCAGATTGGTTTCCTTTTTTTGGAGGAGAGTGTCTTGATTTTGTTGGGTATGGCTAGTTCCATGCATTTATGTATGTATCTGTACAGTGCATTGGTGTATGATTTGGCAGTCATGCATCTATTTTCCATTGACATGGGTGCCGTGAAGTTAGCCACCTCTGTTTTTAGGAGCCCAAAGTCAGCTTTGGAGAAGGTTTACATGGAGGTTACCTTTGCAGTGGGTGTGGGTGAGAGACCTCTTGGTGGTTTGACAGGTCAAATGTCTGAAGAGGTTTGGTTCAAGCCAGTCTATGTTTGAGCTGAGAGTTATACCTTGGTTAACAATGACGTGTCCTAAGAAGCTTTGGGTTATGTACGGACTCTGTCTGGCAGCTAGAATGTGCATGGTAACACCAACTAGCTAGTGTAGTCATTTCATGTTATAACTGCTTAATATTTAAAAAGTAAAAACGTTTGAGCAAGCGGTGACCAAATGAGATGTACTGTTCACTCCATAAAGCAGACCTCCACTGGATACAGTCTGAATAATGCATAAACTACTTTATTAATTAAAATATAAACCGATGAGCGCTTTCACTAACTTGTAGCTTCTTCAGATCGAAAACACTAAACATAAAATTCATGCGCCTTATATAACTGATAGCAGTCATAATAATTAGTTAATTGATAAATTGAAACTGGAAACACTACAATGACTAAAACTTAAGTAATCAGCATATCTTGAACAATACGGTAAAAGACAATGCATCCCAAAATAAATATTACTGTATATGATAGTATCATTGATATAGACTCTAATAAATATAACAATATTCATTAAATGAAATGTTGGCAATGTTAAATTACATTCATTAAAAACAAAATGATTAAAAGCAGCCTTCTTATCGAAAATTAACTAGATTTAAACTAGCAACATAAAATTTATCTTATAATAAGACATTATCATAATCATAAACACACCAAGAACACTATAGCTATCTTGAAGAATACTGCAACAGTTAAATATTTAGTGTGTTGTATATATGTACATATATGAATGAAAATAAAATGAATGTATATGTATAAAATATATGTGTGTAAATAACAAGTATTTTTTAAGATAGTTATAGTATACATATATTTACACACATATATTTTATACATATACATTCATTTTATTTTCATTCATATATGTACATATATACAACACAGTTATCTCTCGCTGTCCACACACCCCATAGTAGCTTTTACCTCCTGACATGATAAAAATAGTTGAGTCCCGTGGTAAGTGAAAAAACCCTGCTAATGCAATCTATACTGCTTGTGATAGGAATGGTGGGAAAATTACCTCACTGTCATATTTGACAACCTACCTCCCTAACAGTAATAAGAAAGATTTAGTCAAAAGAGTGGAAGACCAGAACAGATGGGTTGTGGTCCTCCTCCCTTCATGGCCTGATGTAGGTTATATGCATACTGTGGATGCTCTGTATTGAACCACAGTTATTAATTAGCACATGCATAAGTAATGTAGAAGAGCCCTGTTTGATAACATGGAAAACTAAGACACGTTTTCCTAAACTCTGAAGGACACCTTGTTAGAATATAGTGAGGAGTCTGGTCAGCCCAGGGAGGAAAAAGGCATTATAAAAAGACATTATAGGATGATGATATTTTTAAGCAACCAATGATATATTTAAGCAGATTTTAACTGAGATGCAGAAATACATCATGTGCACTTCGGTGGCTAATTGTGTCCTTCTACTTGACACTTATGTTGCCTTTTGCACCATAAGGAACAGTATGTCTTTGAGAAAGCAAAGAACGCAAATTAAAGAACACCTCTAAACTGAACTATGTGCCTCTCATAAATCTCATGCTCATTAGACTAGTGTTGATTTGCCCTATGACATATTGCTAGTAAATCTAGTTTATCCAGGGGCCGGCCATGATGATTTCTTGATAAAAAAGTGCTGTTCACCTCTTTGGAGTTACTGGTTCCCTCCTGTATAAAAATCCACATTGGTGTATTGTATATATAGCGGCCATGATGATTTCTTGATAAAAAAGTGCTGTTCACCTCTTTGGAGTTACTGGTTCCCTCCTGTATAAAAATCCACATTGGTGTATTGTATATATAGCGGCCATGATGATTTCTTAATAAAAATGTGCTGTTCACCTCTTTGGAGTTACTGGTTCCCTCCTGTATAAACATCCACACTGGAGTATTGTATATATAGCTTAAGTATCACAAACTATGTTTTCAAAAAGTAGAGTGGGGGTGGAAGTATTAGAACCAAATAATACAGAACTGCGCCAGATTTCCATAATATCACACATTCCAAATAATTTCTTCAGCTCTTTCCTCTTTTGTGGATGTTTATTTTATAGAAGTCTCTCTTTCAAATCACTTCAGCATTTATAAACAATAATTGTCCTTATTTGTAGCAGTATGATGTGGCTAAGTGAAAGGGCTGTTCAGGTAATAACTATGTAAATAAAGCAAAACATTATGATACCAATACTTTCCAGAATAAACATTTGTTATAGTATGTATTGCTACAATGACTAACTGTATATAGCTGCAGTAAGAAATTATACTATAGCAGCTGCTATGTTGCGTTTATCTTTTAATGAACCACATGACCCCTTTGGCTCAGTATTTCTTCCTGTTGCATTATTGTTCTAGTCTGGTACATATCTTGGCCTTCAGAGCTTCCCTGCTTCTTTATAACTATAAAAATCTGCTGAAATAATCTGAGGGATTCAATAAACTCGATATATGCTTCGGGCAAAGTCTACATGGAGTTTACATGTTTGTGCAACAGTGTGCAGCGCATGGCAGTGCACAATGCATGTTAATGAGGTGCAGCATGCCTAAGCTACATTTCTCCACTTACAACAGTGTTGTAGTCCTCAAACCTCATCAGCGAACACAGATAGCAATTTTGCATAAAGGAGAGCATCTATGACGTGCAGATTTGCGCAGAATGCCACAGTGATCACCAGGGCTTAACACATAGTAAAACCTTAGCAGCAAACATGGACAGCAATTCTGCATAAGGAAGTGCACCTATGGTGCACAGATTTGCACACAATGCCACAGTGATCACCAGGGTTTTACAGATAGCTGTCGTTGTGTAGTGCAACACTTCTGCACAGAGGCTATCTTAATGAAAGGACAAATAATCAGTAGTAGGAACAGATCTGGCATATATGTCACATAGAAATGTGTAAGAATGTAACACTCAAAACCTCTTAGAGCAACAAATGTGAACAAAGCCATAATAATAGGGGGATAAAGGGCCAGAAATATGGACATATTTTTAATATTGCACTGACAAACTTAGGAAGTTGATAGACTATATAGATTGTACATTAGTATGAACTTTCTGAAGAGTGTGAAGTTTGAAACTCAAATGTCCGTCATCAGTTTTGGTCTGCACTCTGCAATGACATGCCAGTGATTTGCCAGAAAAAAAAATGTTATGAGGAAAAGATCACAAATATGAGACAAAAACTGGACATTCTGCACAGATCAGGGCAGAGGTATGCATTCAAAGATATGTAATACTGAGTCACATCAGTCCACAGATCAAGTGATATGGCAGGAAGCCACACATTTGTTAAGAAAAAACATCTGGACATCTTGGGAATATATGGACAGTTGAGAGGTATGATTATGTAAAGTATATGGTCCAAGCATAGTACAGGACAGTGTACCTAGAGTGCAGAGTATTGTGATATTCCATTCCTGGCATTCTGTACTGAAGCTGTGTTAATGATCTGGCCTGCCATGTAAAATGATTAGTCAGAGGAAGTCTGTGTATTGAATAGGGACACACAGATGAATTGTAGGAATGAACACAGGGAAAGAGTACAGGTGAAACTCCAGCATGTACAGCAGAGGAGGGCATGTCAATGGAAGATGGTTGTAGCAGCAACACCAAGCACATATCTATATGGTACAGTATGAACTGTACAGTGAAAATTTGTTGTCTGATGACATAACAATGGGGAGGATGTCTGTGTGAGATAAGCATCCTTACATGAATAATGCAGAAGACATGCTTCAGGGATCTGACATACAATTAGGGTAGGGTGCCACTCACACTGTCTTGGTACTGTAGAGTCTGCAGGAGGTGTTAGGAGGAACACTGCTACACCTGTATGTGACAGTATGGTCAATACCTTGCCTTGTGCGCATGGCATATATCTATAGCACAATCCATGTTGTCATAAATGATATACATGCCGTTAATGTTGACAAACACCTATGTATTCAGTGTGTGCATATGCTGAACAGGTAGCACACATGCATCTGGTGTAACAACTCTCTGTGGTCAAGAACACTGCATCAATGGACCCAGACATTATCCCAGGATGCCATCTAAATATCATGAAAAATGACCTGTCAGGCCCTCTAAAATTGCTATTTAACTGTAGCCTCCAGACAGGCTTTATACTTCAGGAATGGAGAACAGCAACAGTCATCCCTCTGCACAAAGGTGCCCATCTGCAGACCCTGGAAACTACAGACCTATAAGTCTCATTAGTCTTGTATGTAAAGTCAGGCAAAGAATTACCATGGAAATGATCAGTAGTGATATGGTAAACCTCCAGACACTGGACCCAACCCGGTTTGGTTTCATTAAGGGCAGGACATGCCTACTCAACCTGGTGGACTTCTTTGAGAAGGTCACCAAAGCGATGGAGGAGGGTAAAATGGTTCATACTGCCTACCTTTGCCTGTCCAATGCATTTAACACAATAGCCCACTTGGGCATTGTTGACAAACTCAAGAAGTTAGGTACAAACCCATATATCACCCAGTGGACAGACAACTGCCTCACAGACAGGACCCATGAAGTTAGAATTGGGGAGTCCACCTCTACAAAGAGGTCAGTCACAAGCAGAGTCCCTCTGGGATCTGTCCTTGGACCACACCTTTTTGGAACTTACTTTTCTGAAGTCAAGGCCAGTGTCAGTGTTGTCTGGCTAACTACATTTGCAGATGATTGCAAATTAGGATCTGTCATTGAATCCCACACTGACACAAATGTTCTCCAGGAAGGGCTGACACAGACAAACAACTGGTGTCAGAGCCATGGACTAAAACTAAATGACAAGAAATGCATAATAGTATGCATCAGGAAATCATCCACCCCTGGTAACTATAATATTGACAACATACCCTTTAGAGTTGACCCAGTAGTTATGGACACACATAGTAATCTAGCCTTTCACCATCGCATGTCTACAGTAGTGAGGAAATCATTCGATGTTGTGCAACTTGCAAACAAAGGTATGGCATCTAGGTCCAAGGAAGTCATTGTTCCACTGTATTCTGTATTTATCAGATGTATCATTGAGTACACTGCCCCATTTGGTATGTACCTAACCAGGCATATCCAACAATTGAAGTATCCACAAAAGTTCCTGACTAAAAGAATACAGGACATAAGTAAAATGTCATATGCAGACTGCCTTAAGGCCCTATCCCTGTATTCTGTCTCCTACAGGCTTTTAAGGGGAGATGTATGCCTGGCATGCATGTCATTGTCAGACCCCACTCTTTTGGATCTGCTGCATATACACAAAACAACCACCACCAGAATTACCTGTTTTAAAGACTTAGCCCTTACCTGTAATATATATAACAAACCACACAAGGTTCACTCTGGAGACCAAATCAGAGTATAAGACCCTGGAACATAGATAATGTCCAAATAATAATCCAAAATTTCTGGAGTATGAAAGACGTAGTTTAATAACGCTTGAGACCAACAAAAATGCGTTTTCGAATATCTTCCTCAGATACAGACACAAAATCAATTACATTCTTCAATAAAAACACCCTTCTTTTATACTTTAAGTAAATTGATTCATTAACATCAATTACTAATTAATAGCAACATAATTACAACATAATTAATTGCAACTGAACTTGTGAGAAATGGTCTGAATGAATATGGTATTTCTGTAGGTTCTGAAATGAATCCATATAATATTTGAATGTGTATTTATTTATATAGTTTAAAAAAACATTTTATTGATCTTAAAAACAGTTAATAACAAATATTAAAATTAATTTTAAATTATAGATTTAAGTTAAAAATATATATATAAATATATGCAATTAAAAGCTTTTGTTGTATTCTATAATCTTTGTAATATGTTAATACTACCATCTAGTGGACAAAATAATGAATTACAACTTGGCAGCTCTTAATTTAAGAACTGGGGTAATTGAAAGCATTTCATTTAAACCAGGCTCCTTAGTAGCTTCCAAGATTATTTGCCAGAATAACTCTCTATATTCGAGTTTTGTTTCCCACATGCCACCCCTGATTTCTTTTGGTACAATTTCTAATACAAAAAATAGGAGTACTGATTCCTTACAAGTCTGGGAATGCCTGAACAGTGCATTATTCATTTTATTTTTCTTGATATCATAATAATGTTCATATATTCTCGATTTGAGTTTTCTTTCTGTTTTTCCCACATAAAAAGAAGAACAGGAGTGGCATGTGGCAAGGTAAACTACCCCGGTGGTATTACAATTGGCAAATTTGGAGGATGATATAGTTCTATTTCTACTAGGAATAAATATATTAACCCCAGTATTAATAAACTGACATTGAGAACATGATCCACATTTGTATGTTCTAATTCTATGTGATTCACTATCACACCCCATGCTGCCCCCAAACTCAAAAATATTTTTCAAGTTCATATCTCTTCTGTATATAAATTTCAAAGGCTGGTTTCTTATTTGTTCTAAATCAGTAAAATTTCTAAATTTGTCCCACTCTTTAGTAATAATGTTTTTTAACAGTGCTGAATCTCCTGTATAGTCCATAATGTACGCTCTTGAAAAATTACTAGTATTGTTAGAATTGTTAAAATGTGTATTAACATGGAGAACTTCTTGTCCTAAAATAGGGGCAAATCTCTCTTTTCTACCTTCCATTACCACATTATACATTTCGTCTATTAAATAATTTGGGTATCCCCTGTCTTTAAACATGTTCATAACAAATTGACAATCAAATACAAAGTCTCTTTCATCAGAAGTCATCCTGCTTGTCCTAATAAGTTGTCCCTTAAGGATGTTTCTCTACTGACTAAAGGGATGACCACTTGAAAAATGCAGGTATGAATTTGAGAAAGTAGGTTTTCTATAAACCTTGGAGACGAAATGGTCATTACTTTTAGTTAATAAAACATCTAAATAAATACATTCATCAAAGTTGATGGTATATGTAAAATCTAAAAAATTAGTAGTACTTTTTATATATTGTAGGAATTCCAAAAATTTGTCCATAGTATCAGTCCAAAAAATAACAATGTCATCCAAAAAGCGCTTATAAAATACCCAACAGTTAGCAAACTCACATTCATTAATAAATAAAATTTCCCACCATGATAAAATAATATTAGCATACGTGGGGGAACACTTAGCCCCCATAGCCACACTTTTTTCTTGCCTAAAAAATTCTCCTTGATAAAACATAAAATTATTTTTGAGGATTATTTCCATTAATAATAGACAAGTTTTGAAAACATCTGGTGATATACATCTGTGGTGTATCATACTTTCCTCTAACCATAATAATCCAATGTCATGAGGAATAGATCCAAACAAATCAACAATGTCCAGAGTAATAAAAATTATTTCATTGGAAAACAATTGTTTTTTAACCTGTCTTAAAAAATCCCAAGAATCTTTTAAGGTGTTTACACCACAATCAGATAAATCTTTTAATTTAATGTCTATATATTTCGCTAAAGGGGTGGTAATAGAACCTTCTGAGGCTACTATTAACCTTAAGGGTGGATCGTCCTGATCTTTATGGACCTTAGGGATGCCAAATACTGATGGAACTCTAGGATTCTGGGTGGTAAGAAAATTGAAAGTGTCCAGATCAATAGAGCCATCAAGTAATAAATCATTGAGCATCACATTAATCTTGGCTTTTGAAATATTGACTTCGTTTATAGAAGCTTTGGTATAACTATTGGTGTTATGCAGGCTCTCCTTCATTCTGGATTCATATGAAATGGCATCCATTAAAACTACACCGCCCCCTTTGTCTGGTTGCATAATTCTAAGGTTTTTGTTTCTTTTCAAACCATCCAATAAGCTGAGTTGTTCTTTGTTTAAGTTAGAAAAAACATGGTGGGAACTCACAGATTTCCTGATTTCATTTTCCAAAACTTTCTCAAGATTTCTCAACTGGGGGTGAAGTGGAGGGTTAAAAACACTCTTCTTTTTTAGTTCAGTTTGAATGATGTTATTGTTATTACCCTTGCCATCAAATATTAATCCCAGGTTTTGTTTCCTTAAAAACAATTTTAAGTCCACTATGGCCCTGGGTAGACTGACCTTTCTAATTGGAATAAACTTAAAACCTTTTATAAACAATTCGAAGAATTCTATAGTAACATCCACTGAACTGTAATTAAAAATTTTATATTGGTTAAATTCAAAAATATGACCATTTTGTTTAATTGAATTTTCTCTTCCGTTTAGTTCCTGTAATTCCCTCTGTGGGGGTAAACAGGGTGATAATGTACCACTGTCCTGTTGCGTAACCGATCTGACCTCCTCAGAGGGGGGATATACTCTAAAGGGATGTCACTAGTTCTATCAACTTCATTTTGATTTTCAAATTCACCATCATTTTCTACCCCTGTGTTGTAATTGTCTGGGGTAACTCCCTCATTTTCCTTTCTGTAGGTGTTATATGTTTTTGGCTTTGGGTATGCTGTCCCTGAACTGTAGGCTTTAATATCCCTCTCAAGCTTGAGGGCTTTTCTCTTCGTGTTATTAATACATTCTTTCTCTATATTAGAAAAAATACTATTATATACAATTTTCTCATTTTGAACAGAAAATAATAAATCACTAGTAATATTAGTATTGACTTTGTTAATTTTAGTAACTAGATGTGTTCTAATCCTATCATTCTCAGCTATAATAGCTCGGACTATGTCTAAGCCACATCTATCAAAAATAGTAATGAGTTCTTTGTGAAAAATAGAACCCTCCTCCACCCTGTTAGGGTATTTACTGATACGTAAACCTTTGGGGACTATTCCCTTCTCAATACATTCTTTCAAATAAGTATTATCACAGGCTAACCTTTCAAATTTGTCTAAATAAAAGTATAGTAAGTCCAAATTTTCTTTGTAACTTTGGTTTCCTGTTTGGTTCTCTTCGAAATAATTGATTTTGTGTCTGTATCTGAGGAAGATATTCGAAAACGCATTTTTGTTGGTCTCAAGCGTTATTTAACTACGTCTTTCATACTCCAGAAATTTTGGATTATTATTTGGACATTATCTATGTTCCAGGGTCTCATACTCTGATTTGGTCTCCAGAGTGAACTTTGTGTGGTTTGGTGTACTGATAGTTCACTCTTTCATCTCTCAATTGGTTAATGTAATATATATATATATATATATATATATATATATATATATATATATATATATATATATATATATATATATAGATATATATATATATTTATAGGATCTGGAGAGACAGGTATATATCCCAGAGACTACCCTGTCTCTGGAACAGGCTGCCCATCCACGTGAAGCAATACCAAGTGCAACAAGGACAATTGGATGGACAGCAGGGAATTCATCCCTGGTTTGGTACCTATATGTCTAATAAACACAGGCAATCTGTAAACGGTTCATCTCTCAGGCCCCTGCTTGTAAATATTTCATCTCCCAAGCCCCTGCTTACATCTATCACGGATATCAGAACTTGTCAGTGATTTGGGATGCATGGCTAAGCTTAAAAAGTGTCTTGTGGTAGTTAGCCTAGTAAACACCTATGAACCTATTGTTGTTGTGTACCATCAGACAGTCATGTATATTCCCCAGAAAGAATAAGCTGTGACAAGGGTGGTACATTTCAGTTACAAATCATTGTAAGATCAGGATGGAGGTTCATGAAGAAGGGTGCATTGTATACAATTATTGGTGCAATGAAATCTGGGAGCCATGAAGTTATTATGGCCTCTGATGTGCATGTCCTTCACATACCCAGTACTTGTGTTACATTCATTGGAGTAGTCAGCACTGTGACCACATGCTGGTGGATGTATCACTTACCCTCTATCCCAGAACGCAAGTCACATACCTATAGATCTGATTATAGGGTGTGATGTCCACATTATACCTGGGTGGTGTGTCTTTTTCCTGATTCAACAAATCTCTCCATGTGTCTCATCAATGTAGGTGTTGTCATGACTGTGGCAACAGTCTCTGGTATGTGTTGATACTCTCTTTATTATACTAATATCACAGTTGGAGTCAGTGATTGCACACAAGCTGTAGTCCTTCAGGCAGCTGTTTGGACACAGCATGTGTATGTCATCTGTGATGTCTCTCACTGAACTAATGGGCAGAAAAGGGCCTAGCAGACAACCCTGATGTTTCAAACTGATCACTGGACCTGAGATAATATGACACACCACACATTTCAACATAGTGAGAAACCACACTGGTCTACCCATTTGGTGATATAGCTGTTTATGGCCACATATGACAGTTTTGATTGAATATTTAGTATGGATTTTTGTCAAATGCTTTGACCAGTTCAAGATCAACACAATGATACTGTTGTCATGATGCATGCCCTGGATGATATGTTTGAGGACATCTATCAAATGTAATGGACCTGATGTAGCAGTAATAACTCACACAGATCTGTTGCACACACCTGGAATATTAGTAGTGTACATGTAGGGGAGGTCCATGATGACATGTTGGTCTACCTCACAGTCGAGGAGAGTCAGGATGTCTATGTACATGCATGAATTAGGTGCTGTCCTCCCACCTCTGGTGGTTGCATACTAATGTACACCCTTGTATGGGTACATAGGCCATGTGGAGGGTGTGTTGAACTGTGTATTCAACTGTATCAGGAAGTTGTATGTACTGTTGTCACAGCACATTGATTCCATATGATAGGCCTAGATGAAGGTAAGACAGTGCATACTGCCTGTTGTGATCTGGCCTAGGGTTGTGACACAATGGCACATGTAGGTATCATTGAAAAAACCCCGAGCTGGGGATTAAACCTTATATTAGTTGATGGGTAATAAACTGGCTCACTGATAGAACACATAATGTGAAAGTTGGTGAATTAACCTGTACCAGAAGAGCTGTCACCATTGGCAAACCCCAGGGATCTGAACTTGGCCCGTCACTGTTTAAATTGTATTTCTCAACAATTCAGGCTAAAGTATGTGACATTTGCCTTACCAAGTTTGTTGATTTTTGCATATTGTGTGCAATCATTAAGTCTACCTATGGTATTAATATAGTACAGGAGGAGCTAACACACAAAACTGAATGGTGGTAAAGGCACATGATCTACAAATAAATGCATAAATGTGTGTTTGTAATGTTGTCCATCTGAAAAGGTGAGTTCCATGTTGATCACAATATTGACAACAGTCCTGCTATGCAGAAACCCAGTGGTAGAAACACTGGGAACACATTCAGATAGTAATCTGAACTGTGACCCTCAACTATCTACACAACTATTGAACGCCAATGTTGTGCATATTCTAAGTCATGCCATCATATCGATACCTTAGGATTGTATGACAGCACTGTAGTCAAACCTCATTACAACACTGATAAAGTATAATGCTTTTTCTTTGCATGTACCTCACCAGACACATGTAGCAGCTGGATAAATCATAAGGCTTTCTCAGAAAGATAACAAACGGCCTACACACCATGCCATGATGTATGAAGATAGATTGAAAGCCATGTCACTGTAAACTTTATTGTATAGGATGAAGTGACTTCTGCCTGACCCTGCCCTGGTGGGAGTACTGCATATCCTAATGCCCCACATGCTGGTGTAAAATGCTGTGAGTAGTGTCAAGCAACAGCTCACACACACACACACACACACACACACACACACACACACACACACACACACACACACACACACTAAACTGCAGTGAGAACAGAACCCCTACCTAAGTATACAGACTACAGAGCACAGTATGTTACACAAGCGCCATGGCACAAGTCTGTTTTATACAAGAGTGCAGGTGAACTTATAGTAGATGACATCAGCAGGCCATGTGGTTGACAACAGGTTTTAAGGCCTGCATAGGCACATAGCTTCATAGGTTCAGATGAAGCTACTATCCTGATAACACTATGGTCTTTAGAAGCCTAGCTGTGTAAGAACACAAGTACCATTACTAAATATAGTTAGATAGCTGACTGTCAGAATTTAACATTCCTGTTTCACCACTGTCCTGTCTTCCCCAATTCTTTTTTTTAATGTATTAATGGGCAATGGTGCTCATTATGTACCAACATGCACCAATAGTAAAGAAAAAGTAGTTAAAAGTATTAGATACAGCTGTATTCCAACCCAGTACCACATGGCCCCAAAAGGCAACGTATCACTGCATTAACACCTGCTGCCACATAGTTAGTTGAGTAGCAGGTGTATTTCACAGACTCAATACTGTCAGACTTTAGCAATGCTTCACCTGGAGAACTTAATGACATTCCCTTATGTATTAGTCATTCTTAAGGTCTCCCTTTTGTCCATCATGCAATGCCAAGCAAACATGATAAGCACAGTCAAACCTTACATTCATTCCTCCATTGCCCGTGGTTGTGTTAAGTACTGCATTGGACAAACATTGACTAAGCAATAATAAAATAATATTAAAAAACTGACAGAAAAAAAACAATTTTCACACAAATAAAGAGGTGGTAGGATGTTAATGGAAACAGAACATGGGAATTGTGCATTGCTTACTTCTGTTTCCAACCTTGACAAACATACATAGAGCACTTTCTACATCTAACCTGACAGACCCACATGATGTAAGCATTCACAGTTGCCATCCATACACTGAGGGAATGCCTGCATGATGTTTATATCTGATACATGGAGCAAAGACTTGGGATTTAGCAATTCTATTGAGTTCAGACCTCATTTGCATCTTCACCATGCTGACAGCTCTGAATCTGCAGCAGTAAGCAACTGTGTCGCTAGGGAAACTGAGGGGAATCTGTATTGTTTATGTGTTGAACACAGAGGAGTACTGATTTTTAGATGATATACCTGCATTTCATCAGCTACATGTTGCATATGCTGACATCTAAGTATGAAAAGTCTGTTTAATTTTTTTTGTAATTATTTTGATTAGCACACACTTTTAGACTTTTATCTGTCTGCATTACTTACAAGTGCACTGTTCATTTGGGGGTGGCAGAGCAAAGCTACATTTGTGTTATTGCACAAAAAGGGATTTATGTTTCTATTGTCACTCTCCTTTTGTTGCATCCAGCCTACTGTCATATGTTTAAGTCAGTTTGGTACAAATGTCACACATTTTACTTTTTATTCTGTGTAGACTCCTTTTTGTGGCTGTATTCCAAAAGTTTTGAAATTCACAGGGAACACCAGCACGGAGTCTACATGATGGTTTTATAGCTTGTTGAATAGCTCCAATGTGTTGCCTTGTTTGATTATCATGCAGTTCAGCTGCTTATGCAGTAATTAGCAGGCCACAGCATTTACCTTGTTTGTGTGAGGGTGCCCTATATGGCAATTACTGAATTTAAAAGCTTCTGCTCCCATGTGCACATTGTACCGTAATGCGCACACAGTAGAAAACCACAGTCTAGGCTTTCTTGAATCCCATGAAATATCTCAAAGTAAATATTAGTTTTATAGTTCAAATTCCTTGCACTTTCACTCATGTAATGATTTAAATGGAAAGCAGATGTTCTTTTTTCGTAGTAGTAGTTCAACCTTTTTTTTCCTTCATTTAAGGCACAATCTTTGGTTTATGAAATGGCTTGTTGTCATTATGACAGTCTGCATACAGTTTAAAAAAGATACATTTTTGCACATCAAAATGGAAAGAGGCATTGAAGATAGACAGTCTTTTGCCTTTGATCAACAGAGCAGAAGCTATGTATTCATGTGATTGCCCTTTCACATCCACTGGGAACAGAAAATGTATTAAGTTTAATAAACACAAGCAGATATGGTAAGTAGAAGTGTTCACAGCATTAGCTGCACATGAGCTTCTACTATTCAAGGCAGCTTTAATCTCTAAGAAACCTGCCAAGGCAACCTCAAACTGCTTTATTTAGTGACACAAATGTTCCTCAGAACTGACACACACACACACATACACACACACACACACACACACACACACACACACACACACACACACACACACACACGCACACACACACACACACACGCACACACACACACACACACACACACACACACACACACACACTCTCAACTGTACTAAATTCCTCTGTAGTTACCAGTTGTGAAATCCACATAATGGAGTGCCACGAATCCCCAAGTGGCCTCTTTAATTCCCATGTTTTTTGGAAGTTGTTGCTGATGTCATCATGTGAAGGGCATGCACTATGACATCATCTTTGTGAGGGAGTCTGCCAATCTGTCGGAATAAGGCTCGCCCGGCTCGGATTGTTTGCTTACTTTTTTTTTAAGTATGAACTTATGTACTACTACATTCGTAGACTAGTGTGGGACTTGTAGTGCCATACAGTCGGCAGCAGCACAGCTCATGGCAGCAAGTGGAGTGGAGAAGCAAGACAGGAGCTGTAAAGCTGTTTTTTTTTTTTTTTTTAATATTGAATTTAAGTAAAATTAAGTTAAACTTCTGCATTCTGCCAGTGGCAGCCAAGCCAAGAAGGAGCAAGTGCCTGCAGCCTTGCAGCTCCAGGAATCCCATCCCATCCCAGAGCAGACACCAGAGACCCAGACCAAAGGATCAGAACAGTACTGTGCAGCAGTCAGAAGGATCAGGAATCTCAGGATGAGAACATTTTTCTCTGGCGGCTTTACTTCCTCCGGCTGTTCCTCCAGGTAAGAATAAAAAAAAAAAAAAGAAAGAAAATGGAACAGGGTAACAGTCTAACAGACATTGTCTCAATCCTTTTCCTCTAGTTTAAAACTTTAAATAGTTTGGTAGTTGAGAGCTGCAAATGAGGGGAGTCAGGAGGTATACTATTGCAGTGCAATAATAAGCAGAGACACTGGAGCAGGTAGGGACTGTAGGAAGGTTGGTGGCAATGGTGGATTGCAGGAGAGGAGTAAGGCTATGTCCGAAAGAAAAAAAAGGTTGCGTGTTTTGCCAGACAATCTTTGAGGGCCATGGAAGTAACAATGCTGAGCCCCGTTCTACCATAATTGAAGATCACATTCCCTGAAGTACCCCGTATCTTTTAATAGCTAAAGGATACAGAAGTGTATCTGCGTGAGAAAAGACCTCTCTCCACAAATGATACAGTGAAATGGGTGACACAGTGGGTAATGTGAAACACCAATCACATCATTACTGTTCTGTCTCCGTGGGCCTGAAATTCTCCTGACCTACTTAGTCTGTCATACCTTTGCAAGTGGGGGGGGGGGTGTTTGCTTTGGCTACCTTACTAGGTTCCTCATCTTTTTGTATCTTTCTTTAGTAACCTTTAGGCTGATCGCCTGAGATTGTGGATTTTTTTTTGTAGGGAGCAACTGCCTATTAATACTTAAATGCTGTGGATTAATGAACGCTTCCAGTTCACTTGCACATTCTGTCCGGGCTTTTGCTTACTTATATGTCCAAATAGATTTTTGTCCTGTTTTGCTTGGAAAATAACCACCTTCACAGCCATTTATGTACATTTTCTAGGTTGCACTAGTACTAATCCAGATGAGATTTGAGATTTGCAATAATCATGCTTTTATATGATGCAGCAATCAGGCTGTGCCATTTACATGAAAGCTTTTTGTGTTGATCAGTGCGAAGACATCTTCAAGTCCACATAAGTGCTTTGTGTTCTGAATCAATGTCTTCTTGTGCATCTTAAGCCACTTTTTTTGTGGAGGAGGCAACCATGTTGCCTGCCTTTTGAGGTCACACAATGATATGAGATTGGCATCTTTAATTGTAAACAGTGTTTCTAGGAGTTCACATACTTTTCTTCTGCTAAATGTACATTCTGCTGTAAGTATGGTCCTTATTACTGTCTATTTATGAACTGCTATCACCTGAGCAGTCTATGTGGCACTTCTTGATAAGCCTTGAGCTATATTTTAAGCACTGTGCAATTCTCATTTCTATCAAGTCAAGCAGCATACAGGTCTGGCCATTGTAAACAATTAGCATATGTTAATCTTTTAATGACTATTCACTTAGTACATTTTCTCGAGTGCTGTTGTCTAGGTCTAGAGTGATGCATGTTTTATTATGGGATTTATGGTTACAATTTAGCAGTACTTTGCCTGAATCCTCCTACTTTGATCCCATTTGCTGCAGTGGTAAACTTTTAAGGGTTATTCCATCTGGCTGTCTTGTAAACATAAGCTACCTCCTTTGGAATTGTGATAGAAGAGACTTAGTGGTTGTTTCTATCATCTCAGCTTTTTTTTTAAATTTTATTTAGTGAGAGTAGTTAAAGCGCTGTTTGTAAGATGATTAATCTTGGTAATACGTACGCTATAAAGCAGGTGAAAAAAATATGTCTTGTTGACTCTTTCCCCTTTTAGGGATAAATAGGATCCCCTACCTTTCCTCCTTACTTTTGGTAGAAATTTGCCCTTTCTTATTGTGACTCCCCACCACTGGCAACAGTAATCAAGGAGCCTCAATCCTCACCACTAGCACTAGTAGGGGATGTACATTGGGAGGATGACAGGTACACACACAGTATTTCCAGATGCAGTTTACCACATCAAGTGCAATTTCTCTTATGAGCACACAGAGACCACAGTCAGTCTGGGGCTGGTTTCTCACTCTTTCTCCAGATCCCCAATAAGACTTCCCACTGGCACAGCTATAGAGTTGAGATCTCAGCTGCGTGACCAAGCCAAGACATCTAGCCCCCTCTCTGTCCCACCAGTGCTTCATGTCCCTGCCCAAGTAGCTGACACACACACCTGGGAAAGGCTGGCAAAGGTTTACCAGCTGTGCCCCCTTCTGCCCAGACTATAAGGTAGTTTCCCCTGCTACCACTCACTCCTTATCATCTACTTTAAGGCAGTTAACAAAGAGTGTCCAGTCTTACTGTGTAATGTTCCTATCAATACAAATGGTAGTTTGATCAACAGCAAGGCTATTAGGAGTAGCCTACACAGTGTCACCAAATAAATATTCAAGTACTCTCAGAACTTAAATATATCTCACATAGTTCAGCCACAATGAAATGTTTAAATATATTTAATAATAAATAATAAAATGACAAGACAATACTATATATAAATATATGTACAGTGATATCAAACTTCAAAATCGTAGGACATATTTAAAACAACATTGTAAGACAGTCTCAAATAAATAAAGAAAAACATCTAACTTAAGCTTTGCTATATTCCTGACTATATCTAGAGAATTAGTATATCCTAGTTAACCTACTTACAGAGGAAGCAAGGCAGATGTGGTGTCTGGGTCTTCCAGCTGATGTTGTCAGATCAAAGAAAATACAGAATACTTAGTCTCTTTCAGAGAGTTCTTAAATTACTATCTTAAATATTACTGCTGGGATAGCTTGCTGAATGATATCATTTCTTGTCATCTGACTGTATCCCAGGTAAAACCCCCTTGATGCAGCTGGTAGCATTTAGCATCTACCTGTAAAAACACATAAACAAGGGCTTTGCTTATATCTAAAGTAGATCCTGGAAGTCATACAACAATAAACACTTCCAGTACAATACAAAAAACTTCTAGTTCTAGACATTGTGTCTGTTATTGCACTGAAACTGAAAGATAACATCCTTTTACTACGTGGCCATAAAATAATTTAATTTAAGCTATTTTTCTGAAGTTAACCTCTTGTGTTTCAGTTTCCATTTTAAAAAAAAAAAAAAAAATATATATATATATATATATATATATATATATATATATATATATATATCTAAACAGTTACAATAGTGCAGGTACATTTCTGTTTTATTCCAGTAGGGCATGCTGTGGTTACATTTTAGCTCAGTACTTTACAAAATATCTCTTCAGCACACGTTTGTACAAACAATCTTATATGGCATACAGTTCTAATACATTTGTAACACAAGCATATGAATCATGTTGATATTCACAAATGACATATTATTTACAAAATTCCAGATAGCTGGGCTGACAGTATTTCCTTTTGTGACATTTATGTCTATGTTGACATTTTGTTGGACCCAGGAAGGCTTGAACTCTATGGACTTGGCTCAGCGACTTCTCCTACTTTGAATATAATGCTTTCAGCTGTGAGCTTTGTTTGTTAATCACTTTGTTTACTGCATCCGATGGCTGTAGTAGCCAATGTGTGTGTGTGTGTGTGTGTGTGTGTGTGTGTGTGTGTGTGTGTGTGTGTGTGTGTGTGTGTGTGTGTGTGTGTTTATGTATATCTCTTTAAGGCCATCTGTATAGGTGTGTGTGTTATATGTTAATTTAAACAAGTTCAGATGTTAGTATAAATAAAACAGTTTTGTTCTGTTTATATTTTGTGTTATTTAATATTAATGTAGAAAGCTGAAACAGTTAATTTTATTTTTATGAAAGAAAATTATATTTTAGTTTTGTACAAGTTCAAAGTTTGATACAAGTTCACTTATTAATATAAATAAAACACGAATGTTCTTCTGTTTATTTTGTGTTTCATGATCATATCTTGTCTGTTCTTCAGTTTGTGTTTAAACATTGGTATCCATAATTCCATTGCAGTGGGTGGGGTTACATAATTATGTATGCAACTTTTATGTTAATCAGCGCACAGATTTTTGGCCATTTGTACCTATTTTTCATGGGGCTTTGTCCAGATTTTTTTATGATTCCAGGTTGAGAGGTATGACACAGATATATATTTATTTACTATAATGTTGAGTTTTGAAAATGTGTAGTGTTACTTTAAATACCTGTTAAATTAATTGTATGTGAGGATTTTTAATAGACCTGGGGTCAGAAGACCACTATATTAGCTAGCTAATAAGGCACTAATTGAGTGTCATTGCAATATATATGAGGTTGCCTGTAGACAGCATACCAGGAAGGTAAATCCTCATTCTGAGATCCAACATGAGTTAAGCAGGAGTTTACCTGAAGATCCCACAAGTCTATAGTATTACACGCCTCCTTGGGTCTTATTTGTGAAGTATACCTGCAGGAGTTGCTTCAAGTACAGAACAGGAATTAGGGCCTATATGAGGCCTGCAAACCGAGACTTGCTGTGAACATACTATTTGATAGAGAGATGCATGATTTTGTTTGCTTAGAGATGAAAAACATTATGATGTAGTTTTATACTGAAAGCCAAGTGGGCAGTTTTTCTGGTTTACCTTGTGGAATACCAAATAAATTTGTGTTTTCACACAAACTGGTCCCTTGTCTTTTTTGTACTGGTGACAGGATATACACAAAATATGTTTATTTGTATATAAAATCACAGGAAAAAATAAAAGTTAATCAACCACTTGGCTCAAAACTAAAAAAAAACAAAATAGTATAATTGCTTTTTGTTACAAGCTTTACAAATACAGACAGTCTAACAAATAGCCAGGCTGTTGTACTCGACTAGACCCCAACTGCAGCTCTAAAGTCCAGATGCTTCTTTCAAGTTAGCTCCAGCTTAGCTGTCACATTTCACGCTGCTAGGGTGTTCTAGGGAAGCTACAGATCATCCACTCAATACCTCCAGTTGAACAAATTTTCTGAATTTAGACCTCCAAATGACTTCCTTTTATACCAGCATAACTAACATTAAGTGCCTCGTTAAGTCAATGCAGAGTGTTTTGTGGCTATCTGTTATGAGAATTTTCCCATATCCCACACTGCAACACTCTAAAGGCATATTCTTCTTTTTCTCTTCTTATTATGTTTTACACACTATATCAGAGCGACCACATTCCAGTATAAAAAAGTGTTTGAATTCACAGTGATATATTTCATATTCTTAAATACCCATAAGTGTTTATTTGGCTAGGGCAGGCTATCAAACTCTGACATGTTATTCATTTTCTAAACTAATTACAGAATCTAATACTTAAATCAGATTTTGGAACTATCACTAATAGAGTGCTCATTATACTCCTACTCACTGCTTTTGTGACTGCTATCCCATAAGGTCTTACTCCAACCTTCACTCCAGGTATTACTTCTTTGTTATATTTTATCAGTTTAGTTCTTACTGGAATTTCTGAAAACAATTCCATTATTTCTAAAAATACATTCTCTTACTTCTTTCTTTTATATTCTTGACAATGATTCCTTTAGCTGTACTTCATGTAGAGATTCCCTTATCTCTTCTGTTTGTTATTCAACTTGCAAGCTCTCCACAAAGTATATACTGCATTCTGGTGGTATTACAGAAATATTTTTTCTAAGATAAGGTGTACAGTTAGCATTAGGGGCACAGCCAAATTAGGGTTATTATGCTTCACCCACTCTGCCTTCTTAGTAATGTATGCTTAACTTTAAATCTGCACCTGCTCCAACCCTAAACCTGTACTTTAACTTAGAAAAAATCTTCTGTGACACTCCCAGTATACAAGACACTCAGACACATACCAAATGATTCATCATACATGCACAACACTAAATGTATCCTTTTATATATCCATTACTCTCAGTCTAACCTGAAAACCCTCACTCAACACTAAATCTACCCTCTTACCTAGTCCTTAATTTATCCCTAACCTGCAAGTAATGACAAAGCACTAAATATTTTACCTTACCTTGCCCTTACTATAACTGTAACCTGCAAACATACACACACACACACACACACACACACACACACACACACACACACACACACACACACACACACTCCTAACCCTAATGTTTAACATTCAGTATATATGAATGTTTCATAATTAGCAACAGAAGCCCCATTTGACTTTTACAACCATCTACATCCATGTGATAACTGCAACATACAAATGGCAGTGCACATAATAAAACATGCACTTGACAAATTTTACACTTATAGAGCACTTTCATAAAACTTACATTCTACCAAGTCTGGTTGACCTATAGACACATCTGTTATCTGTCTGTCTATGCACATGTGCACACACGCACGCACACACCCACACACACACACACACACACACACACACACACACACACACACACACACACACACACACAAACATAAACATATAATTGTGTATATTTATGTAAGGAAATGTTAAACACATTTTTGTCAATTCCTAACAGCATCAACCACAAAATATTGACACTCAAAACAGTACTGTCTTTTAAAATTTTTAGTAGCCTAACAGCTGTATTGACATAAATTACATTAACAAATTATATGCAGTAACTCTTTGCAACTACATGACAGTAGATGCAATTTGTCATTGTAGAATCTTCTTTGTAAAGTCTTTGTTTTAAATATGGTTCTTTATTCTTATGACCTATGACATATCTGTACTGTTAGTTTATTCAGGTGATCTTGGACATCTTTGTAAAATGCATTTCCTTATGACATCTACCCTACTTGTACACTGAATGCAGCAAAGAACATGTATGTCAGTACCAGGCATTTATTACATTTGGTATACACAGTAGTCAGTTGACATATAAGTTGAATATATACCCAAAATTAATAGAATAAGACCGTGCAAGTCTAGGTTTTTAAGATGGTTTTCTATGCTAAAAACTTTGTTCTAAAAATGTTTGAATGTTTCTAAAACTGTCATGGAAAGTATGCTACAGTCCTTTAAAAATTGAAATTATACCTTCTACATTATGGAAACTCAGTGGAAGCATTTGGCTAATAGCAAAGAACTTGCAACAAAATCCCACAGAATACCATCCATAACATAATAATAATAATAATCATAAGAAAAATTAAGCACAGAAGCTACTGTCTTGTGCATTTCTGGGCAGGTTGGAGGAAAAACAGTCAGGAGTTCTCCTGTAATGAGGCAGTAGTTTTGTAATAGGTCCAAAAAGATCATCATTATCAGATGTTGAAGAGAGGTCTAAAAAGAGTGTAACTAAATAAAGACATGACCTTTTTCAGTCAAGAAATAATAAAAAAAAAAAAAAATGAAAAACTTTTTAGGATAATTTTTTTTTTTATTTGGTTTTAAAACAATAGATAAATAAATCAATTATACAACAAACAACTATTTACATAGGCCCACAGCTGATTAATCCATCAAAGTTATACATATCAACAACAATTATTTTTCAAGCAAGTTTTTTAGTTTAAGCCAAGATTTATATGAATGTGTAATACTAGAAGTTCTCATCCTTGTAGTATTCAATTCACTACTGCAAACAATGTTTGCCATACTAATAAATTCAACACTTTAGGGGGTAACATTGCTTTTCAAAATTGTAGTAGTTAATCTTTTGGCTATAGCAAGAATAGGCCAAAGAAAAGACAATTGGGTTTTTGGAACTATCTCAGGACTAGCATTAAATAAAACTAAAGAATTAAAAGTATTACATCTATCTGACCATACAGCTTAAATGAAGTTATCAATTTATTTTCCAAAGGGGGAGATGACTTCACATTCATATACCATATAATTCAGCTATTATTTCAGAATCACATCTCCAGCATTTAATTCTGTCTGTTTTTCACATAATTGTATTGTAATTTTTTATGAGTGACAAAAGCTCTGTGTAAGAATGGGCAACTGAAAATATTCCAATATATTAAAGATGAGGTTTTATCTGTAGATTTTCATATTATTTTCTTGTATTCTTCAGACAAGTCTTCATTATTAATTTTTGAGGAATAATTCCAATAGGAATTGTCTAAATATGTGAAATCTATCTTACGGATTTTACAAATTTGTGATAAATATGATTTATTTTTCATTGCACTATTATTGATATATATTAAGAATTCCAATAATTTGGGGAACAATTTCTTACGTAGGTTAAACATCTTATTAGCCTCTGTGTTCAGAAAGGCTCTAAATATTTGAAAAATTAACCAATTCTCAAAATCTTGATTGTATTTGGACCTTACATTTTCAATAATATGTATATGAGTACCATTTAAGAATTGATACCAATAAATTAAGATGCTTTGTTGTTTCACTACTTGCATTTTGTTGAAGTTATGATATTGTAAGCAGTCATTTGTATATGCAATTGAAAACATAGAAAATATTAAGCTTTTAATGCAATGGTTAGAATACGGTAACTTTTGGTAAGAACAAATTATGTTATTAATTCAGAGGGTATACTTCCATTTATGAAAAACTCTTTTAATAACCCGATAAAACTGCTATAGACTATTTAGTTATGACTGGTTGTGATATATTTATTATTTATTAAAAATATTTCTTGATGAATTTGTTTCCATTTTGAATCATAAGATGAATTTATCCACAACACTATAACTTTTACAATTGTTGAAGTAGCATACCATCAAATACCAGGGGAACCCTGTTCTACCATTATCCCAACATTTTTTGTGCCAACCAAGGGAAACTGTCAGTTTATTAGGATGCCCCAAAAATTTAAGTAGACTATTATTGATCTTCTTCATATTTTGTTTGGTGGAGATAGTACTGAAGATTGCAAGGCAAACAATATTTTAGGGAGAATTACCATCTTAATAACCATTAATCATTCTTCCATGGTAAAGAAGAACTTGTTCCTATTTGTCACTAAACTTACAATTTTATGGGCAACCTTTTGAAAGTTTGTTTGTATCATATCTTTACTATTAGACATAATGGTAATACCTAGGTATTTCATTTGATTGCTATTCAAGTTGAAATTAGAATATTTTTGTATGATTTTTTTAATTTTTATTAATTAATAATGTACTTGTTTTTTATGATTAAATCTTAAGTTTGAGATTTCTTCAAACTGACTCATAGAACTAATTATATGTTCAAATGAATTTTCCATATTTCCAGGTGTTAGTAAGGTATTATCAGCAAAGAATTGAATCTTTAAGCCAAATTATTTTATTTTGATACCATTAATGTTGTTATTAGATCTAATACTGTTAGCAAAAGGTTCTATACTAATGCAAAACATAAAGGTGATAATGGACAGCCCTGTTTTGTGCCTTTCTGAAATGTAAATAATTTGAAAGAAAATAACCTATTGTAACATAAGCACAAGTGTAGCATTATAGTCTGATAATGGACATGAAAGTATTGAAACTTCTCTGATATGTGATAACAGAGTGTTTGAGACAAAAAAAAATCAACATTTGTTTCTGTTCCATATGTATATGAATAATGGGTAAATTGAAGTGAGTTTGTTTCCTTTAGCTCACATATATCACTTAAATTCATTTAATTTTTAAAACTTGTTTTGTGTGGATGAAGATATTATTCTCAACTTTATATCTGCAGTATAATCTTTGTCTGATAAAATACAATTAAAATCAACAGCCGTTATCACTTAGTAATTGGCTATATTGGCTATATTGTTGAAGTAATTTTTTGCATTTTTAGCTCCAACCCCTGCAATCCAGTAAGAGTTCACTAATGTATATAGTTTGCTGTTCCACTCAGTTATAACACTGTTTAACTTACCATTTTTATCAACATAGGTATCTTTAACTTAAGGCATTACTAGTGAGTTCTTCCATAAAATGAGCATGCCTATTTTTTTAGCTTGAATTCTAGAACCTGGTAAAACCAAATTAATTCTTTAATGAAAGTTTTAGATTATGTCACAGAAAATGACAGGGAATGAATAATTAATAGTGGAGCATGTGATTAATTGTGCTTATAAGCACTGGGCTGTTTAGATTTTTTTGTCTGGAGAAGTCCCTTATGTAATAGGAACAAAAGCGCTTAACTTTCAATAAAGTATTCTTGTTTTTATGTTCGTAGTGTGTGCCTTGGATTTAACCACAACTGGAGTTTTTTTTGTTTATGATTTGTGTTGGCTTCCTGGGTCAGCACTATTGGTTTTATTACTGTTTAATGAAAGTTTGTTTACACCGTTATTAATTAAATGTGTTTCCTTCGAAATACTATTTGAGCTTTATGCAACTGCTAGTATTTGAACAGACTCCTCCTCTTTGCTGGATTAATCAATCCATTAATAATAATAAATATCCATTTAAAATCAGACATTTATGTAAGAGAGAAAAAAATACACAGGTATAATGAAGTCACATTTATGTACACAACGTATTATATCATTTATATATAACAATGTGAAATCTTCAGCTATGGACAAAACTTCTGAAACAAATAAAACATTACTTAATGATATAATCCTGAAACATTCTACCATGGAATAACATATTTCTAGTTAGTTGATAAAGATGAACAAACTACCTCTCAAACAAACTACCTTTATTAGACTAACAATGCTTATCTCATGCTTCTGACTCTTATTAATGTGTCTCATATTTTAGTATGCGTCATCTTGAAAAAGCCCATCAGAGAGTTTTTATTAATAAAAAAAGTTAAACATGTGTCCAGAATCTTTATGATAAGTTTACCAAACTATTTCTACAGTCATCTTTCCCTGTACCTGACGTTATCTTCCTGGTCTACTATAGGGAGAAAGTCAGTTGCTATTTTCATATTTATTAATTTATAGGACAAATGATTTTATATTTTTGTTCTATTTTATCTACTGTGTGTAAAGCTTTCCAAAGGATCATAAATTAGTACCAGGCTGACTGTCCTTGTGAGCTATTTTAAGCCCAGACAATTACCCCATGTGAGAAGCAAACCTTGTACCTTATACATATAAGGTGAGTACCTTAACCACTATGCAAACCTCCCACACTTGTAGACATATTTATATTCTTTAACTGTGTACATATTTACTAATTCTGGTCTCATTCTATTTCTGTTTGTATACTATATCTTGTACTATTGCTATATCCCTAGATTTTATATTTTAACTACAATCCTAGTGTAGTGTGTCATATAATAGAACATTTATATTTACCCTTATATATTTGATACTCTTTAATTTAGTTCTCTTGTTAGACTCAGTCCTATTTTTCCCTTAAATGTTAGGTCTAATAGTATCTGAACAAACATCTGAAAAATGTTTCCTTTTAAGATTCAAACTTTCCATAATAAATTGTTCTGAGATATTAGGATTTGTTACCATTAAAAAGAGACAATAACAAAGAAACACAATCCTCAGTTTTTTTATCAGAAGTGTCATTCTATAGGCTAGTATATACACTATCCTTTTGCTATACTGCAAGCATTCAGAACTGTTTAATAAATGACAGAGGTTTCGGGCACAGTCCACTGTCTTTTGTTTATTATCTAATGTGTATTCACTGAAATCTTAGCATATGATTCAAAATATTATGATTATTTAGTTTTGGAAGAAGTAACCTGGACAGTTCTTAGAATTTTCTGAATTCCCGCAGCAAAAAAAAAAAAAACCTGCTTATGACTCTAATTAAGCTACTTCAAGCTAGTCTTCATGACAAGGGCTTGCAAATGAATAGTTTATCTGCTACAGTTCACAGAAAAATGTTCACTGGTGTATCCAAGCCACCTCTGCATTATAAATCAAACCCTTCCAAACCACTAAAAAAAAAAAAAAGCAACAATAAAAAACACTTCAAAGCATGCTAACCACTAAAAAGCTATTGTATTTCAGGACTTTTTCAGTGCTATACCTGGGCAATAAACCCAAATAGAATGGCTCATTGATATTATTACTTTTAAGATAAGAATGCATTCAATAATTTTCCATCTTCTCAAGAATCTTACTAGCAAAAAAAAAAAAGTAATAAAGAAGCCTCAGTATGAGTCAGTAATTATCCATATTATCAGAATTTTAAGGATTTTAAAGACTGAGTAAATAGTGACTCATTTAAAACAAATAGAAAAAAAAAAACAGTTCTAAGAAATTTTTTATTTATTTATTTATTTATTTATTTATTTATTTATTTCCATTTGTTTACTGGGAGAGTCTGACTGGGCTTTGTTTTCAGAGGAGGCCTGGGTAGAAAAGCTCCACAGAAAACAGTATTGTAACAAAAATATATTCATATAAAATACATAATATGTACAGTATAAAGTTCAAATAGGACAGATATTAAAAATCACACACGATGTACATATTATAGAAGAAAATGTAGAATTAATATATAAAACTAGTTAAGGTACATACCATAGTAAAGCAATGGAACAAAAGATCGAAACTGCAAGGGCTAAGAATATGTTTGGTTAATGTGATAGACACAAATGAAAGTATATAGGCAGGCAGTTCAGGTGTCTACCATATGAAAGCAGTGGAACAAAAAGAAAGTACAAGGGCTAGGAAAGTGTTTGGTTAATGTGATAGACACAAAGGAAAGTATATAGGCAGGCAGTTCAGGTGTGTACCATATGAAAGCAATGGAACAAGAAGAAAGTACAAAGGCTAGGAAAGTGTTTGGTTAATGTGATAGACACAAAGGAAAGTATACAGGCAGGCAGTTCAGGTGTGTACCATATGAAAGCAATGGAACAAGAAGAAAGTACAAGGGCTAGGAAAGTGTTTGGTTAATGTGATAGACACAAATGAAAGTATATAGGCAGGCAGTTCAGGTGTGTACCATATGAAATAAATGGAACAAGAAGAAAGTACAAGGGCTAGGAAAGTGTTTGGTTAATGTAATAGACACAAAGGAAAGTATACAGGCAATCAGCTAAAAAGGAGGAGAAGGAGTATAGCAGTATAGGGTAGAGGGTAATTTTAGTGAGGAATAAGATGGAATAGAGAGATAATGATATGTGGTAAGAAAACTCTAATTATTTAGAGCAGTTAACTTGGGTTAGTACAGGAACAAATCCAATTGTTATTTAAATGTTCCCTTAGCAATTGCTTGAACGTGTTAGAATTATTAGTGCTGAGTATATTCTGCTCGACACAACAAACTATAAACATTGCGGCAAAAAAATTTAAAAAAAGTGGCCAGTACACCTCCTCAGCTGACAAAATTTTCTGGTGTTGAGATCAGACAGCATTCACATCTTTCCCATCACTCAGAAAATAACAGATAGTCAATAACCTACAGTATAGATCGTCTTGGACAAACAACTCGGATGACTCCATACAAAGTCACTTACAGGAGCAAACTTTGCAATTTCCCACCTATTGTAAATTTAAACTGTCTCAGAAACCCAGCAATATGCTTACTGATTGTATTATTAGCTTTTCTGATATTCAGGTCTTGGCTCATCCTGCTCCATTCGCCCTCACAATGCTTGGGCTTACTCCGTTCCCCTACCCTACCCCCATTCCCAAACACCCCTGTTTTCCTTAGATTTATACCATCCAGTACTCCACCTCTTAAGCTTGTTATCCAATTCCAAATACTCACACCTTCTTACATCCAATTAACACCAAAACCCCACCCATTACTATAGCCCCACTTCAAAACTTCACAATCTGCTCCCTACTGCCCATTCCACTACCCCTGCCTCCTAGAACTCAAATTTCACCGTCACTAAAAATGTTCTACATTCTGTCTAACCTGCTTCTAACATTATACATCAGTCTCCTTATCCACATCACCCCCTGAACTATTCCCCAACCCCAGCAACATTTACTTACTCTGCTCTTGCTCTACATCATGACAACCCCACATACAACTTTAGTAATATATTAGACAGCTTAATTCAAGTAGCACACTTTGCAGCTCTCAAAACTCAAAATCCTTTCTGACAACATCACTAGTAAACCTATCTTCTACATAATAGTCAGTAATAGTAAATCTACCCAGTACCTCAAGCATTACCTCTCCAAGCAGCACATTCTATCCCTGTGTGGAGGCATCCACCCCAACCCAGGGCTCCCAACTACAGCTTCCTCTTCTAAAAGCCTAAACCCTAAAAATATTCTTCTAGCAATCCTAAACACACATGATGTCTGTAACAAAACCATAGAATTTCTTGCTTGGGGGTAAGTCAATACACCCCTGATATTCCAGCAATCACCAAAACTTGGCTAAAACCCCATATCCGTGATACTGAAATAGCACCACCAGGCTATAATATACTTAGAAAAGACAGAACCAACAAAAAAGGTGGCAAGGTAGCTTTAATCTATCCTAACATCATCACAGCCTCATCTTTCCCTAAAGAAACAGCAACTTTCAACAATACCAACATTCTAATTGGAACCCTAAAAATTAACAAAACAAAACAAATATGCATTTTTGGATTATTTATACCCCCCAGGCAAAACATCCAAACTATGGAAGATATCCTGTCCTGGATATTAGAAAACATCAGTAATAAAACTATAATTTTGGGATATATCAGTATCAACTGGCAAGATCTGATGATTGACTCCCCTACTAATAGCATAAACCTCTTTGATTATGCTAGCTCATTACCAGTGCTACCTTTATACATAACAGCAGTACCCTAGGTGCAACCCTTGACTAGATACTAGTTTCTAATCCTGACAAATACTGTAATCCCTGCACTCTACCCAACACTCTTAGTGACCACCTACCCATATTCATATAAACATCCACACCACAAATTACAAGAACCCACACATACAAAACCACCAGTTATATCAGGAACTTTGATCAACAAAGGTTTAACGAAATCCTAAAACACACTAACTGTAATCCACTTAAAACACTACCACTAGAAGATGTCCTTGAATACTTCAACAATGTATTTCTAAATACTCTCGACAGCCTAGCCTCCCTCCACACCAAAAGAATAAAAACTAACCATGCTCCCTGCACAATAGAAAATACCAAACAACATTTACAAGATAAAGATAAAGCCTGGAAGGAATGGCACAGTAACAAATCTGATGCTAACCTAATCAAATATAAACAGTTACAGAACAAAGCAAAAAAGTTAGTGAACGTAGACAAAAAAAAAAACACTTTTCCAACTAACTGGTAAACCACAAAAACAACCCAAAACAATTTTGGAAATACAGCTGAAACCTCTTTACCCCAGGCTCTAAACAAACTCCATCACCACACCCTGGCAAAACTTCTTCAGAGATAGCCAACCTGTTTAACTCCCATTTTATAGATAGCATAAGCAAACTATTAACAAACCTACTTCCATAACTACCTCAAGCCCCATCTCTGATCCCCCTCCACCCTTGTCTGTTGACTCCTGCACAAACAAAAACAATCTTCACCTCCTCAACAAACTAGTACTACATCTTCTATAGCCTTTTCTCTTAAGCCTGTCCCTAGCTCTCTCATTAAAAAAAATAGTTCAAAAGATAAAACCATGCTCCCTCTCTTCTGACAACTTCCCCCCTGAATAGTTAAAATTTGCTGCAGAACCCACTGCATATCCTGTCAGCATCCTTATAAATTGCTCCATAGCAGAGTCCAATGTCCCTAACATCTGTAAAAAAAAACTATCATCACCCCTTTACATAAAGGGGGCAACTCTAATGAACTATCCAATTATTAACCAATCTCCATCCTTTCTCCTGTTTCCAAACTCCTAGAAAAATGCATACATAGGCAATTACTTTACTATCTTATCCAAATCAAACTAATTACCCCTGCCCAACATGGTTTTCTCCCATCACACAGCACCACTACTGCCCTAATCTCCTTCATGGACACTGTGTCCAAATCCATTGACTCTGGTAATATCACCTCTGTCTTATTAATAGACTCATCAAAGGCACTTGACATAGTGTCCCACAACAAACTTTTTCAACAGCTATCAGTTGTAGGCTGCACCCCACCATCCCTCCAGTGGTTTGCAAGCTACTTATGCAAATGCCAACAATGTGTTAAATAGCAAAATAAACTAACCCAAAATCAAACCAACACAACTGGGGTACCACAAGGGTCCATACATGGACCCTTACTCTTCAATATTTTTACCGACAACCTTCACACCTCATCACCCTTTAGCTCAATTTTCCAATACATAGATGACACTACCATAATTTCCTCCTCTAATAACATATAACCTCTCCAACAAGTCACCCAAACCACGTTCACCTCAGTACAGGGATAGCTGAGAAACCCAGCTACTCCTAAATCCTAAGAAAACAAAACTATTGTTTTTCTCAGTAAAACCAATCTCATCTGACTTTAAAATATTCTGATAACACATAAATTGAAACAGTTCCCACAGCTAAGCTACTAGCCATTACCATAGACAACAAACTTACTTTCAAACATTACATTTGTAACAATATTGAAAAACACACATCAAACTAGCAACACTCTATAGACAAAAAAATTTCTTGAATAACTCCAGTAGAAAAACCCTTGCCAACACCTATTTGCTTCCCCCTCTCTTATATGCAGCCCTCTAATACACTAATTTACAATCTTCTCTTAAAAACAAGCTACAATCCTGCTACCATAACATTGCCAAATTTGTCACATGCTACTACTACCATTCTCATGACTGCCTAGCTCTGAAAGAACTAAACTAGCTAGAACTCACACACCACCTGTACATAGTTTAGCTGTCTTCTGCACATAAAATGATATGTACACCTGATAGTTGCCCAGCCCTGAAGTCTGTCCTAAAACCCTACATCCCTACCAGAGATCTCCACTATAAAAACAAACAACTGCTAACTGTCTACATTCCAAACAAATGAGCTGGACATTGCCTATACTCTTATGCTACCACCAACCTCTGGAACTTTCTGCCAACAGACATTACTACCATTAAGTGTTTTAACAACTTCAAACACACCCTAAAAAAACATTTTCTTTGTAATCAGACCCACCCCTGCTCTTTCCCTAACAGGTGAACTCCATTCACTCTCTAGGGCCTTTCCTTTCTACAGCTGGAGATCCCTAGACCATGAATTTCATCCACTAACCATTACCATATCAAGCTAAGAAACTTTATGTATTTCTACACCCTTAACTATTCCAATCCTACACCACAATTCTTCTAAGAATATGCTTGCTTCTAATATTCTGACCATCTGCCTGACCCTCACTCTTTACCTTAATCCTACCTGATTTAAAAAAAGTTGTAATCTACCACATTACTTTTATTTAGTATTGCCTATCTAGTACATGTTTTATTATTGTATCTTTCATCACTTTAATGCCTTATTAAAATCACATATGTAACCCCTGGGTAATCCTACTGTATTATTTCTTACATTTTCTAATCCTTTAACTTTACCCTTTCTAACAGCACCTCCTGATGTTCACTTTATTTGACATTCCCTTCTCTCTCTCTCTGTTTACTCACTATTATATTTTTTACTCCATTCTTCATTGAACACTTTTGTAGCTTAGCAAATGGTACCACTTCTCAAGACCACATAATATTTCTTTCTTTATCTCAGCAAAATGTGGATATATTGTAATTGTGACAGCTCACTACATGTAATTCCATTTACAGGTTGTAGTTCTTCTCTGTCATCCAACTGTATTGCAAATCTGATCTTCTGGCTGGTAACTGTCTAAACTTCTTACCCAGTAAAATGTGCATATATATATATATATATATATATATATATATATATATATATATATATATATATTTCCCAGTCAGGTAGTTGGGCATTTGATTCAAAATACTGAGTTCCCCAAAAATCAGGTAAAGTTCTAAAGCAAGTGAAGAGGTTTAACTAAGGCTTCTCTAATACATGACTTTCTGTTACAGCCCTTTAATGTCCTCTCTTGTACTGTTAAGTTAGCAATCCAAGGTGCCCATTTTATGAGAAATGTCCTGCTTTATTTTCCTTAATTTGTTACCTCAGTTTACTCATCAAGTCATTTACTAAACCCTCTAGCTCATTGTCTCTCACTTCCTTATTTTTCCAGTTGTATGTTATACACTTTTTTGGCAATAAAATGAGAGACAGCAACAGATTTCTGTGCCTAAACAACACCACACCCTGTTGCCATCTTAAGAAAAATAGTGCTGAGAGATACACCATTCTTTGTGCATTGACTGTATGACCAGTCTTCCAAATCATTCTTATTAGTAATCACCTGGTGTTAAATGTATTAAACCTCCAACAGATCAAGTTTATATTGGGAGTCATCTTAGTCTGCTACAAAGGAGTATAAAAATATTCGAGAAGGCATCCAAAAATATAACATTTGGGGTAATCTGTTGGTTGCTTCTACAACATACACCCACATCTGCTTATCCAAATGCACATTCAACATCCTTTCCCTGCTGTTCCTCAACCTGTCTTACATGCTCAGCTTCAGAACACTAAGTGCCTTATAAAGCTGGTATGCCAAACACGTTCTAAAATTGCAATCCTCTCTAACCTGCCTTATCATGTCCCCTGATTGTGTTTTCCATAACTCCTCCTGTGTTTACCATCTCAGTGTCTTTCCTACATGGTTCCAAATAGTATGTCTCCTTGCAAGCTTAAATTTGTTTTGGGCCTGTTGCCAGGTCAAAAGGTTGCCCCCATTAGACAACCGATACCAACATTTTAAAGGGAGGGAAATGGGTTAATGGATGCCAAAGTTTCTGTGCTACATGTCCATCTCTTATGTTCCCATCATATCCAGTTGGATAGACCCCTCCCCCTTTAGTTGCCAGGAATGGATTACAAAACAAAACCTGAAGCTCCTTCCTTAAATACTGCAGGATGCCAGGGGCATTTAACAACTGTTCGTTCCCTAACAGCAAATTAAAGCAACCCCCTTCTAAGACCCTTGGCCATATCATTCATCATATCATTCTGGATTGCCTGATAGCATCCATCCATAATTGAAATGCCATTGCCAAAACTACTGAACCCCCCTCCCCCCAGTAAAAATCTAATTCTAGGATTTTCAAACCCCATCCCAACCCAACACAGCTAGAGGGCTACTTTCTCCAAGGTGTTCTATAGAACTGTCCTTTCCAGAAAAAGATTCTCATCCATTGCCTCAATATTTTAAGCTGACCCAGATTAGAGGGATTAGCTAGTGATATCATATTATACAGCAGGAATGATAATACATATCACTTCAAGGTTTGCATGTTTTGACCAAAGTCTAGCATCAAAACCTTCCATTTTAGAAAAAGAGTTTGTCATAATATATTAACTCTAAAGATCTTTCTACAGAGTCTAATATCCTAACTATCAAGAATTTTAATTTATTTGAAACCCTGAAAAATGGGCATGACTTACCTAAACCTTCATTCAGCATCAAATACAAACAAACCACATTTGTTTTAGCAATATTGATTTTATAGCCATAGATTGTGACAAAAGCCTTGTGCCATCCCAAAGACTCTGGGTACATCACTTTCAATATTCAAATGGTTAGACAGAGCATTGTCTGCAAAGATTGAGGCTTTCAGTTCCCTGTCCACCTATGATACACTTTTAAGGAAGATTGTCTAGCTACTTGTGCCAGTGGATGAATGTACAAAGCAAATAACAATGGGACCAATGGGCATCACCTTCTGTCCCACAAAAGAGATTGAGTGGTGGTGATAGCCCTGCTATTACTTTAGTCTTTGAAATAGAACCTTCAGATATCCTATAAAGAAAAGAATTGAAATGAGCCAAAAAAAAAAAACAGATCTATTTAAGACCCCAAATAAACAGTCTGACCTCACGTTGTAAAAGGTCTTCTGGACATGTAAACTGAATGTGACTACTGTGGATATTTTTTCCTATGCATCACTCAGTGCTACCACCAACCTTAAAATATTATTGTAGGTTCCTCAGCTCTTTACAAAGTCGCATTGATCCCCATGGATTCATTTTAGTAGCAAGCTGGCATATTCATAAATTCCTATAATTATGGTTAATTATTGAAACTGGAGTGTTCAAAATCAGGGGTACCTTCCTTCCTTCAGGATAACAGCTATCACTGCCTGTTTCCAGGAATTTCAACATTTGCAAGATGTTGTTCATTAATCTGATCTGTAGATCTTCTATCCTTGAACCCATTATCTATCGAACCTCAATCGTGTCCAGAAGATTTACCAACCACCTGTTCCTTGATCACCTCCCGTAGTTCTTTTCTAGCAATCTTAGCCATAATACTCTGGTCCTGCGTCAGAATTAACCTGCACAAAGTCAGCTTATCAACATAATTGGCTGTTAGCTCTTTGTGTCCTTCCTTTTGGTTTGCAGGAGCATATGGCTGTTATAGTACTCCCGAAAACCTGTGGATATCCAGAGGGATAGTTTCCATCCTCCCAGTCTCTTTATCCTCTGACTTACAAACTATTCTATAAGCTTTTTGTTTATTTATTTGCTATTTGCTCATCTTTTAAGTAGACTAATCTGTTGACCTTTCTCAACCACAACCCAAGCTCAAACAGCAGAAAATAAATGCTGGTCTTTCTAATCAGTTATCCATTAAATGTGTACATAGCTAAACATTAGAACATACTGATACGATTCAAAGCAGATAGGGTAAAAGTAAAAGATGCAGTCAGAGTGCATTGAGAGGAAAAGAAAAATATACAAAATTCAAGCCAACAAATGCATAAAATACAGCAACATTGTACACAACACATACTCCATATACATTACTTACGTAAACTCCTATATAATTGTGAAATATATTAGATGGCATATTAAGGGGCTGAGAATAGATTATTAAATGAGTTCTGCTTTTCATGGTATAGGATGGTAAGTTACCTAACCACTGCCATGGCAGCAGTTATGGATGCATTCAGTTAAGAGATGCTCTTTAAGTGGATCTTTGATGCTTTTAATGATTTGTATTATTCTGGTTTATTTTTGATGTTAACAGGCAGGTGATTCCAGGTAACTGGTCTCAGTCTAGAGAAGGCTATCATACTTACAGCAGTTTTAAATGCAGGGTGTGCTAGACAGACACTGTTGGGATGTTGCCTAAGGTTCAACACATTAGGAGAATTAGTAAAGTGTATCCCTTAATTGACTGCCTCTGGAACATTATTTTATCTTCAAGATATGCCTGCATCTTACATCTCAACGTTCACTCTCTCTCCCTCATCTTTTCAGCATCTGTTTGGGATATGAGTTTTTGCTACAAACTTCTTAGCTCTCTAGCAACTTGTTCATATTGAACTTTTTTATGATCCCTTACTGATTTCAAGCGCTGGATAATACAGTCCTTAATTTCTTGCTTTTAGGTGTTTGCCAAAGACACTTCTGCTAATTCCTCACTAGTATCCATTAATATCCATATTAGCCAAGTTTTAAATTTAACAATTTCCTGTACATATGATGGAAACCAGCAGTGTATCATGTGGTGAGCTCATTTCCTCCCACAGATGGCCAAACGATGGGGTAAAATCAGAGAAACACACAGAACCCCCTTGTGTAGTTTCACTAAATGAATTTCTTATACTAATACATCTGGTCTATTCACAACCACTGCTTATGCCTAGGTGTGTAATAAGTACATCCTAAGTCCAAATCTTCCTTATTAACTAGTTTCTAAGGAACTACCCACATTATGGATCTCAAATAATGTCATAGGAATCTTCACTCTCTACAGAGTTAACCCTTTCCTCCTTGGGCCCCCATGACACTTCATCGGGAGAGACAGTCAAATTCCAGTTGCACGTGTGCATCACAGTGTGTTCTGCAAAGGCTACCATAGTAACTAATGTAATAATTTGTTTGCCATATTTAATGATGGGAGAAATAAAGACATCAGTATCATTTTATTCACACTCCACTATCCCTTAATAGTGATATATCTCCCCTGTTCATAACATATCACGTCTTTTATCTGAAACTGAAAATACTTAATCCAAGCATATTACTTTTCTTTCCTATTTCCCTATGGATAAGAGGAAGTTACACAAAAGACTGCAGTTTGTGAGTTTCCTGCAAGGCTAATACTGCTGGGTTAAATTTCTTCTTGGTCAAAAAGATTCTATTAATTTTCATTTGGCTATGTATGTCATTGACATTCCATGAAAAAATAGACCACACATACATCACTATTTACCATCCTTTTATACTCCCTCACTGTGCTTTAATAAGCTCTGTAGGTATAATCTTGTGTTTCAGTGGACTTTTCAAAAGGAGAGAACTAATACTTAAGCATCCAATTTGAGGAAGTGTCTACTTTTCCCTCAAATAGTATGCCCTTAACAGCCCATATATTTTCAGTGATGTTCTCTCTCATTGTTAGTACAGTTTTTCCTTTAGAAATGTGCTTCTTGTAAAAAATAATAATGGTCATAAACTATATTATAAACTTCAAACATGAACAAAACCAATACTTCTTATGTGGGAGTCACTGTTCCTATATGGCAAGCATCTCCTTGTGTATCTCCAAACTAAGATATCAGCTGTCACATGCTCCAGTGTAATTGAGATACTGCACAAAGGCCTTCTTCCATAATCTGCATTTGGAGAGTTAGCAATTAAATGAAATTTTAACAAGCTCAACACAAATTAACTTTCAGAAATATATGATAAAGCACAAATGATCATGTCTTACCCTTGTAAAGTAATATAGCAAGCATATGTAAATGTTACTAATGTTCACCCTGTAAAACACACTAATAGAAAACACATTTATAAATTGAAATACAAGACCAAACCAGCACTACAAACCGATGAAAAAACAAAAATGCAAGACAAAAGCAGCTAACACACCAGGAAATCTTCAGCTATTCAGCTCTTTAATGAACAAACCATGGTACCACACTGTAAGGTTAAGCGCTTTTCATCTGGTTCAATAACCAGACTTCTTCAGACCATTTTTATAATTTCTTCATTTATAAATTGGATCGGTTTAAAAGGCTGTCCAAATTCCATAAAGCACCATAACTAGTGACCAAAAGAGCAACTAAGTAATCTCTCCAATAAAATACTAGCAGAGTGCCTAAATGCTCCCCATAAAGATTAATAGGTATCAAGGCAGGATTTGAATAAGCATAGTGATATCTGAACACTTCAATTTGTAATAAGTCATTGTCTCTTGGACATTGTAATTGATACCGCCACTTCTGACAGGGATATTTACCTGTTAAGCAGGTGAATCAGCTATTTACATGGCACTCTGTCTTTGGTAGGAAATCGCTGCTATGAACGTAATGAACATTCATTTGAAATAGTAGTTGAATTGGATGATGAATCCAACTGGCCATTCTCTAAAGGCTTTTTCAACACCAGCAAACTGTCCGCAGTTTCAGTGTATCTGGACATATTCCTAACAAAAGCAATTTTAAGCCTGGCATGATACAGGAATTTACACCTTATATGTATCTGATGACATTTTCTTATAACTCAACCCTCTTCATTCATGTAGCAAGTGAAAAGTAATTGATTGCCCCTAGACAACAGTTTTTGCCCTGACTTCTATATCTTCCACAGATTTAATCCTTAAAGGCATAAGTCTCAAAGTAAACTATTAATGGGTGCACATATTCTTCTCTCTACTTCTGTGGATCCCTGGGAGAATTGTGTTCTCTCTCAATTTTAATCTTATGCAGACTCTTGCCAATCAGATCTTGCAAAAATTTAAAGCATTCTCGCTCTAAGACTTGAAAGTAAAATTTTGCCTCCGTAGCTTTTATCCAGGTCTTCAGTTTGACATTCTTATTAATCAGTTGTCAAAGTAAATCATGGTGCCCATTCAACACTGGTTCCATTTCATAAGTTCATAGGTGTAAACTAAGGTAATGACCACTAGGGTCTTTATAGCTGTGCAACCCAAATGTGACCCACACATTTGATTTATATAAGGGATGATTTGCTGATTGCCATCTGTCCAGGGTTGAATTTCCAGTTAAACATACATTGGTCCAAGTTGTGCTTAAATAGGGTAGGGAGGAACTCATGGATGGGGAGCATGTTCTAGGGAATAGGAATTGTCTGAGAAATATATCTGTGCCTCCAATATGTCCTATTTATGCTTCAAGCACAGCGTAGGTCTTTCAGTCTAGTAGTTCTGGTGCTGTTTGTTCTATGGATGTGCAAAAGGCTAATCAAAACAGAGTCCAGGGTTGCCTTGTACACCAGGCAAGATCACCTCTCAGAAGAATGTATGGTACCAAGTAAAGTGCTTTGAAGTGATTGGCATAGGTCCTTGGGTTTACTCCCTCTATCCTTTTTATAAGGAATCTTTGTGCACCTTCCAGTTACTGCATGTGTTTGGTCAGATACAGGTCCATACTGAAAGGGGCATTATACTCAGAGTATGATGAGAGCCATGTACATTGGTACAATGACCACTCTGGACCTAGATGCTATGCCTTCACTTATATGTTGTGCAACACAAAAGGATTTTCTTATTACCTTGGACACATGTTGACCGAAAGCTAGGTTACTGTCTGCATGAGTTCCCAGATCCCTTAAAAGTGAATCAACTTTTAATGGGTTTTATTGATGAAGTAGTTACCCAGGGTGGCTGACGTCCCACAAGCTACTATAATGCATTTCTTGGTATTGAGAGTTAAGCCATGACTTTGGCACAAAGCTTTTATCTGTGTTAGACCTTCCTGAAGGGTATTTTGATTTTGGGGGGATTCGATGACTGCTCTCAGTTTCCAGTCATCTGTGAACTTGGTTAGTCAAAGGCCTTTGGTATTGGCTTTGACATCTGAGAAGTAGTTGGCAAAGAAGAGTGAGCCCAGCACAGATATCTGAGGAACTTCACTGGTGATCGGTGTCTTTGTGGAGATGGCCTCACTGATACTAACCTCTTGGGTCCTTTCTGTGAATCAGCTGGCTATCCAGCATGTTATAAAGGGGTTTTTACCTAGTTCTGTAACTTTGTTGACAATACCTGAGTGAGGTGTTGTATCTAATGTTTAGTCAGATCTAGGTAGGCAGTATTCACCATTTTCCCCTTATCCATTGCTATAGTGACTTTTTCAAAGAAGTCCACCACGTTCAATAAGCAGGATCTTCCTTTGACAGAGCCAAACTGGGATGGATCCAGTGTCTGGAGGTCTTCTATGGCCTTCTTGATAATTTCCTTGGTAATTATTTCCATGGCTTTGTGAATGAGACTAATCAGGCTAATAGGTCTGTAGTTTCCAGGAAGTGCTGAAGATCCTCCCTTTTGATATGGGATGACTACCACAGTCCTCAATTCTCACGGCATAAAGCCTGTTTTAATACAGTAGTTAAATACTTACTCCAGGGGCTCTGCTACTGTTCAGGAGGCATCCTGGGATGTTATTCGGGTCTAATGAGGCTGCATTCTTGGCTTTAGTATGCACAGCTAGTACATTCTCCCTAGTTATAGTTGGAGGGGCTATGTTTGAGGGTATTTCTTGGGGGATGGTGAGATGAGGATAAAGCTGGAGCTAAATTTGTCCACCAGCAGGTTTGCATTATCACCAGACTTGGTGACCATTAACCACCAGCTCAGTGCATTGTTATGTATTGCCCTTGAGGTTCCTTACATAGTAGAAGAAGGCCTTGAGGTTATCTTTCACCTGGGAGGCTATCTTAACATCAAAGATGGCTTTATTTGACTTAATTACTCCTCTTAGTTACCTATTTACTTTGATAAGAACATTTTTATCTTAATGGGAATTACCCTTCCTGATTGTTGCAGTGTTTTTTTCCTTTAGTTGTATATTCTGTTTAGTTTGGGATGACCCCAGGGCGGTTTATTTCTTGGGCCAGTTCTAGGCTTACTTGTGGTAGGTACAGCAGTCTCCATGCAACCACTAACATGGTTGTACAGAGTTTGTGAGAGCAACATAGCATAGGTCACTGTGTTCAAGGGGTTTGGAGGGGCACTGAATTTTGACAAACCATCACTTAATAAAAGGTAATTTGCCTTGGAATAATTTTTAACTATAGCTGGCTTTACTAGGATTACAGATTTTATTTTGGTTTCAAAGGAGACAGCTTTATGGTTGGACCTTACCAGGGAAGACAAGATATTGGGGGTGGGGTGGGGGGGGGGTGCAGCATTCTCCCATATATGTGAGTATGAGGTCCAATATGTTGGAGCCTATAGTGGACACAGTCAGTATTTGTTCAACATTCTCCATATTTTTTTTCATCTGTTTTGATAATATTAGTTTGAAGGGTACACTTTATTGCTTTCATTATCTTAAATATTGTCTGTAGAGAAACCTCTGGCTCTTCATTGCTTAAGGCTGGTATATCATTACCTGAAGACACTACTTCAACCATAATAGTTCATAGATGGGTACTAAGCTATCTGCCCTTGTGAAACATTTTAAGCCTTGCCAACTTCTTCATGAGAGTCAAACCCTGTACCTCTTGAATGTAAGGTAAACACCTTAACCATTATGCCATACTCCAACTCCCAACCCAATACTGGACCATTGCTCAAAATTTTAAAGTTGGCAAGATTTTTCTGCAATGCTTTTTACTGTCCCTCCTGCCTTTTTCTGACATATGTAAAGAAAAGAAAGAACACATATTTGTGTTTATTACTACTTTGTAATAAACTGTCACAGCTAATGTTGTTGTTGTCTTTCGGCTTTTCCCGGTTAGGGGTTGCCACAGTGGAACTCCGGTCCGCTAATGATTGGCAGTAGATTTTCACGGTGCCGAGTTGCCAGCTCAATGCCCAACCTTCAATGAAGACACGCCCATTCATGCATGTCTTTTGGAACGCCACTCGACCCGCAGACTCCACACAGAAGGCACTCCCCACACACTAGCTGAGAATCAAACGGGAGAACCTCTTGCTGTGAGGCCCACAGCTAATCCATCTGATTATTATTTACACATTTATTCTGTTGGTCAAGTGGAATGAGGAAACCTCTTGTTTTCACCCGGATCTCCAAACTGAAACTCTCAAAATGGCTTCAGTTTTTTGAAAAAGTTCTACTGTATACAGATGTCAGAGTATCTGTTGCATATAATCCACTTTTAGAAAACTGTGTAATCTTATGGCGTAGTGGTGCAGTGGTAGCGCTGTCACCTCGTAGCAAGAGATTCTCTGGTTCAGTTCTCAGCTGGGGTGCCTTCTATGCAGAATCTGCATGTCCTCCCTTTGTTCATGTGTGTTTCCTCCCATGTTACAAAGACATGCATCTGGGGCATTTCTCCCTGAGCCTCTGCTAAAAACTGGCTTTGTTCCAAGTCAGACTTTCCCGTTAAATAAATAAAATCTTCTTCACTTCAATTATTGCCATGTATTCTCTACGAGAAGCTGGGTTTCTTTAAGGCATGAATTTATATTTATTGTTTTGTTATGACTGCAGTTTTAATCAGTCATGGATTCATTCTACCTGTTTAACTCAATTCAGGGCCGCAGGGGATCTAGAGCCTATTTCAGCACTCATTGGTCAGAAGGCAATGAAACTTTTGCTGGAAGTGGTGCAGCCCAATCACAGCCATGCGTGCACATGTGTGTGTTTGTCTGTGTAAATATACATATACATGAGAGAGATAAAACTGGTCAAATCCGTGTTTGGTCGACAGCTGTTTAGTTAATAAAATTTGGTTGACTAAGCAGAATATTGACAGGAGTGTGAGATTACAGAGTTTTTGGGGTTGGGGAGTGTACCATTTCCCTGATATTGTGTGATCAGACTTAGTATGTATAATTAGCCAGGGGAGCGGGTTGCCAGGGTCACTGGCCTCCCCATCAGTGTTCAGATCACATCAACATCAAGGAGATGAGGGCTCTCATTTTAGTTCTTAAGGCTTTTCATTCCCTCTGCCTTCCAGGGGCCCCTCAAAGTTTTCATAGACAATACCAAAGTGATGTGATATGTAAACAATTCGTGGCGGAGGGGCATGGTCCTACCTTCTTTACAGGCTTACTCTTCAGGTCTCAGAACTAGCTGTCCAGTATCATATGTCTCTTTAGGCTATATACATTCTTTCAGAGCAAAATACAGTATCAGACTCATTGAGCAGGTCCAGCACACAGGATCATGAACGGATGCTTCTCAGAGATCTGTTTCTGGACATTGTCCATTGGTGGGGTATCCTCGGGTAGATCTTTTTGCTTTGCTTCTGAACAGCCAACTTTCCCACTTCTATTCCAGAGTCCAAAGTCCTCTGGCTTTGAAGGTGAATGCCCTATCTTTTCCTTGGAAGTGGATGTTTATCTATGCCTTAACTTCCATTCCCCTGATTACAAAGGTCCTGCACAAGATCAAGCAAGACTCCCCCAAAATTTTGCTGGTGACTCCCTTTTGGCCCACACAGCATCAGTTCCCCCTTATTTTTCACTTAGCCAGGGACAATCAGCACAGTAACCTCCCCGAGTGGACCTTCTTACATATGACAAAGGGATCCCTTATCCATCCTCACTTGTCCTCTCTTCAGTTGACGCAGTGGGTGATAGGGTTTGATCCATTTTAAGCACCTCTTTTCTGAGGGCATGCTTCTGGTTTTGCAGGAGGGCAAGAAACCCACTGTCAGGAAATTATATTTATCCAAATGGAAGAGATTTTCTGTCTGATGCGTCTCGTAATTAGGATTCCTTTTCGGTGAGATGCCTCTGGTTCTATTTTGTGTGAAATGCTCCCTGCTGGGTTAGCATATTCTTCAGTTAAAGCTCACCGCTCAGCTATTTCTGCTTGCCTGACTTCTCCTCTAGACTCTGGGTTTGAGGTCAAACAATTTCTTAAAGGCATCCATACTTCTCAACTGTACAGATTCTTGCCTCATATTTTTGGTCTGTTTTTCATAAAAGTTGTGGTTTTCTGGAAAATTAGTGGAAAATCATTAAAGACTGATGTTAAAAAATAATGACAGACATTTAAGTTTCAGACTTCATATCCTTTGGAAAATTCATTCCAATGCAAAACCTGTTATTCTATCAACTTTCTAAGTTTGTAAGAGCAGTATTTAAAAATCGTCCCTATTTTTGGGCCTTTGTCCCACTTTAATTTATGGCTTTGTCCAGATTTCGTTCTCTAATAGGCTGAGAGGTATGAAGGCATCCTTCATATGAGACTTTCCAGGAAGCCTATTCCATCATCTTGGGAACTCAGTCTTGTTCATGAAAAATTGGCTGAGGTTCCATTTGAGCCTGCAGCTTCAGCTGCTTGCAACATTGTACTTGGAAGACTCTTCTTCTCTTGGCTATTACTTCAGCGAAGAAAGTACCTGAGCTTCGTGCTCTTATGGCTGTCCCTCTTTTCTAGTTCTTCACAGGGACAGGGTGTCACTTCACACAAATCCTTCTTTTATGCCTAAGGTGTCAATGAGCTGTCTCTTAATCACTCTGTTAATGCACCATCCTTTTTTCCTTCTCCACACTCTGCTGGTGATTAGATTCTTCACACTTTGGATTTGATAGGCAGCTCAGATATTATTTGGATAAGACTAAGGCCGTTTGCAAATCTAAACAATGTTTTTGTTTCCTTTTAACTCAGGTCGTTGGGTTTGGCAGTTTCTAAACAAACCATCTCTTCCTGGATTTTTAAGGCCATTTCCCTTTGTTATTCCTTTCATGGTGAATGCCATCTTCTATAACAGCTCACTCTACCTGGGATGTTGCTTCTTCTGATGCCTTTGTCAAAGGACTGGATACCAATTCCATCCTTGAGGCTGCTACTTGGATCTCTGTCCATAACTTCACTAAGAATTACAAGCTGCATATTTTTTCCATAGCAAGAGCTGGCTTTGCCCGGGCTATCCTGTGTGGCTTTCTAGAGAGTTCTTCCATGCTTTCCTCTTCCCAGGTTACTTCTTGAGGTTTATACTCTCCATGATGTAAGGAATACTGCAATAGTGATATGGAAGGACATACTGCAGTTGTGTAAAATCTTACCACCGCACTAGATGTCCTTCTATTCACTGTCGCAGTATTCACTCCCTCTTCCTCCTTCTGCTGTGCCCTTTTTCTCTCATTTGCTTGTCCAGAGAATCTTCTTTTTTCATCCTTCTGGATGCACATGTTCTTCCTGATCCCTAGGGACATTCTGTTCCTCCTGGGGCTTTTCACTTCTGAAGTATATATATCGTATGTCACCTTTATGACGTACAGCTTGTATGGGGACCATACATGTGATGTATGACATCTATAAATTGTAAAGGCTTTGGTACATTGACCAGGCATTGGGCTATTCCTGACAGGAGATCCCTTATGTAAGGAATACTGCAACAATGAAAAGAAGGACATCTGCTGTTATGATAAGATTTTACACAACCATACTTTCTACTCGTGAAAGTGCAGTGAGGCTGACACTAAACTGACACTAGCATCTGCACACAGAATAAGCTTTTAGGTAACCCTGTCTGTACAGAACTGCAATGTTTGTACATTTCTACTGTGTCCACTAAAGAAATCCTTACATTTTTGTTCCCCAAGGCATGCAACCCAACCCTCCCCCTGAAAGAGATGCAAGTGGGCTTGGCCCTTCATTTCTGTCCTGTCCATGCCAGCTCTAACAGATTCCAGGCTACTAAGTGAACTCTGGTCTTCTGGATTTTACAAAAATTATCTCCATCTATGTCACTGCAGCTGGACAGACTAAATTTTGAGGGTTCCTGTTATTTCCTTAAGACATACGGAGCATAAGTTGGAGTGTGTGAGCCACTGTGGATTGTATTTCCCCTTATTCGGTGCAAATACTTCCACGAGTCTCCTGTGAATTTAGGCTACAGGCCTAATGGGATTAACCTGGTTGGAAAAACATAAAGTAAAATACTCGGAAACTATATTATAGAAAGACAGACTGTTACTAAGTCTTGCCCTGGGTTTCCTGTTATAAATAATTGTTCCCAGTTAGTTATTTTGACCATAACTAGTGCTGCTTGTCATTATTTGTGGCTAGTTATTTCACTTTACTATTGACCACCTACACTGTGAGTCCTCGTTAACCTATTTATTTTCTCTGCTAAAAGAGCACAACTATCTGAAGAGTCAAAAGCATGACTTCCCTCCCGAGTCAAAAGCATGACTTCCCTCCCCTCCTCCTCCTCTGTCTCTGGCGATACGTTCTTAACTCGAATGGTTAGATCTTCTTTGACCAGCAAAAACAGGCCTGATGAGAGGAGATACTTGTCTCATACCCCTTTGATTCAAAACCTAAATTATTTTTTTCCCTTTTCTTTTTAAAGAAACTTCCTGTGAAGTAAGCTAACCACATTAACTTGTATTAGATTAAAAATGTTTGCAAATAATTGTTTAAAAGATAAAAGTTAAAGCAGTTCTCTGTACTTGCTTTTCAGTAAAGTATGTGTAAGAAAGTGTAGAAATTGTTATATAATTGCATTTGTCTCTGTGAAAACATATTGCATTTTAAAAGTAAAGCGAAATCTCACTCCACAAATGTGTACACTGTTTTGAGGATATTTGTTGCAGATGTTGACATAGGTTGCATGATGATGTCATATTAGGATACTTGTTCGCTGAAACCTTTCCTCTTCCCATTTTGAACATGATTTTGGAAACAGTTTTTTTTATAAAATTCACCTAAAAACCACAGGAAATGCTACATGGGCTCGTATGATGTTACAGATTACAGGAGTTGCTGTAATTTGTGTAATGGATCTGCATTCTGAAGACAGAGCTGAGACTGTTTTGTATTGTCTGTAAGGATTCTAAAATGTCTATTTTGGTCATAAAATATATTGACTGTGAGAGCACAGTATATATCTTGGCCAGAAATATATATCTTTTTGTGAACATTATCTTTTTTTAATATTTATTTTCAATTCCTTATCCAATTGTTATACTTCTTGGATAGTTATATGTAAATGAACTGCATTATTTATTTTTATTTTTTTTGCAAATGTAGATCTTTATATTTCAGTTTTGAATGTTTGTGACTGGTGGTTTATTTATTAGCTTAGAGATGTATGCATTTTAAACAGTGTACCTACAGCTGTGTGTTGCCTGCTTATTTAAAGGCAACTGTTCAGCATTAATTGCTAATATTTAAATATGAAAAAGTTGAGTTATTTTAAAGGCAATCAATATGGTGTGTTCTTGTTTTATTAATTTTGTCTGACTAGTGGTAATAATATTTAAAAGTTTGGAAAAATAGGATATTAGTGATGGAGAGTTACCACTTACCCGTCATTCTGAAAAAAAAAAAATCTTTGTGAATATGTGTATAAAATAATTTTGGACAACTAAGATGTATGTAAATTAAAATTTCCCAAGTTTTAAAATAGATCAGGTTAAAATTTTAGGGTTATGAGAGTAAAAAAAAAAGAGGCTGAGACAGAGAGATGAAATTTTTGTTCTGATGTTTCATCTCAATCAATGCAATCCTGCTATGTCTTAACACGTCTTCCTTTTCCCCTAAATAATGCTGAAAAGCATATGCAAATCTCAGCACAAATGCATATCTTAACATGTCTTAGCTGTGAGTTCCTTACTTTCACTTGTGTAAAAATAATATGAATATGTTTATGTGTGTCAGTATACATGAGTATCTGTGGGACAGTGTAAATCACTCCCAGTAGATTGAAATGCTCTGTATATTATTAAAATTGCAATTATACATAATAACTTAATATGTGTTGCTGCATTTCCCAATTCTAAGTTACAGAAACAGTATCTCACTGATTATTTATGCATTTAAACATGTCATTGTATAAGGTACATGCCATTAGCTAAAAGAGCAGAGCAACATTTAAAAAGTATGTGGAATATGCAAGCATGTCAAGGAGTCATGATTTTAGTTCACAAACGTTAGTATTTTTTCATGTGACTCTTCTGGATTCTTGTTTCGTAATAACAAAAAATATATATATTAGACCAGTGATGGTGAACCTATAACTTGCATGTCAAAGATGACACACCACAACATTTTGGGTGATACACTAGCATTCACCAATACCCGAGTTACCAAAGAAACTGAATGAACAAGAATACAAGAAATATGTGGCCCTGCACTTATCTATTAAAACTCAGCAACAAAAAAGTCATTAATTGATATTAATCAAATTAAATGCAATGTGTTCCATATTTTTTCAGTTCAATTCAACATTACTGTTAAAAGTAGGGTAATTTTTTGGTGCACTGTTTTAAGCCCAATTATCAGTGCGCATATCGTTTTCTCTATTGTAAGTAACTGATTTTTCTTTTACTTTTTCAAATGCATAGCAGCACACATGATTGGACAGTATTTTTTTAAATAAATAAATATGTAAAGAATTGTTTCTCTTTTGTTCGTGTGTGTGTGTGTGGGGGGGGGGGGTGACATGCCAGCAGAGTCAAGACAGGCATTTTCTGAATTTCTGACATGCCGAGCCCAAAAGGTTTGCCATCACTGTATTAGACTGTAGAAGACTGTGTGCACCAACAAAACAGCTAGAAACTTACTCTCTTTGTTTTCAGATGTTTCCAGCATGCATATATAGACATCTGTGAGAAAGTTGAAATAAGAAAATCATGTTGGAGGCACTTCACTCTGCTTCATAATTTTTTTTAAACTAAAGTGGCAATGTTTGAGATTATTATATCTATTGTGTCAAGTAAATATGTAGTCTGATAAATGCTAGATATATTTATAATGGTACAACCAAGGAAAAAAGATTATCCTACTTTACTGTAGTAAGTTCAGTAAGAGTAAAATGCATATCTAATTATACATGTAGACTAGTAAGTAGCCAAGGTCAGCCTACTTTTTAGTCTGCTACAAATCTTAGTGTTTAAAAATCATAATATAATATGCAAGTACTTCAAACTGCTCAATGTATTTAACAAACCATTTGTGTTAATACCTTTGTGCATTTTCTTAGTGGCTCGGTTGTTGTTGTGTCTTTCGGCTTTTCCCGGTTAGGGGTTGCCACAGCGGAACTCCGGTCCGCTAATGATTGGCAGTAGATTTTTACGTGCCGAGTTGCTGGCCCTGACGCACAACCTTCAACGAAGGTATGCCCATTCACGCATGTCTCCACACAGAAGACGCTCTAGCTGAGAATCGAACAGGACAACGTCTTACTGTGAGGCAACAACACTACCGCATCACCACCACCGCAGTTCTTAGTGGCTTGGTTAATATGCATAATTAGTATTTCTAGGCTTAGATAATGTATCAGCACAGTTTTGTTGCATATAGATATTGTGTGACATGGTTTGCAATTAGTAATGTAAACATGAATAAATATTAGTAATATTCAACATTTACAGGTGTCACAAGACCCCCCCCCCCAAAAAAAAAATGGTTGCATTTCATTGTTACACTGTTTAGTTCTTTATTCCTAATAAGTTCATAAGACCACAGCCAATTCATCCTATCGGACCAATAAGGCAGTGACCACAAAAATAAGCTAAATTTAGCACTTTCATCCAAAACATATAATAAATGAAATTCTTCAAAACATAGTAAAGTACGCTGGTGGTGGAAGAAGGGAGGGACTACCGTATTTCTTCGTAAATAAGTCCTACCCAGAGAATAAGGCCTAGCATGGTTTTCCAAGGTGGTCATGATATAAGCTCCAGTTAAGATTGTCAACAACACATGACGGATGTGTTGAATTATAAAATAATATTATTGACACCCGTTGACTGAGGGTATCATACTCTGCTCGCCATTTTCGGACCATACGGACACCTAACTTCTTCTCTTTGCAGAAAGTCATTAAGATTCTTTCCCTGGGAGTCCTCCACAATTCTTACTGTAACCCTAATCATCACTCACACTTGACAGTTGAGATTCTTGGCTCATAAACACCGGCAGGTGTACTTTGTGCGGTCAAAGTACAGACAGAGTGCGTAAAGGTGAGCACTTGACAATGAACGGCTGTGGTTGTGTCTTCTTAACCATCATAGCCGGCCTTAGGCATAGGCCAACTAGGCAGCCGCCTAGGGTGCTGTTCTAGCAGGGACGCTTTTCCAGTATTTATTTAGTGTAGGTAGACCAGGATGGGGGCACCATGTGTTGTGGAGGGGGGTGCTGTGGAGCCCTTTTGCTGCCTATCTCCAGACTCTTGATATTGCAATAAACAAGCCATTCAAGGACCATTTGCGCATGGATCTCAATGACTACACTGAAAATAGAATGGAGAGAAATCAGCATGGAAACTTTGTGAAGCCTAGCCTGCAAAAGGTCATGACTTGGGTGAAAAATTCATGGGATAAAATCACTGACAGCTGTGTTGCCAATGCACTACGAGCAGGCTACTTGGACAAGCAGTGCTCATTTAAGGAGAGCTCTATTGCTAGACATGATAGACTGGGGCCAATGGTTCTACAGGAAATGGAGTCGCAAGAAATTCAGGCTGGAATTCGGGGTTTGGAGACTTATGACAATGTTCCAGAAGAAGATGACATGACTGTATTTGAATATCTTTTCCATTATCAGGGCTACTGAATGGATTGCTTCTGCTTTCAGTTTTATTCCCCTCCTCCAGTACACATGTATTGAGATTTTTCTGCACTTTCAGTTAAGCATGAAATATTGCACTGTGAAAGCCAAGGTGTAGATATTCTAAAGTTGAAATGTTTGTTGCACTGTTTATGTAGCATTCTCACACAACTGTTAACGCGTTACTTAGAACTGTTGCCCAATAACAGAAATGTACCAAATAAATGTCAATATGTGTACATGAATGTGTCAATTTTTGTACATGAATAAATGTCGATTTGTGTACATGAATAAATGAATACATGTAGATTGTTGTATGGGGGGGGGGGTAAATAAGGCATCCCCTGATAATAAGCCCTAATGTGTATTTTGGCAGGGGAAAGAGTATAAGACCCGGTCTTATTTTCAGGGAAATACAGTAGTTCAGCCTGAGTTAGTGCAGGAGCAGAGCCATGTTTTATTTAGGTAGTTGTTTAATAGTTGTTTCAAGTTGGGGAGGTTAGAGGTTGATCTAATTTGCAAAGAGATAGAATTCCATTTTTAGTGACAGAGTAAGAATAGAGACTTTGACCTTTGAAAGATATAGGTTCATAGCTGTATACTAGGCTAACGATGACTAGGGTCTTTTATATGCCTAGTTGTGCAACCCAAATGTGTCCCACAAGTTATATGTTTTAGATATTTATATAGGAGTGATTATTGGTTATGACATGATTTACTGACTGCTTCTGTCCATCAGAGCGTAAGTGCCAGAGCAGGGGAGAATTTTTGATTTCCCATAGTGGTTCAAGTTACGCTTAAATAGGGTTAGGGAGGGATTTTGTTTCACATGGATATGGAGCATGTTCCAGAAAAAAAGGAATTCTGTGAGATACATATCCGTCTCCTCAATATGTCTTATTTATGTTGCAAGCAAAATGTAAGTGTTTAGATTTAGTGGTTCTGATGTTGTTTGTTATGCAGATATGCAAAAGTTTCATAAGAGCAGGGTCCAGGGATGCCTTATATGCCAGGCATGGATCCCAACTCAGCAGTCTGTAGGAGACCAAATATAGTGATAGGGCTTTGAGACGATCCGTATAGGACATTGTGTTTATGCCCTGTATCCTTTTTGTAAGGAACCTTTGCGGATGTTCCAGTTGCTGCATGTGTCCGATCAGGTGCATACCGAAGGGGCATTATACTCAATGATGGGTCTGATGAGGGCCGAGTGTAGTGGTACAATGACTTCACTGGACCTCACTGCCATGCAGTTACATTTATGTTGGACAACATGGAATGAACACTGCCAATGGTGATAAAAACCATCCCGCACACTTATGATACTGTTGCTTTATTTTATCTATACATTTTAATGCCTAAATGTCACTTAGAGAGTACATATTTTTTATTTTCTTGGTTAGAAGAGGTATAACTTGTTTTACATATTCAGTAATCTTTCTACATATTATAAGTTCAAAGGTACCTACTAAACTATTGATATGTGAATCTTCAGAAGCCTACACTTACATTCCAGTGGTAGCTTCTAGCCCTTATATTTTATGTACAGATAACTCAAGAGTTGGGCAGAACAAGGAAATATTAGAGCATTTACTTGTTGCCCCTACCTACAAGGGACATAGTGGAAGTGTGGAAGAAGGGAGGGACTACCGTATTTCTTCGTAAATAAGTCCTACCCAGAGAATAAGGCCTAGCATGGTTTTCCAAGGTGGTCATGATATAAGCTCCAGTTAAGATTGTCAACAACACATGACGGATGTGTTGAATTATAAAATAATATTATTGACACCCGTTGACTGAGGGTATCATACTCTGCTCGCCATTTTCGGACCATACGGACACCTAACTTCTTCTCTTTGCAGAAAGTCATTAAGATTCTTTCCCTGGGAGTCCTCCACAATTCTTACTGTAACCCTAATCATCACTCACACTTGACAGTTGAGATTCTTGGCTCATAAAAACCGGCAGGTGTACTTTGTGCGGTCAAAGTACAGACAGAGTGCGTAAAGGTGAGCACTTGACAATGAACGGCTGTGGTTGTGTCTTCTTAACCATCATAGCCGGCCTTAGGCATAGGCCAACTAGGCAGCCGCCTAGGGTGCTGTTCTAGCAGGGACGCTTTTCCAGTATTTATTTAGTGTAGGTAGACCAGGATGGGGGCACCATGTGTTGTGGAGGGGGGTGCTGTGGAGCCCTTTTGCTGCCTATCTCCAGACTCTTGATATTGCAATAAACAAGCCATTCAAGGACCATTTGCGCATGGATCTCAATGACTACACTGAAAATAGAATGGAGAGAAATCAGCATGGAAACTTTGTGAAGCCTAGCCTGCAAAAGGTCATGACTTGGGTGAAAAATTCATGGGATAAAATCACTGACAGCTGTGTTGCCAATGCACTACGAGCAGGCTACTTGGACAAGCAGTGCTCATTTAAGGAGAGCTCTATTGCTAGACATGATAGACTGGGGCCAATGGTTCTACAGGAAATGGAGTCGCAAGAAATTCAGGCTGGAATTCGGGGTTTGGAGACTTATGACAATGTTCCAGAAGAAGATGACATGACTGTATTTGAATATCTTTTCCATTATCAGGGCAACTGAATGGATTGCTTCTGCTTTCAGTTTTATTCCCCTCCTCCAGTACACATGTATTGAGATTTTTCTGCACTTTCAGTTAAGCATGAAATATTGCACTGTGAAAGCCAAGGTGTAGATATTCTAAAGTTGAAATGTTTGTTGCACTGTTTATGTAGCATTCTCACACAACTGTTAACGCGTTACTTAGAACTGTTGCCCAATAACAGAAATGTACCAAATAAATGTCAATATGTGTACATGAATGTGTCAATTTTTGTACATGAATAAATGTCGATTTGTGTACATGAATAAATGAATACATGTAGATTGTTGTATGGGGGGGGGGGTAAATAAGGCATCCCCTGATAATAAGCCCTAATGTGTATTTTGGCAGGGGAAAGAGTATAAGACCCGGTCTTATTTTCAGGGAAATACAGTAGTTCAGCCTGAGTTAGTGCAGGAGCAGAGCCATGTTTTATTTAGGTAGTTGTTTAATAGTTGTTTCAAGTTGGGGAGGTTAGAGGTTGATCTAATTTGCAAAGAGATAGAATTCCATTTTTAGTGACAGAGTAAGAATAGAGACTTTGACCTTTGAAAGATATAGGTTCATAGCTGTATACTAGGCTAACGATGACTAGGGTCTTTTATATGCCTAGTTGTGCAACCCAAATGTGTCCCACAAGTTATATGTTTTAGATATTTATATAGGAGTGATTATTGGTTATGACATGATTTACTGACTGCTTCTGTCCATCAGAGCGTAAGTGCCAGAGCAGGGGAGAATTTTTGATTTCCCATAGTGGTTCAAGTTACGCTTAAATAGGGTTAGGGAGGGATTTTGTTTCACATGGATATGGAGCATGTTCCAGAAAAAAAGGAATTCTGTGAGATACATATCCGTCTCCTCAATATGTCTTATTTATGTTGCAAGCAAAATGTAAGTGTTTAGATTTAGTGGTTCTGATGTTGTTTGTTATGCAGATATGCAAAAGTTTCATAAGAGCAGGGTCCAGGGATGCCTTATATGCCAGGCATGGATCCCAACTCAGCAGTCTGTAGGAGACCAAATATAGTGATAGGGCTTTGAGACGATCCGTATAGGACATTGTGTTTATGCCCTGTATCCTTTTTGTAAGGAACCTGCGGATGTTCCAGTTGCTGCATGTGTCCGATCAGGTGCATACCGAAGGGGCATTATACTCAATGATGGGTCTGATGAGGGCCGAGTGTAGTGGTACAATGACTTCACTGGACCTCACTGCCATGCAGTTACATTTATGTTGGACAACATGGAATGAACACTGCCAATGGTGATAAAAACCATCCCGCACACTTATGATACTGTTGCTTTATTTTATCTATACATTTTAATGCCTAAATGTCACTTAGAGAGTACATATTTTTTATTTTCTTGGTTAGAAGAGGTATAACTTGTTTTACATATTCAGTAATCTTTCTACATATTATAAGTTCAAAGGTACCTACTAAACTATTGATATGTGAATCTTCAGAAGCCTACACTTACATTCCAGTGGTAGCTTCTAGCCCTTATATTTTATGTACAGATAACTCAAGAGTTGGGCAGAACAAGGAAATATTAGAGCATTTACTTGTTGCCCCTACCTACAAGGGACATAGGTGTTAAATCAGGGGTGAATTTTTAATTTGCCTTCCAGTGATTATACCCCTTTAGATATAAGTTGTCCAAAGAAAAAGGACTTTCTTAAAATAGTGGCTACATGGTTATCAAATTACAATTCATTATCAGTATAGGTTCTTCAGATCTCTGACTATGAGAAAAATGTTCAGAGGTGTGTTGTTAGTGTGATAGTTACAAAGAAAGTCATGCTTGCCTAAAGGATACAATTATACCTTTCTTGACATTTACTTTTAGTCGATTTTTTTGATACCAACAATTGGTTTGGGAAAGGCCTTGGAGGATTTTCGTGATCTCTGGAGAGTTTATAAAGTCACCAAGTAGACAGTCATCTGCAAACCTGGTCAGCCATAAATGTTTAATATTTGCTTTGGCCACTGAGAAGTAAATGCTACAGAGGACAGGCCCAAGGACTGAACCCAGGGATATACCAATTGGGACAAAATTTTGGAGGAGGTAGAGCTGCACACATTAATTTCCTGGATTCCTTTTGTAAGCCAATTTGCTATCCAGTGAGTTATATTATATTTTAATTAGATGTTGCAGTTTTCTTCAAGCACCTCCATATTTCACTGTCAGTATTCACAGTATTTGATTCTTGCTATTTTTCCTTACATATGCAGTCAGGGTTTATGTGAATGAGCTTCACCTTTCTTTTACAGATGTATTTATTTATAATAATATAGTTTTATAGCTTGAGAAATGGTGAATAGCAAAACAGGTATCCATTATGCTACCCCAACAAAAACAAGATCCCGTCTAGTTTTATTTTTGTTTATTTATTTTATTTTACATTTGTTGACCGGGCTAGTCTAATTGGATATCTGTCCATTTTCAGTAGAGGCCCGAGGAGAAAAGCTCCGAGACAATAACAAGGACAGAAAAAAAGAAACATTTATACAAATAATCCGCAAAAAAATAGCAATTTACAAAAAAAAAATAATTGTATAGTCCCCAAGGAAAAAAGTTAAATACGAGAATAATTACATGAGCAAACAATTGATTGCCAGCAAAAAATAATTTTTTTTTTTTTTTTTTTTTGACAGCCAAAAAAAGAAAAAAAAGTTCTAGTTCAGTTTCAGTAAGCAAAAAAAATACAAAATAAAAATAGCATAATGGGGAGATACAAAAAAGAGTGCAAGAAGTATTTAAACATGCTATATATAGAAGGTAGAGGAGTTTCAGCAAAAGAAATCAAGTTTGAGAGTTAGAGTTAGAAAGAGGAGAAATAAGTATCAGTCAGGCTGAGAGCAGGGCAAAGCCATTTGGTTTTAATGAAGTTTTTCAGCTGATTCTTGAAAAGGTTGGTGGAAGTAAGGGATGTGATCTCAGTTGGAAGTTTGTTCCAGGAATTGCCAACTGCATTTGAGAATAGGCAGTCTCCAGCTTTGTTAAAGGATTTGGTAGTGGCAACTTGTAGTTTGTTAGCTGATCTTAGGGTAGGAAGGTTTTTATAAGAATTTACTAGGTTACATAGTATGGGAGTGTTTGAAGGATGATGTAAAATCTTGTGAATAAAAACGAGTTGCTGGTAAACTAGTTGGTTTTGTACTTCCAGCCATTCGAGATGTTTAAGGTTAAGGCAGTGGTGAGTACGGAAGGGGGCACCGGTGGCAAATTTAGCTATGTTGTTGTAGGTGGTTGCTAGTTTATTTAGATTAGTTTTGGATAGGTTGGTATATATAGGTGAGGCATAGAGTAGGGTGGAAATAAGGTGGGTCTGGGAAATAGAGATCTTTGCTGACTCTGTAAGAAATGGTCTGATTCTGTAGAGGAATCCAAGTTTTCTATTTACTGATTTAATACTAGCGTTAATATGTGAATCAAAGGTGAGATGGTTATCTATTATACCATGATCCCCCCAAAACGTGCACGCTGATTGGCCAGCGTGCCCGTTGTAAATCGAGTTATACTAATGGAAAAAGGTCCGGTCCCCCGGACTTTTTTCCATTAGTATAACTCTACTGTCTCGCTATGTTAAATGGGTTTAACATAGCGAGACAGCTTTAAAATAAGCAACGGAGATCTCCGTTGCTTATTTTAAAGCTGTCTCGCTATGTTAAACCCATTTAACATAGCAGACAATGTTAAAAGCAACGGAGAAAGCAAGATCTCCGTTGCTTTTTAGTCTCGCTATGTTAAATGAGTTTAACATAGCGAGACAGTTTTAAAATAAGCAACGGAGATGTCCGTTGCTTATTTTAAAACTGTCTCGCTATGTTAAACTCATTTAACATAGGGAGACACTAAAAAAAAAAGCAACGGAGATCTTGCTTTCTCCGTTGCTTTTGCCCACAGCTCTACTGCCGCGGATGCCAGGCATCTGCGGAAGGGCAGTAAACAGGCATTATACTATGCCATTATTTAAGAAAAGGAATAGTTTCTTTTCTTAAATAATATCATGGTATAATAGCAATAACCCACTTCTGGGTGTGGGTAATGCTAAATTTACCCACGGTTGGCTTTGTTTGGTCCCTCGGGCTTCGCCCTCGGGACCAAACCACGCCAACCGTGGGTAAATTTAGCATTACCCACACCCAGGCGTGGGTTATTGCTATATTAATACACCGAGGAGTTTGGTGGTGGTTTCAGGGGCTATTACTGTGCCATTGTTTGATTTTACTGTGAGATTGATAGAGGGGGATTTCTGTGTGGGAGTAAATAGCAGTAATTTTAGTTGATTGGATGGTCAGTCATTGATGGGGAGAGGGCTGTTTATCATCGGGAGGATAATTGTGTTAGTACTTAAATGTATTTTGATAATAACTTTAGGTATGAAATGTATCATTTTGTAAGCTACATGGTTATTTTTATGCAGCTATACTAGTACAAATAGGTCACGATAAGAAAAAAATGGTAAATGGAATGCCTCTTGAGACCAAAAACTTGAGTAAATACAATGACCTTTAAATCATGAATGTTCAAGATGAATCCCATCCCCACAGTCTTGTCACTAGGCATGAATTGTAACATGTGCTGGGACAACCTCTTAGATTCCAGGTGGTATTTTATGAGGAACTAGCATGGACGGACTGCAGGTCCAAGGCATCTGAGAATTCTTAAAAAAAAATAAAATAAAAAAGTAAAACAAAAAATAATAATAAGAAGAAAACTAATAATGCTACCATACCAAAGACAGCAGTTCATGTTGTTTTAATTGCTGCCATTTTTTGGTAGCATGGTAGTACAACCCTCAGTATAATTACCTTCTGTGAAGGCTGCCAGCCTAGCCAGATAGAATTTTCTAGATAATTCTATCATTTGTAAATATTGTCACACCTTCTACAGCTTTTTTCCTGGATCTCTTATCCATTGGAGTGCCTTCTGTCAAGAATTTGCATTTTCTGCCTTTTGAGAGATAGATTAATATTGACAATGTTTTTATCAGTAATTGTGTCTATGTGTCTCTGAGCCTGTTTGCATGCTGGTGTGTGGGTGTATGCATCATGATGTTGACTGACATTATAAATAAGGCGTGGTGTTGACTTCTGCATTTTTTTTTTTTTGCTTGGAAGGATAAGCTCTGCTCCCCAAAATCATAAATTAGATTAAGAGGGAATAGAAATGGTCAGCTGTATATTATTCATATCCATAAAACTAAACTATTTCTGGGCATATCCTGTCTACATTCCACCCAAATAAGAATTTACATTAGGCACTCATATTCAGAGATACTGCCTCCCATTGGCCTTGTAGTAGCTGAATGGAAGAATACATTCTTTTTAGAGAGTACTAGGGAATATATACATTTTTACTTGATAAAACCAATACATACATGCACACTTACACTTAATAAAATAAGTGTATTCCCCACTTGCTAGATCCTCTGGCCTCCACAGAGTACATATGCTTCCTTATCTATTAATTCATTCATTACTCATTAGGAATTGTAGTCCAAGTTGGCCATACTTGCTGTAACCACTTACAGATATAACCCACAGAAAAAAATCTTCATGACTATTATATAGGCATGATAAATAGACAATAATATGAAGGGCTTTTCAAACTCAACATCGATAAGCATAAAAAACTATGAAAATGCATGGAAACAATATAAAATATTAGACTGAAAAACAAAAAATAAAACAGGATTGCACACTACAAAACAATTCAGCACATAGCTAAAGTCAAATGTCATATTTTTGCTAGTATAAATGTGTATTAAATTCATATATACAGTTTTCCATTTGCATCCTCTGATAAGTATAATAAGTAAAACAAATTCTTTAGGAGAGTATTCTGACAGCTGGCATAGAGGACCAGAGCCAGGTAGAATGGCACTCTATTGTTACTGGCTAGACAAGGAAATCATGCAGTGTCCACCTTGGCATGAAGCTGCAGATATGGATCTCACTCCTTCCTTCCATAAAGAGAGAACTGACACTTGCCAGCCTGTTATTGGGGCTGATTGCCAGCTTCCTTTCTTCTGGTCTCAGTGACTGAACGTAGGTCAGTAGTAGTGTAGGCAGGTACCCTGTTCTGGTCATCTGGACTGGTACTAGAATTACTCTCCTACAGAGTTTGTTTTAACTTGTCATACTCTTCTGCACATGCTAATAAATAAATTCAAGTATAGATTAAAGTAAGTCAGCACTAAAAATTAAAGTAAGTCAGCACTAAAAATTAAAAGCACTACACCCTCACTCCCCACTGGCCCTTGTTTTCAATTAAGGATTTCCCAATATTATTCTAGCATGTCCAAAGGTCAGTTGTCAATCTCCTCTCCGGTCCAGCTGGTGAATCTGGGAATCTTGAGGCAATGTTATAACTGCCTCATGTACACAGACAACCCTCTCCTCCTCCCACATAACACAAATACTTGCGAGAGATGTAGCTATTTAGCCAAACTGGAGGCTGAGCTCTCTCAACTCAGGACTGGCAAGACCAGACAGGAGGAGAAGGCAACTACACACACCACAAAACCAGCCTCACATAATGCTACCGCTCCACTGAATCAAACACATAAACACACAAAGACATACTCGGAGGCTCTGAGTAAAAATTTACCTAAACAGCAGAGGCCTCCAAAGCAGACACCCAAACAACTGCTACCTCAAGACACAAGCAACACATAAACCACAAAAGCAGTGTGCAAAGCAGTCACAGCCCTTAAGGCCAAATACAACACCAAACATACTTGTCATAGGTGACTCCATAGTCAGACACACTGACGTCCCACTCACCAGGCTGAACAAGGAGAGGGTCACAGTAAGCTGCCTATCGGGCGCTAGAATCCGCCACATAACACAAGCACTCGGGTCACTCCACGGCAAGTACAAATATGACACAGTCATTGTCCATGCTGGTGTGAACGACCTGAGACGTACCTCCCTGGACTGCATGAAAAGAGACATAGAGGAGCTCTCTGATTATGTAGCCCAGGCAGGTATGACCCTAACCCTGAGCAGTATCCTTCCTTCACCAAGAATGATGCCACAATATAGAGACAAGATGATCAGCTTTAACAATTGGCTTAATGTCTGGTGTCATTCAAAGGGGATCCAGTGTCTGTCTGCCTGGGATGACATGCTTGACAAGCCACACTGCTTCGCAAGGGACGGCTTGCACCTGTCACCCTGGGATTCCGGATATTGGCTAAGGCTCTTGCCACCCCATAGTGCCTTTTAGGCAAGGCTCAAATTCTAAACCTACCACCCTAGAAAACAAAAATGGGAAGAAACTGAGGGTAATGCTGCTCAATGCCAGAAGTCTAAATCTCAAAATGCACGCACTCGAGGCCCTTCTCAGTATGGAGAACATCGATGTCTGTGCTGTAACTGAAACCTGGTTCAAGGCTCCTGAGAGCACCCGGCACTATTAGGTTTTACCTCATATCATGCGTTCCGGCCCCAAAACCCGGACTACACCACAAAAGGAGGGTGTATCCATATTCATAAAGGATACCCACACCTCCAGGTTGGTGGCAACGCACTAAGCTTCGGAAACCATCCAGGTGCAACTAACCATAGGCAAAACTGCTCTACAAATTGTAGCATGCTACAGGCCACCCTCTCAAACTCAGGAACCCCACACAGCCTTCCTGAAGACACTGGAGGGTATAAATGTATCTCCAAACACCATCATATTGGGTGACTTCAACTACCGAATATAGACTGGGAACATTACTCAAGCCCTAACTTTCTAGCCCAACGGTTCCTGGAGTTCATAAATTCAAATGCCATGGAACAGCTAGTCACTGTTCCCACGAGAGGAGAAAATATACTAGATCTCATTGTCACAAACATGGGGACAAAATGCTCCACACGGAAGTATATCCCTCATTGGTGAGATCTGATCATAAACTAATCTCACTGGAAATCCACATCCCGCCCCACCCCAAACAAAAAAGACCATAGTGAAGAACTTCTCTAAAGCAAACTTCACACTACTCAAGACTGGTGTGGTATCCTTCAAGGCCCCTGAGCCAGAGGAAACCACAACCCAAGCTGCGGAAGCCCTTACAAATGCCTTCTATGAACACCTCCAGGACTGCATGGATCAGGCAATCCCAAATAAAACCAAGACTCTTTCCACAAAGGGCAAACGTCCAGTCTGGTGGACCCCAGCCATTAACAAACTTTACAATAAGAGGAGAAAGCTATTACATGATAGAACAAAATCCATAAAAGGGAAGTCACCCTTGATCATTATTAGTAAAAAAATACGAGCACTCATAAAATCAACTAAAGCCAATTTCGAGAGAAAAATTGCCATGGATTCAAAGGACCATCATAAGGCCTTTTTCAGCTATGTTAGGAACCTGGGTGGAAACTCCCAGATATGCTCAGAATTAGTCCAAAATGATACAAAAATCACTGAACCCACAGACATTGCCAACATACTGGCAGACAGGTTCAGTGCAAACTTCACCCCTCTCCCTAAAGGAGAGATAACTATCCCAGCCGAGTGTAGCCTCCCGGACATCTCAAATGCGCAGGTGAAAGCTGCTCTCTCTAAAGCTAAAAACACAGCATCAATGGGACCGGATGGTGTCCCCGGCTGTGTGCTACACGAGCTAAATGAGGAATTAAACCCGCCCATAAGGCAGCTGTTTAATCTCAGCCTTACCACAGGATATGTGCCCAAGGAGTGGCGCGGCAACTGTGGTCCCACTCCACAAAGGCGGCACCTCTACAGACCCTGGTAATTACCGCTCCATAAGCTTAACAAGTCTAGTCTGCAAAGCTATGGAGAGGATCATAATGGAGCTCATAAACAAAGATATAGGGGACTTGCAGACATTGGACCCGACCCAGTTTGGCTTTGTCAAGGGAAGATCATGCCTTTTGAACTTGGTTGACTTCTTCGAAACAGTCACCAAGGCCATTGATGAGGGAAAGGCAGTCCATACAGCCTACCTTGACCTTGCAAAGGCTTTCGACACAATACCCCACTCGGGTATTGTAGAAAAACTTACCAGCTTAAATGTAAACCCATATGTCACAAGATGGGTTGCAAACTGGCTTAAGGACAGAACCCACAGGGTTAGAGTTGCTGGCGCTGTGTCAGACTCCAAGCCGGTCACAAGTGGTGTCCCACAGGGCTCGGTCCTTGGCCCCCTATTGTTTGGCATCTACTTCTCAGAAGTACAGGCCAACATGGGAGGACTTTGGCTGACAAAGTTTGCAGACGACTGCAAACTGGGCACCATAGTGGAAAGTGCATCGGACACGGATATCCTTCAGAAGGGACTCACGGAAACAGATAGCTGGTGCCAGAGCCATGGCCTGAAGTTAAACGCCAAAAAATGTATAGTCATACCCTTCTGGAAAAACAAGGTAACCCCAAGCTACCATATAGGTGGCAATCCACTAAGCACAGAAGAGGTTATCAGAGACCTGGGGACCCAGGTTGACAGTGGCCTTTCTTTTGACACTCACGTTGCTAAAGTGGTTAGAAAGACCTTCTACATTGCCCACCTGATCATGAAGGGATTCACATCCAGATCTAGTGAGGTCATTGTTCCCCTGTACTCTTCACTTATCAGACCAATGATCGAGTACAATGCCCCATTCGGGATGTATCTCACCCGACATCTGCAGCAATTGGAGAGACCCCAAAAGTTCCTCACCAAAAGGATAAAGGGACTCCAAAATCTGTCATATGCTGCCAGATTGAAGAAACTCCAGCTCTATTCAGTCGCATACCGTCTGCTCAGAGGTGACATGTGCCTGACATACAAGGCCATGTCCAACCCGGAATTAATGGACATGCTCCACCTCAAAAAATCCAAATCCACCAAAACCACTAGAGCAAGCGACTTAAACCTTAGCACGGATATAAATAGGACGTGCTGGATGGATAGATTTATCACTCAGAGACTCCCTATGCTGTGGAATAAAATCCCGGTCCATGTGAGGCAGAGCACCTCGCTGACTCTGTTCAAGAGAAATCTAGACCTGTGGATGGGAGATCGTAGGTTTACCCCGGGAATCATCTCTGTGTCACTGCTGGAAAGAGGCACAACAAACTAATGGGCACAGTATTTTTTCATATAAGGGGTGGCGTAAGCCACAAAAATTTGGGCTAGGCTTATAAATGCCTTAGGGCAGATAGCCTAGTATAAACCTATGAACCTATGAACCTAAAAAAAACTTTGCCCTTGTAGCATTCCAAAAGTGTTTAGCTTTATTTACACTTCCTATCTCTTAATTTTGTACATTTTTTAATCACGGAACTACTAAACAATTAATCATTGTGTTCAGTTTAATAGTGAAGAAGCTTTATGCGTGATGAGGTTTTCTGTACACCTTGATGTTTCCAGATTAACTGCTAATAAAGGACCATCTAACTTACAAGACAGTGTACTATGTTCAGTGGTGAAGCCAGAGATTTCTGAAATGAACACCAAACTCACACTCTGCTGCCCCTGACCAAAAATGTTCTTTGTTTCATGACTTACATTTATTTATTTATTTACACTTTATCATCTTAAACATATATTAAAAATGTAATGGCCTTTATTTCATGACTTGCATTTTAACTATGTAATTAAAACCTAATGTCCTTTGTTTTGTGATTTGTATCTTAAATATACAACTAAAACTTACTGTTCTTTGTTTCATGACTTGTACCTTATATGTGTAATTAAAACTTGCAGCAAAGTACGCTAACGTTCTCCTACTAGAAGTCCTTATTTGCGCAGCCAGTATTATAATAATCATCACTGAGCACATTTATCATCTTTGCAGACTCACCTGAACCTCTTTTTTTATTTATGCTTTTGGCATCTGATAACTTAATTCTTGTACATTAGTCAAAATCCAGTCCATTGTCTGGTCCCATGGAAAAGGGGAATGAAGCTCCTACTAAAATCCATGTCACCAAGATTTGATTAGGTGCTCTGACAACAGAGGAGTCAGACAGGGGCAGAGAGAGAGAGAGAGAGAGAGAAGTAAAGGAGTTTGAACCACTCACATCAGCCGGGGTGAGAGGGGATGGGTTAAGAAGCTGGCACACTGGGAGGTATTATTTTTCTGGAGAAGATTGGGGATAACCACTTTGCATACCTGTGGGGAGGGGAAGTCTCAGGCCAGCTTTCTGGCAACAACCCTTCAGAAGTGAGTGCCAATCGTAGAACTGAAAGAGAAAAAGCTTCACACCACCCTTAATTGCTTTGTAAGTGACAGCACCTCCTAATCAGCTTGATAATGGGGAGAAAATGTGATTGACTGACTGAGAAGGCAAGGATTGTTGACAAGCAGTAAGGACTAAGAGTGAAAAAAGCAATCCAGTCCATTAAGAGTGAATTTATTCACAATGGCTTGTATGGTGCAAGTCTGGATATACAACCTGATTGTCATTACTATTTTTTCAACATACAAGAGGTACAAGTTTTTCATCTACAATAAACAGGGATGATTCAGTATCCTTTACTGCTGCATACAAGAAATATTATCCATTACCCATCATATAAGTTCATAAGTGTTTACTAGGCTAATGACCACAAGGGCCTTTTAAACCATAGCCATGCATCCCAAATCTCTAACAGGTTCTGGCACCCTTGATAAGTGTAAGCAGGGGCTTCAGCGATGAAACATTTACAAGCAGGGTCCTGGGAGATGAACCATTTACAGGTTGCCTGTGTCCATTAGAGACTGAGGTGCCAAGCCAGGGATGAATTTCCTGTTCCCCATACAATTGTCCAAGTTACACATAAATTGGATTAGGGAGGACCTCTGCTTCACATGGATGGGGAGCCTGTTCCACAGATGAGGTAGTCTCTGAGAATTGTCTTTCCCCTCAACAACCTCTAGTAAACAGAATACAGGAATAGGGCCTTGAGGCAGTCCACACAGGACATTTCAATTACGTCCTGTATTCTTTTAGTGAGGAATGTCTGTGGACATTCCATTTGTTGGATATGCCTGGTTAGGTACCTACCAAAGGGGGCATTGTACTCAGATAGGTCTGATGAATGCTGAATACAGTGGAACAATGACTTCCTTGGACCAAGATAACATACTACTGTAGACACGTGATGGTCAAAGGCTAGGTTACTGTCACTGTGTGTCCCCAAGTCCCTGACTACTGGGTCAACAATATTGTCAATATGATAGTTAACAGGAATGGATGACTTCCTGAAGGATGCTGGTATGCATTTTTTGGCATTTAGTTCTAGTCCATGTCTCTGTCATGAGTGTGTTAGCCCTTCCTGGAGAACATTTGTGTCAGTGTGAGATTCAATGACAGCTCCTAATTTGCAGTCATCTGCAAATTTAGTCAGCCAGAGACCACTAACATTGGCCTGAACGTCAGAGAAGTAAATGCCAAAAAGGACTGGTCCAGGAATTGATCCCGCAGGGACTCCACTTGTGACTGGCTTCTTTGTAGAGATGGACTCCCCAATTTTAATTTCCTGGGTCCTGTCTGTGAGACAGTTGGCTATCCATTGTGTGATGTATAGATTTATACATAACCTCTTGAGTCTGTCAACAATGCCCGGGTGGGGTATTGTGTCAAATGTCTTTGCCTGGTCACAGTAGGCAGTGTGAACCATTTTGCCCTCATCCATTTCTTTGATGACCTTCTCAAAGAAGTCCACCAGGTTGAGTAGGCATGATCTCCCCTTGATGAAATCAAACTGGCTTGGGTCCAGTGTCTGGAGGTTTACTATATCATTATTGATCATCTCCATGATAATTCTTTCCATGGCTTTACATATAAGACTAGTGAGACTTATGGGTCTATACTTTCCTGGGTCTGTTGATGGCCCACCTTTGTGCAGTGGGATGACTGTTGCTGTTCTCCATACATGAACCATGAAGCCTGTTTGGAGGCTATAGATAAATAGCAATTCCAGAGGGTCTGATAGGTCATGTTTCATACTATTTAGAAGGCATTCTGGGATATTGTCTGGGCCCATTGATGCAGTGTTCTTGGCCTTAGAGAGAGCATCGAGGACCTGTTCCCTAGTGGTAGCAGGAGGAGTTATATTTAATGGTATTTCCTTTGGGAAGGTTGAGGGAGAGAGAGGAATAAAGTTGGAGCTGAATTTGTCAGCCAGTAGGTTTGCTATACGTTTTGCATAATGTAGGTGGCTTCATTTACAATGAGCTCTTCAGACAACTGTGTGTTGCATTTGAGGTTGTGGACATAGCTAAAGAATGACTTGGGGTTGTCCTTGGCCTGGTAGCCCAAATTTACCACAAATTTGGCTTTGGAAGACTTTATTTGTCCAATCAGTTGTTTCGTTTAGTTTGATGAGAGTGCTTTTATCCTGCTGGGTGCTGCACCAATTAATTTTTGCCACAGTTTTCTTCCTTCTGTTATACAGCCTAACGTTTTTGTGATTCCACCAGGGTGGCTTGTTTTTTGAGTAAGTTCTGTACTTCTTCCTGGTGGGTATAGCTGCCTCTATTCAGCTATTAACATGCTTGTATAGGGTTTCTGTGAACAGTTCTGCATAGGTAGCAGTGTTCTCAGGGTATATGGAGCTTCAGTTTTGCCAGGTTATCACTTAATATTAGGAAGTTGACATTATAGTAGTTCCTGAATATTCCAGAGTTATCTGGGGGTCCAGTTTTTTTATATGGGTAACACTAGGCAGTACAGTAATACCAGGGACTTTATGAGGTCCCCTGACTTTGACAGACTGCTGTTATCCAGTACTACTGAACCTTGAGAGTACCAGTACTATTGAATCTTGAGAGTATTAATATACTTAGTAAGTAGGTTTATAATTCCTTAACAGAAACATCTGAAAGGGAATCTCATTTGTAGGTATACACAAACTCTCTACATTTCTAGTTATCTGGCAGGCTAAAGATGGACAGCACTAAATGAACCATCACTGAGCAGCGTAAAACTGACTGCTAAAATGTTGAAAAAACACCTTGACACCCACTATTACTGTTTCAAATTAGCTTTGTAAATGCTCTTCTTGAATGCTGGTGGCTGTAGACAAACATCTTCAGTACTGAATACGGCAATTTCAAAATCACCATGAGAAATTAGTGAAACTGATGGTGGTACACACTGACGTTGCATTAGAACCAGCATAAAGCTTTTTTTTTTCTTTTCTGCATATCAAAAGCTTGCAAAGTTCAAGATGTAATGAAGCTGGCTTATTGCCATCGAAATAGTCTGCAAAAATATGTCACTTTTTCTACTGTGTTTATATCTGGAATCCCAGATAAGTAAAACAATTATCTTATCAGTAAAAAAAGCAACAGTTGTACATTTTCTGGAAGAAGGCATTACTGAAGCTTAATTGAACAATTGCATCTCTGCTTATTGTAATCAAAGTATGTTTCTAAAATATGTTAAAAAACAGAATGTTATCACATAGCTATATATAGCACAATTTGGGCTTTTGCACTAGAAGTTATATTACCCAGAAATGAAATAGTCGCAGTAAAGCCCAGACTTATTTCAAGTCTCGAGTACAAAAGGCCTGGGTCTGCAGCTAGTGAGGTTTATCTTTATTGTTCCAAATACACTAGTAAAAACTTTAAAACTGAAAGTTCAAATCAAGACTATTCAGAAGCCATGAATCTCAAACCCTGATATGTCCTTATAGGGTCATTTGCATATATCCTGTGGACCTCCAATACAGGAGATTTAAGTTATTATACAGTGAAGACTTTAGCTTTGCTGGTTCTTTCTTGTAATTTTTACTAAATAGATTCTCTGGGTAACCTGTTTCCCCTTTGATTTGGATGTTATTTGGGGTATTTTGTGACACTTTAATATTCTGGATATCAGACTTTTTTCGAGCTCTGTGTTTCTAAAGTATAGCCAAACACGCAACTTAAACTGTACTGATAAGCTCAGAAAAAGGGAGAAACATGTCATGCCTACTGCTAGTGGGGTTTGGTTTAATTGGCCTGAGTACACCAGTAAAGACTGAAAAAAAATGGAAGTAAAATGCCATAGGCCAAGTCTTGTACCCGAAGCACTGCCATATCCTTAAGGGGTCATTTGCACATATCTAACATACCTCTACTGTAGGAGGTTTAAGATACTACACAGTGAAAACTATAGGTTTTCTGGGTTTTTCATGTAGTTAACTGCGTTTGATCATATTGTATGTTACAACTTTTACTGTGTTTTTGTCCAAGATCATGGAATTGTAGTGAAAGTAAGTTGTCCCTTTCCCTACTGTTATTTGATCATGGAGTTAGTATATTTAAGTATATAGGGTGTGGGGGTAGGGGGTTTATTACCCCTGCAAAAATTATTATATTTGTTATTTCTGAATGGTGATCATTTGTGGGGTCAACATTATTTGTCATATGGTGTTTTGGTTGTACAATTTAATCTATGGTACTTATGACAGGTGTCAGTATGTCAGTGAAGTTACTATATAAAATACAACCAAAGAAGCTTTTCCATTACTTGTATGTGCTGGGAAGATATATGCATCACCAGTTTATCCACTGCTGAAACAAGGGAAAAATAATCATAAATCTGGACAATCTTTATTGCATCATGATGTATGGACACAATGCCTCCTGTTAAAATCTGTGTAACACATGTAGCTTTCTAATACAATGACCATAATGTAATCCATAAACCAATAACACTTTAAGGAGATGTATGTCTCATGTCTAATAACATGATTTCCAATTATATAACAATATAGATGCTCAGTTCTTTGGTCCATTTATATTTAGGTAAAATATGGCAAATATGTGTCAACAGAGAAGAGGTAATACCTCTTGGTCTTGTATGTATAGCCATATCTTCCTCCTCAAGGAGACGTTCATGCCCCTACAAATAGTTCAGTAAGTATAACTGAGCTTTATTTATGTTCAGCGCTGTACATATCTATATGTTCTTCCTTTCCTGTGCAATGCACAATGCACAGAAACCATACAGTCTTAGGCCCATTTATGTGAAAGATTCTTAGATGAAATAAGAACATTATTCAACAAAAATACCATCCTCTGTTGTGGTATTTATAGAAGAGATGTTTACATACCAGCGTACTATTTTCTATGCATGGTGCATTCAGCTGCTAGCCGTGGACGATCACATACCTGGCAGTTGCACCTAATATTTCAACCAGTGTAGCTGCATAATTAGATTTTTTTGATACATTTTGCTAGCTGCGCAATTTCACAGATGTTGACTGAATAGTAATCTGCATCAGTATGGAAGAAAACAAGGCTTTCAGGTTCACTAAATGCCTCACTTCCATATCTGTAGCAAAACTAGCTTCAAAACAGAGAAAGTGATATTTTTTTATGTATTAATTTAAAGCTAAGAAGAAAGAATCTGTGCTAAGCGGCTAAGAGCATACAAGGTATCTTCAGAAATACAAAAAAATAGATCATGCATTTCAAATACTTTAATGCAGTTTGTGTTTGAAAATTGTATATTTGATGTTTGAAGATTTCTGCTGCTCAGCTGTAGTTCCTGCTTACCTTGTCTGTTTTTGCGAAGTGAGTGAGAGTGCCCTTAAGGCTGGGCTTGCAATTTAGCTGTGTAATGACATGTTTCCCTTCTTCTGATAGCATTAAAGAGACTGTATTATCAACTCCCTATTATGAATCTGCAAACTATGGAAAAAAGTGCAAATTTACATTTATGAGGCAAAGACTAGAAGCAAAACACTTTAATGGAAAGCTGTGCCCCTTACCTTTATATTTGGGCAGTTCAACCTGTACCCCTAATCCCTAAAGATGCTACCTCTGAAGCTCTGCTACCTCAGCGTAGGAAAAAACGTGAATGACAGTATTTTTGAAACCTATAATTTGGCAATCAAAACTTGAAATGCCATGCTTTGTACATATTGTCTGAAATAATGACAGGCACTCTTGTTGCTTTTTGCACAATTTGCCAGTTGTTGTAGAACAGACTGACAGAATATATACAAATTTGAAGAAATATGATTCCCAGCTGTGCACATTTACAACAGAAAATGATAATTGAGAAAAGAAACTTCTTTTTAAATCCACTTATATTTTTTAATGGTCAGAAGTTTGTTTTATTAAAATGATGAGCCTTTTCACATACTGATTTAGTTTTGTGGGTAGTCTGTATCTCTTTCTGTTACAATAACAGAAGTACTTGTTTCCCATCTAAAACTTAACAAATTGCAACTTAATGGAAAACGTTCACTGCTGTAGTGTGTTTGCAGATTGTTATGCTATTATTTTTATTATTATTATTATTTCTCCAGACATGCTGTAAAACGCAAGATTAAACTATGATAATAAAACGGTAATGGCTTTTCTCACATACCTGGCAGTTGCAAAATAATTCTGAACTGATTTTTTTTGTGTGGTGGGTACTTTGTTAATTGTGAAAACGTAAGAATGACTTAGGAATGAATTATGACAAGATGCATATAAAGTGATCTATGTGCATGCTGTGTGTGTGTGTGTGTGTGTGTGTGTGTGTGTGTGTGTGTGTGTGTGTGTGTGTGTGTGTGTGTGTATACACTTTTGTGCCAATTGATCTATCACTTTCTGCTGAAGATCGAAGCTCTTATTTACCTGTACTATTTGTTTTTTGCCTGACAGTGCTCTTGGATGACAACAGACCAGTGATTATTTTGCTTCAGTAAACACTTGTGAGCATTGACCCTTAGCTGCAGCTGTAGAAGTTGTAGGTAAAAGGAAGTATACAGTACTCAGTGGACCAGTCATGTCTGGACTGCATTAAATACTCTCCACCCCCTGTGATAATGCTTAGCTGCACACATGCAGTCAACACAGTTAAATACTTAATTAACAATAATAACATAATTTCCTTTATGGTATTTCCGTCTTCATTAAGTTACTTAGTAACCAACATAGTATCATTGTAAATGGAAAGGATTATTTATGGTATAATAGATTCTCCACATATTTCTTTTGAACTCACTTTGACCTAAGTGGATGGTTCTTGTAACTTAATACTGATGGCATAATTTAAGCTCTGGTGGGTAAAATTCTTTTCTGATTTACAATAAAGGGGTTTTATGTGTAGCAAGGGAATAAGGCTACAAGTGCGTGTATATGTATGTGTGTGTTGTTGGACTGAGCTAAGTGACAAATCAAAGAACTTTGCTGATCTCATTCCAGAGATGTGAGTGCCCTTTGATATACAAAGAGTGGTGCACATTTCATTCTAATCAGAATTGCAGCTGTGATGATAAGACATCCATAATGAGCAGAGTACTGAGAAATAATCAATACACAGATCTGCCTGGGCCTGATGTGTCTGTCACTCTACTAACTGGACCTCTTTGCACCATGTCAAAAGTATATTTTCTCAAAGAAAATAACATTAAGAAACTGCAACATGTAACCATGCAAAAACATATAATGGCAATTTGCAAGTTAATTTCCATTAAGTTTGTAATGCCATAGCCTTCATATTACTACTAAATTAAGGCTGAGGAGAGAGGAGGAGAAAGAAGAGTGAAAAGAGAGTACACAACACAATTGTTCTGAATAGTATCTAAACTCGTAGACTACACATCTGTTTTGAACTGCATCTGTCGAGGCTAGAAAAGGATACCACAGTACATCACTAGTCTTGTCTAGACATATGTTTTGATTAATATGTTTTCAGCACTACTTATAATCCAAAACAACAAACTGGAAGATTTTGGATTGTGGATTTCACTCTGTTCTTCTACATCTTCCAGTTTCGTTTTTTGGTTCTTGTGGTCATCCAGGAATATTTCTATGTTTTTACTACTTATAATCCATTATCCCCCAGATCCATCTTTTACTTGTACTGTTTGACAAGGTACAAGTCATTCACTTTGTGTGTGTGTGTGTGTGTGTGTGTGTGTGTGTGTGTGTGTGTGTGTGTGTGTGTGTGTGTGTGTGTGTGTGTGTGTGTGCATTTTTTACTTAAACTGAAAAAAAAAGCTGCTTCTGCTATTTATCTAATCATAGCTGGCAGTGATCTACTTTAATTTTTTTGTTTTATTCACACATAATTTTTGTCCTGTCATGGGTGGTTTGCCTACCAAGTTGTGCTTCTCTTAGTATTTCACATGTATTGGCAGTGTATGATAAAGAGGAGCAATTGTTTTCAAAGCCAAACTTTGGCTTGCACAGGAGATGGGTAGCAACAGAATAGTTACAGAAGTGCAGTTAGCAAAATGGTACATTGTTTATTTCCATGTTTTCCTAAGCATCACAGTAAAGTCATGCAAATATGCAAGATTGTTCAAAAGTTTAGTAGGATACAAAAATATATTGTCTGCCATTCATAAAGCATGTGCAGTATAACATTTTGCAAACACTGAAGGACTGCTGACATACTTTCTAATTGATGATTTGTCTCAGACTTTCTCATTTTAGTAAGTACATACCTTTATCCAACACTACTGAATTTTAGCTGCACTGCAAGCAGATTCTGTAAAGTCTATTGTTTGAGTCACTTAGCAAACTTTCTAGCAGCTGCAAAAAGGAGGAGGATGGCTATCACTAATCATGAAAAACTGTTTATGTGATTTACTTTTTCATCAGTTTACTTCCAGCATGTTTGCATTTTTATTATTTGTATATGTTTAGTAAACTTTGCATCATGTGAATAACATGTATGTTTCTGTTAAGGCCACCAAAGTGTAGTATTCTCTCTCTGTTAATGATATATATGTAGCTATCCAAAATATTCTTTATTTTTTTTCAAATTTTGCATAGAGTTTTTATATTCACTCCTACAATGATGCTGATTGACATGTTTGTTTATTAAATGGCATATTTTAATACTGCTGCATTAACAAACATTTACTTGAAAGAATGGGTATGTAGATTAAACTTTGTCAGAAATGTTTACATGCAGATGTGGTCAGTCAAGTCTATAAGACATCTGCAGCAAGCCTTGGAGCATTTGTCACTTGTCTTCCCCTACTCTATTTTTTACCCTCTGTCTTCTTTCAATAGACAACCTTGACACATTGTGTTGGCTTAGACTGCATTTCTTATGAAAGTGAATATGCCCTACCGTATTTAGCAATGACTAGTGCAAGGGAGGTTTGCCCAGTCCACAAATCCCCTACCATCCAAAGTAAAAAGTTTGGATTGTCATATGGGGTTTAAATGACACTGCTGCTAACCAGTGTGAATGGTCTCCAAGGGTATGGTCTTTTGGGTCATACTACCAGTGTCAAACAGATTTGGGTATAAATAAGGCACAAAATAGGGATCTTAAAATAATTCCCTGAGTTCTGCCTGACCACATGAGCTTGCAGGAAATGTAAATATGCCCTGGGTACGGACCTTCATCATCAACACTCAAGAATAGGCTCCACACTGAGCATCACAATGAACAGAGTCTTTGATCTAGCTCCCCAGACCCTTTCCTCACCACTTTCAGTATCATCTGACCACAGTGGGTGTACTTTATATACACTCAAACATTCTCTCTCAGTCTTTCTTCTTGTCTATCAGACACACACGCGTGCGCACACACACACACACACACACACACTCAGTCAGTTGTTTGGATGGAAGGCAAGCAATGTTCTCCAGTGTGGCAATCTTTTATCTTGGCTCATGGTAGTAAATTGCCACAGCCTCAGATTACCAGGCTAGAAAGCTGCCAGTTTCTGTGTCATTCCTTTCACTATTTTGCAATAAATACATGGTATGCAAACAGCCACAAATTTTTTGAAAACAAATGTGTTAAATATCTCACTTATCAAAGAAGAAAATTAAGCAGTACAGATAACGGAAACAATATAAGTTGCACCTAGAAACATAAAATAAACCTTTTGAGCAAGTAGATAGAAAATATCTAACTCCAGCTGTTCTTTGCCCTAGTTATTCTTATCTAAAAGAATTACCAATACCTAATTATAATATTTAAATTTCCAAAGTACATTTCAAGCAGATACAAAATTGCAGATAACAAGACTTATAAGTCACACTCATCAGGTTGCATTACTTCTCAGTTTCTAATTCTCCTCAATTATTCCTGGTTTATATATTTTTTCTATCACATATAAGTACTTTTTCACATCTACATGTTAATGAGTCTGTTTACTTACATTTGGTCAGCTATTTAATTGAAGAAACTTCTAAGCTTCCTGGTATGCCCTGTAAAAAGTTACAGTCTGTAATTATGGGGTAGGGTAGCTCAACTACATTTTCTCATCCTATGTGTAATTTCTGTGATTCCCAGCAAATGACAAAAAGTTACATTTTACAACTTCATTTGCAGATTACTTATATTTTCTTTTCATTTCTTATCTTTTTGATTTATGGTAACAGGAGAAAGAACATTCTCACACTTTTTCATGCCAGAGAAAACACACAAAATGTATATTAAATAACTTACTATTAGTTTATCTGCCACAGGTTTTATCAGACTTAAGAGCAGTTCATGCTTCAATTACATTCAAAAAATAGCAGTATATTTATATATAAACCTCACAAGTAATAGTATATTGTAAGAGTCAGACTATTTTCAAACATTATTAATGTTTTATTGTCTTGATCATTTATACAGCTCCCACATATCCTTAACTTACTCACTTCTCTCTCTTCCAGTTTATACAGATTGAGCGTTCTGATTTTTATCCTCGTGTTTCAGACCTTCCAGTTACTCACACTGTTTTTATGGCCTCTTGTTTGTTGCTACCAGTCTAATTTCCTTAACAGACTGCAACAGGTGTAACGAATGGATCGGTTGACTGAAGAATTATACTCTAAATAAATTTTCAGTGAACACAGTACTCTGAAAAAAAAAAGGTTTGCTAAAGCAACCATATAAAAGAAAACAAGCATAACAACCATTTTCTCCTCTGTAAAAAAAAAAAACCCTTCTCTCTCTCTCTCTCTCTCTCTCACTGCAGAATTCCTCATAGCTAACTTGCATATCAGATTTGTGATCATAACTTGCCAGATATAAAAGTAAGGCACACGTGTTGTGATGGGGTCTATATTATAACATTGAAGTTCTCTAACATTGAATGTTATTATATCGAACCTGTAATGTCGAACGCTGAAAACAGCGAAGGTGCAGGACATCGAATTCTTTCCCTGGGAAAGAATTCGGTGCGCCACTGCTGTGGCTTCGCTGTTTTCAGCATTCGATATGTTGGAGCATTACGGGTCAGGTTCAGGTAAGTGTGCGATTGTGTGTAGGTTAGGGTTAGGGGGCGGGTTAGGTGAGTTAGGGTTAGGGAGTGGGTCAGGTAAGTGTGTGATTGTGTGGACGTTAGTGTTAGGGCACAGGTTCAGGTAAGTGTGCGATTGTGTGTAGGTTAGGGGTGGGTTAGGTGAGTTAGGGTTAGGGCGTGGGTCAGGTAAGTGTGCGATTGTGTGTAGGTTAGGGTTAGGGGGTGGGTTAGGTGAATTAGGGTTAGGGCGCAGGTGAAGTGAGTGTGCGATAGTGATGGACCTTAGGGTTTGGGTTGGGTTAAGGTAAGTGGATATCTAGTACTGTATGTAAAGTTTAGTTTAGGTGTAGGATTTTAAGTGTATGTGTGTGTGGATGGCTGTTTTTTGTGTGTGTTTGTGCTGTGTGTATGTATCTCGGAATAGCAAATTTTTTCCCTGGGAAAAAGTTTGCTATTCTGACTGTTCAATGTTTTTACACTTTGGTGTTTAGGGTTCGATATAATAACATTCAATGTTAGAGAACTTCAATGCTATAATATAGACCTGTTGTGATGACCACATAGTAAAAACTACTTTCAGGCAAAGATGTTTCACAGCAGTATATAGCCTGCACCCTTCACACAAATGTGTAATTCAAAGTGAGTACACAACTGTGAAGCAACCCCAGTTGCAGTCCTACAAATGTTATCCAGAATGGAAGGGTAACGTCAGCTCAAGTCCATTTTGTTAGCTGTGAATCTTTGCTAGCACGCTATATACTAGACCGTCTCTTTTCATTTTTTACTATAAGATTAAGTTTAAAAGTATGATTATTGTCAAATG